>NW_024423344.1:20436376-20677987 GCF_017311325.1 Ursus maritimus
CTTGCACCAAGTACCAGCTGTCACTTCTTTGGAAATTTTGATTATTTCAGTCTTTTGGATTTGAATAATCAAAAATCTATAATCTATATCGGGGCGCCTGGGTGGCACAGCGGTTAAGCGTCTGCCTTCGGCTCAGGGCGTGATCCTGGCGTTGTGGGATCGAGCCCCGCATCAGGCTCCTCCGCTATGAGCCTGCTTCTTCCTCTCCCACTCCCCCTGCTTGTGTTCCCTCTCTCGCTGGCTGTCTCTCTCTCTGTCGAATAAATAAATAAAATCTTTAAAAAAAAAAACAAAAATCTATAATCTATATCAAAATACAAACACTTTCGGCTTTTTGTTTTTTAAAACGTACATACTTTTAGAATCACCTGTCTTAAATCTCACATTCTGGGGTTATGAATACAATTTATTTATAAAAGGAAATGTGGGTGGGAAAGGTATCAACTTATAATACCCAAAAGAAAAATAAGTTTCAGGCTGAAAAGAGAGTCTTTCCGAAGCAGTGGACAAGGCACTGGAGAGGGAGTTGAAAGACCCAGGTCTAATCTGGCTCCATCTTTCATGGCTGGCTCTGATCAGCCCTCCAGGCCTCCTCTCTGGACCCATCAATTCATTTTCCCTGCTCTGCTCTGCCCTTATGTCATACTCATTGGCATTTTATGCTCATGCCATGCTTTGGTAAAATATTGCTCTTGCACATGCTGCTCCTTCTACCCAGAATGCCCTTCACTATCTTCTCTGTCTGGAAAATTCCTGTTCATCCTTCACAGCTAAGTTCAACTGTCACTTGCACCATTAACTTTCCCCTGACATGTAGCCACCTTTCCTCCATCATAGCCCTCCCACAAACAAACGAATAAACAAACAAACAAACCTGGCCTGGTCACAGAAGGAAACCCACCCATTTTCTTCCCTAACAGCACTAGGCACGTTGATCCATTGATGCAAATGTTTTCTTGACTACCTCAGTGTTCTAGGTGCTGCAAAACAGTGATGAACATAGACAAGCTTTCACAGGGCTTTTGGCCTATTGAGGAGAAACAGAAAATGAAGCAAATAAGTAAATTGTTTATGAAGTATGTTTAAAGAGATAAGTGCTTATGGAGAAAATTAAGTTGAAGAACAATAGGAAGTGCCAGGGTACCAGTGAGATGCTTACGAATTGAAATTGGGTAATCAGGGGAGACTTCAGGGAGAAGGTGACATCTGAGCAAAGATTTGAAGCAGGTGGGGGAGTGAGCAACGGGGATATCTGATGAAGAGAGCTCCAGGTAGAGGGAATGGCAAGTTCAAAGGCCCTGAAGGAAGAGCTTGCCAGTAATATTTGAGGAACAGCATGTGCATGGAACAGAATGAGCAGAAAGAACAGTAGTGGAGACTAGATAAGAAAGATAATAGGGTGGAGATGGGAGCCCATATTTTTTGGGCTCTTTGAGCCCCTATGAGGACTGTGGCTTTAACTAGTAGGAAGATGGGAAACCATTGGAGGACTTGATCAGAGAACTGACTTAACCTGAATAACATTTTTAAAGGTTCCTCTGCCTTATAGACTATGGATTGTTGGGGGACAAGGCAATAATCCAGACAAGAGAAGGTGGTGGTTTGAACCAGGATTGCAGCAGGGGAGGTGATGGGAAGTGGTCAGACTCTGGATATATGTCGACTGTAGAGGTAATAAGACTTCATGAGGGATTAAATGACAGAAAGAAGTCAAAGATGATTTCAAGGTTTTTTGTCCCAAGCATCTAGAAAGCTGGAGCTGTTAATGGACTGGGATGATGAAGGTTGTGGAAGGAGCAGATTTGGAGGGGGAAGATAAGGAATTTGGTTTTGGACGTATTGAATTTGAGATGCTAATTAGCCTTTAAAGAAGAAATATCAGGTTGTCAGTTGGATATATGAGTCTGGAATTTGGGAGAGACATCTGCTGGAGATAGAAATTTTGGAGTCATCAGCATACAATTGATATTTAAAGCCATGACACTGAATGAGATCATAAAGGGAGTGGTTGTGGAAAGAAAATATGAGAGGTCCAAGCCTGAGCCCCAGGGTACTCCAGTGTTAAGTGGCTAAGCATACAGGTCTGTTATAGCATGTTCACATTTTATTGTAATATTCTTTATGTGTCTTACACTTCCATTACACTCTGATCTCCTTGATGGAAAGAACTGGATCTTACTCATTTTTTAACAGCTTTATCTGAGGAATAATTTACCCACCATAACACTCACCAGTTTTAAGTGTACAATTCAGTGCCTTTTAGTTCTTACTCATTTTTGTATCGTCATTAACAGGTATATGGTAAGCATTTAATAAATGTTTTTACAGTGAATGGTGACTTTTTCAGGGAATGAATGCATGTGATCTCAGATCAGTCCTCTACATATCTGGATGCCACTCTTTGGGTGCAAAATGAGAGCGCTGACAAGAAGATTTTAAATTCTCTTTCAACTTTGAAAATTAAATATCCCAAACGTTTGTTTCAGAGGCAAGGAATAAACCTCAATGAGCTGCTCAGGTTTCCCCATCACTAGCTTTTATAATGGCATAAAGACATGAAATGTTTTTCGGAATTTTTTTTAGTGCAATGAGAAATTGGTTTTGACCTTGTCGGGTCACATTATAACTGTTGAGAGAGTTGTTTGAAATTCAAAATCTCTCCATGAATCAGGCGTAAAAGACCAGAAACTTGGAATCTAGTATTATTTGGTTTATAATACATGCAGATGTAATGTATATATAACACCAGCACAATGAGTGAATGTTAAGCGGAACCATACTGTCACAGGGTTCCTGTATTTCAAATTTACCATTAATTCAACATTAACTCTAAGTAAATTGTGATAAAGTAGAGATTGTAATCCCTAGGGCAATCATCAAAGAAATAATACCAAGGGATACAGCTAAAAAGTAAATACAGGAATTAAAATGCAATCCTACCAGTAATTCATTAATATAAAAGATGGTAGGAAAAGAGGAGCAGAGGAACAAAAATAGATAAAACAAATAGAAAGCAAATACCAAAGTGGTAGACCAAAATCCAATCAGATCAAAAATTATGTTAAATTGACTAAGCACTCCATTTTTTAAAAAAGATTTTATTTATTTATTTGAGAGAGAGAGGGAGGGAGAGGACAGAAGGAGAGTGAGAGGAAGAAACAGACTCCCTGTTGAGCAGAGAACCCCATGTGGAAGTGGATCCCAGGACTGAGATCATGACCTGAGCTGAAGGCAAGCACTTAACCAACTGAACCACCCAGGTGCCCCTTAACTAAGCATTCCAATAAAAAAGCAGAGATTATGAGACTGTGTCAGACTGGATAAAAAAGCAAGGCCCAATTATTTGCTGTCTATAAGAGCCTCACTTTAACTACAGAGACATAAATAGGGTAGAAGTATCAAAAAAGATATATATGACTAACTGTAAGCATAAGAGAGCTAGAGTGTCTATATTAATAAAAGATAAATAGAATTTAAGAAAAGTTTAATAAGAGGCAGAGAGGGACATTTTATGATGTTACATTATCTGTTGTTACAATGCATAACCGTTGTATCTACTGTTATAACACAAAATAAGTGTAGAGCTTCAAAATACATGAAGCAAAACCTGGAAGAACTAAAGAAAAATAGGCAAATGCACAAACATAGTTGGAGATTTTAATATGCTTCTCTCAGTAATTAAGAGAACAAACAGCCAAAAAATCAGTAAGAATTTAAGATCTGAGCAACATTATCAACTGCTATAACCTAATTGACATTTATAGAACAGTACCCTCAACAATTTCAGACTACACATTCTTTTCAAGCACATATGAAATGTTCATCAAAACAGACCATAACCTGGGCCATAAAATAAGTCTCTTTCAAAAGACTAAAATCTTATATAGCATCTTGTCTGGCCACAATAGAATTGAATGAGAAATAATAACAGTAAAAGAAATGAAGATGCCAAATACTTTGAAATTAAATAGCACATATCTGAATAACCCATGAGTCAAAGAACTCGCAAGGGTAATAAAATATTTTGAAATGAATGATTATGAAGACACAGTATTTCAAAATTTGTTTTGCTGAAGCAGTGCTTAGAGTGAAACTATTAGTTCCAAATATTTATATTAGAGAAGAAGAAAAGGTCTAATGTCAATGATATAAGTTTTGACCTTAAGGAAATCAGAAAAAGAAGAGCCAATTAAACTCAAAGTAATAATTTAGAAAGAAAGGAGTCAATGAAGCAAAAAACAAAAACAGAGAAGATTAATGGAACCAAAAGCTGGTTCTTTGAAAAGATCAAAGAAAAAACAGAGAAGGTACAAATTAACAATATCAGGAATAAAAGAATATATAGAGCCTATTGGCATTAAAGGATAGTAAGGAGATATTTACTTACGTAAATAAATTTGACGAGTTAGGTGAAATAGACAACTTCCTTGGAAGACAGAATTTACCAAACTGACATAAGAAGAAATAGAAAATTCACATAATCTCATATCTACTAAAAGAAATTGAATTAGTAATTTAAAGCCTTGTCCACATGGCTTCCCAGTAAATTCCATCAGACATTTAAGGAAGAAATTATACAAATCCTTCAAAAATCATTTCAGAAAACACAGGAGGAAGGAATAATTTCCAAGTCATTGTATGAGGCCAATATTAAGCTGACACCAAAACTAGGCATAAATGTTACAAGAGAAGAAAACTATAGACCAATATTCTTCATGAGCATGGATGCAAAAATCTTTAACAAAAGTTTGGCAGATCAAATTCAGCAAGATATAACAGGATAAGATATCACGAACAAGATATAAAAATGATAACACATTTATTCCATGAATGCAAAGTTGGTTAGCCCTTGAACATCAATCAGTGTAACTCACCACATTGAGAGTGAATTTTGGTAAAGTCTTTCAATAAATTTGGAAGAGGAAGTAACTTTCTCAACATAATAGAGAACATCTATGAAACAAAACAAAAAATCTTAAGGCTAAGATCATCCTTTGTGTTGAAAGACTGGGTGTTTTCTTCTTAGAATTGACAATATGGCGAGCTTGTCCATTCCCACCATTTCTATTCAACATTGTGCTAGAGATTCTGGCAGGACAATAAAAAAAAAAAAAAAAGGAAGAAAAGGAGAAACAGAAGGCAAACAAACTGAAAATGGAGAAGAAAAGTTGGCTTTATTCACAAATGAAGTTATTTGATTCATAGAAAGTTTTGAAGAACCAAGAAAAGAAGCTACTAGCACTCGTAAGTGCTCAAGCTATAAGGTTAATATATACAAATCAATAGTATTTCTATACAATGAAACAATTAGAAAATATAATTAAATTAAATTAAAATTTTGTTTATAACATAAAAATGTAATATTATGGGAAATTAATTATGTACAAAGCCTAATCACTGAAAAATACAAAATACTACTGAAAGAATTTAAAGGTTCAAGTAAATGGTGAAGTATGCCATGTTCATGGATTAGAAGACTTCATACTATCAATAGGAATGACTGTCTATTCTCCCAAAATTAATCTGTAGATTCAGTGCAATTCCAATAAAAATTCCAACAGGCTTTTTTATAAACATTGGCAAGGTGATTGTAAAATGATTAAAGTGGCCAAAATAATTTTGAAAAAAAGGGTTGGAGAGGGGCGCCTGGGTGGCACAGCGGTTAGGCTTCTGCCTTCGGCTCAGGGCGTGATCCCGGCGTTATGGGATCGAGCCCCACATCAGGCTCCTCTGCTGTGAGCCTGCTTCTTCCTCTCCCACTCCCCCTACTTGTGTTCCCTCTCTCACTGGCTGTCTCTATCTCTGTCGAATAAATAAATAAAACCTTTAAAAAAAAAAAAGGGTTGGAGAAATTGCCTTATTTAAAGCCTTACTATAAAGCTACAGTAATCAAGACAGTGTGATTTGTCCTAACAATAGACATATAGAACAACAAAATAGAACAGAGTACAGAAATAGAGATAGACATTCGTGGTCCATTGATTTTCAACAATGGTACGAAGATAATTCAGTGAGAAAGTATAATCTTTTCAACAAACAGTGCTGAAACAACTGGAAATCTATATGGAAAAAAACGAACCTCAACTCATCTCACACCATCCACAAAAATAAATCAAAATGGGTCATAGACATAAATACAAAATTAAAACAATAAAGATTCTGGAAAATATAGGAGAAAAATCTCTGTGCCACTGGAGTACATTTTTTAAAAAGGGGGGTGTTTTTGGTAGGATACAAAACACCACAACCCGTGAAAGAAAGAAATGATGAATTAGAGCTCACTACAATATTTGAAATGAGCTCTCCTAATGACATCTTTAATAATATGAAAATGCAAGCCACCTATTGGAAATATATATTTGTAACACATATATCTGACAAAGAACTTGTATTCAGAATACATAAAGAACTATTAAAACTCAATATTAAAAAGACAAACATAACTCAATTAAAAATGGGCAAAAGATTTGAATAGACACCTCACAAAATAAGGTGTAAAGAATGGCCAATAATCACGTGAAAATTTATCAGGGAAACACAAATTAGTCATCAGGAAAATGCAAATTCAAATCACAATACAACTTCACACTCACTAGAAAGACAAATTTGAGACTAGTGGGAGAGTTCATTTTATATGGCAATTTCACTGAATCGGGGGATTCACCAGGTATTTGGCTAACCATTATTTCTGAGTAGGACTGTAGGGATGTTTCCAGATGAGATTAGTATTTGAACTGATGGATTCTGTGAAGTAGATAGCTCTCCTCAGTGTGGGTGGGCATTGTCTAATCTGTTAAAGGCCTGACTAGAACAAAAGCTGGGGGAAGGAGGAATTCCCCCCCCCCCCTTTTTCTGCCTCTTGCTTCAGCGGGGACATCTTCTCTCATCTCATCTTCTCCAGCCCCCGGACTAGTATTTACGTCATCGGCTCTCCTGATTCTCAGGCCTTCAGACTCAGATTGAATTATGCCATCGGCTTTCCTGGGTCTCCCGCTTGCAGATGGCAGATCATGGGACTTCTCAGCTTCCATAATCACATAAGCCAATTCCTTATAATAAATCTCTTTTTATAGCCTATTGGTTCTGTTTCCCTGAAGAACCCTGGCTAATACAGCTGACAACCCCAATTTTAGGTGGATATGTGAGGCAAATGTAATTTCTCACAAAATGAAATATATACCTATCCTATGACCCATCAAACCTACTCATAAGTATCTACCCAAGGGAAATGAAAATATATATTCACAAACAGACGTATACAAGGATGTTCATAGCAGTTTTATTCATAATAGTCAAAACCTGGAAATAACCCAAATGTCCATCAGCAGAAGAATGGATAAATACATTGCAATGTATCTTTAAAATAAAATGCTACTCAACGATAAGAAAGGACACTGGTCCCATACATGCAACAATGTAGATGGATCTCAAAAACAGTATGTCGAGTGAAAGAAGCCAGATTCAAAAAATACATACCGTATGATTCCATTTTTATGAAATTCTAGGAAAATAATCTATAGTGACAGAAAGTGGATCAGAGGTTGCTTGGGGGTGGGGGGGGAGGTGGGGTGGGGACAGTTGGGATCTAGCTAGTGTTGTGTCACTAACTAGCTGTGCGAACTTGAGCAGGAGCTCCTCTCTCCTTAGTTTCTTCAAGTACAAAAGGTAACTAGATAGAGCCAGGTCATACTTACTGGCTGGTCTTTAGGGTCCCTGCCAGCCCCTGCATTCTTGGGCTCTTCTGCATCCAGGCCCATAAAAGAGTGAAGCAAATGAATTTGTTGGTGATGTTTACATTGAATTTCTAAAAACTAACATTAATAGTCATGAACTATTTTTGTCAGAGAAGAAGGGAATAATTATCTAGCATTTTTTTTTTGGCTGGAGAAAATTATGAATTAATTGTAAAATAGGCCGGAAAAATGAAGAAAGACTTTTCACGGCAGTAGCAGGAGGCCTGTGATTTCGATAGGAAATGCTGAGTAAAGGGTGTGGTTAAGTAGCAGAAGGAAGTGAAAGTAAAGAAGGAAAAAGAAAGCACAACATCCAGCAAAATGAGGGCTCTTATCATCATCCAAATTACTTTCCTGATACAAATTAGTTTGAGCCATTTATTTTCCTAGTAAGATCGTGTTCATAAGCTATTATATATTATTTATAACAGTCAAGTAAATAGACCCCACAGTGCACTTTATAAGGGCACTTCCTTAGGCCCTTCTCTGAAGGAACACATCGCCTGTTTCACAACATTCCCATGAGAGAGGTCCTCTGCTAGTACTTATCCTCCCCATTTTACAGATGGGAAACTGAGACACATCCCCCTATATTACCTTTCTAAGAAAACAAGACATTCTGAATTTGGAAGCAACAGCTGGCCTCTAGGCTTTGGATAAAGGATCACGGGCCTGTAATACATAACTTGCTCAAGTGCGGTAAGGGTTAAATGTGATAATGTGCGTAAAACCCCAGCACATACCCAGTTCTCTAGAATGGTAGTTATTACTTGAAGGACCAATTAATTTTAACTGTTAAAATTAGTAAAGTGCCTTGGAAGATGCCAGATTAAGAAGATCCTGGGCCGGGTGGCGAGACTATTGGAGACGAGGAAACAGCTTAAAAGGTAAATTGTGTGACAGTGGAGGGCATATTCTGGGAATGTGAAATGGGTGGGGCAGGGAGCTTCAAATCTGGGGATTGTAGAGGAGATGAGGCTACATGTTGGACAGTTCAAATTGTTCACATGCAAGAGCAGGGAGACTAGAAGCTTTGGTATGTGGGGAGGGTGCTGGGGTTTGATACAGTCTTACCAGTGTCTTAGGGACCGGACTCAGTGACAGCATAGAGCATGGGCTGAGGTGGTGGGTGGAGGCAGAGGGACTAGTCAGGATGTTCTTGCAAGATTTGAGTTGAGACTTGATGAGGGTCAGGCACGGGGCTGCAGAAAAAATGGAACCTTAGGAAACTGGTAGACCCAACCAGGATACTGGGTGGGAGACAGTGAGAGGGAGATGCTGGAACTGAAACGTTTCTGGGACTTCAAGCGTAAGTGGCATCTAGCCCAGTTCTGATTGTGGTCAACAGCTCCGGTAAAAGGAGGGACTAGGATTGTATGGAAGGATGGGTTCAGTTCAGGACCTGTTGAGTCTGACGTCTCCAGAATATCCAGTTGGAAATACGGGCCTGGGGGTTAGGAGATGAGTTGGCTGGAGGCAGATGGAGAGTCATCCCCTAAAGACCACAGCTGAAACTGCCCAAAGAGATGAGATCATTGAGGAACAACAGGCAGCATGAGACAATACTACCAATATTAGTAACCACTACACGAATCTTCTTATGTGCTTGGGGGATCTTGACCAGTAGGACAATGAGCCTCAGAAAACATGAAAACATCCGAGTCTTAAATCTTGTTTTGGCTTTTACATGTATCCTCTCATTAATTCTCTCCAGAACGGTGCAGTGTAGAAAAAAAGAGAGAGGAAGGACAAATTCTGGTAACAGTCCCTATTTTCAAGGTTTAGGTAGACGAGGAACTAGAAAAGGGAAGAAAGACCAAGTGTGGTAAAGGTCACATTAGACGTCCAACAGCCAACTTCTCGTCATCAGACAGATCCTGCCTTCATTATTCCTGGACCCTAGGTGAAGGTCGGGATGTGCATATCAGGAGCTGTGTGACAACCTAAGGGGACATTTGGGAAGTGCCACGTGCTTGGGACAAGAAGCGGTATTTCATTGTGGATTGGGCTGGATTGAGCTGGTCCAGGAGGGCTCTGAGAGAAAAGAAATGTGTTGGGAACTGAAGGGCAGTGGAGCTTGGAGAAGTGGACAGAAGAGCGGGAGGACCAAGAGAGGTGGGGAGGGGCACAGCTGGGAGGGTCAAGCATTTTCTCTTCACTCATTTACAACTGAAGTGGTCCACAAAGTCTCCTACAAACCCATTCTTCTCACCCCCTGGCTCCATGTTTAACTGTAAAATTTCCACTTACTCTGAATGCTGCTGGAACATACTTATCAGTTCATCAGGCAGAACGGTGACATATGATCTTCCTTAAACATCAGCACATCTCAGGTTTTCTTTCAGTTTCCTATTTATTTTCATTCCAACATTTATTTACATACCTGTGATTTTTCAGTGTGAAGTCTGTTAATGTCAAACAGTGTTACATTCTGAACTATTGACATTATGCCTGGAGATTTTTAAAGAACAATTAATTCTCGATTACTTCCACATTAATGGTCCCTGCCCCCTCCCCCAACTCCGGAGGGGCCCTGCAGCAAGGTCATGTCCCAGATGGTAGTGGACATTTGCTGTTCCTTGGCTTCCCAGCACCCATTCACCCTCCTGTTCTTAAAAGCACTCTGAATTCCTTGTTGGAGATGACTGGCTCCTTATTATGAGAGTATCCGAGGGACTGTCAGTCAAGGAACCCCGTCTTCTTCTTGCCAAGAGTAATCACTGACTGAAGTTGGCCAATCAAATTTTATTCTAGGACAGTTCATCTGGAGCAGGGTAACTTGAGGACTGTTAAAAGAAAAAAAAATGGAATGGGATTTATTTCACCAGAGATGCTCTGAAGGGATCACTGATTACTTCCTACCACTTAGGTAATCCACAGCTGTCCTGTTCTGCCCTTTGTCAGCCTCATTCTTTCGGTCCTTTCTTGATTCTCTGAGCAATCTTGTAACTTCCTAATAAATTAAATAATCTTATAATAAATAATGATAATATTTATCATTATATATCATATAATATATATAAGTAAAGAAAAATAAAGATACATAAAAAATAACTTAGAGCCAGTTTCTATTGTTTAAAAAAATAAGAAATAAGAACAAACCAAAACGTGAACTAATTTGCTGACCTTACCAGAAAATCCACTGTTTCCAATTATGTGTCAAAGTTACCTCCATTGCTGTGGGAAATCAGGGGTGATAAAGATGGATAGGAAGGTATCCACTCTCAACCCTCCTCCACCTGCTGTCTCCCCCAGAGGATGGTTTGAACAGAACAGATCAAGAGACTCCAGTGTTCTCTGGGTCTTCTTTTTTTTTTTTTAATTTTTTTTATTATATTATGTTAGTCACCATACAGTACATGCTTAGTTTTTGATGTAAAGTTCGATGATTCATTAGTTGCGTATAACACCCAGTGCACCATGCAATACGTGCCCTCCTTACTACCCATCACCGGTCTATCCCATTCCCCCACCCCCCTCCCCTCTGAGGCCCTCAGTTTGTTTCTCATAGTCCATAGTCTCTCATGCTTCATTCCCCCTTCTGATTACCCCCCTTTCTTTATCCCTTTCTTCCCCTACCGATCTTCCTAGTTCTTATGTTCCATAGATGAGAGAAATCATATGATAATTGTCTTTCTCTGCTTGACTTATTTCACTTAGCATTATCTCCTCCAGTGCCGTCCATGTTGCAGCAAATGTTGAGAACTCGTTCTTTCTGATAGCTGAGTAATATTCCATTGTAGATATGGACCACAACTTCTTAATCCAGTCATCTGTTGAAGGGCATCTCGGCTCCTTCCACAATTTAGCTATTGTGGACAATGCTGCTATGAACATTGGGGTGCATATGACCCTTCTCTTCACTATGTCTGTATCTTTGGGGTAAATACCCAGTAGTGCAATGGCTGGGTCATAGGGTAGCTCAATTTTTAACTTTTTAAGGGACCTCCACACTGTTTTCCAGAGTGGCTGTACCAACTTGCATTCTCTCTGGGTCTTCTTTCCATCTTGAAAGGTCTGGGTGTGAGTTTTCTCAGCTCCCACATTAAGAGATTACCTCAGAGTCGCTGTATCCAACAGGGTGCTTATAAATGTTTAACAACTGGCTCTCTGAAAAGGAGGAGGAGGAGAAGGGAGAGTTCTTGTTTGTAGTATTTGCTGATTTCTGTGGTATAGGATTATCACCACAACCTATATGGCTGCCAATGTGACATCATTTAATAAAGAGTTGGTACAAGATGCTAACGATTAGCTCCTGCATGTCCTTCCACGTGGTTGGCGATGTCTCCTTACAGAATAACATGACTCTCTTTTAGAGTTCCACCAACTTCTCCTCCCGTCCTTTCGGGTGTAGGGGTGATCAATCTACTGTCTCTAGCTCTGGGCACTTTCCCTAATCTCTACACACATCTTTGTAAATTTCCCTTTCTAAGAAAACCAACTGAACACACACACACACACACACACACACACACACACCTTCTTTAATTTGAAAGTGCCACCTTTTTCATGTGGGCATAGGAGTAACCAGCCTCCAAGGCGGCCCCTAAATTTGAATACGTGATCTACTCATAAACAGTGTGACTTGGGCACAATGTCACCAAGCAGCAAATATGAATAATGACAGGACCTACCTCTGAGTGTTGGTGTGAGGATTAAATCAGGTGGTGTATGCGATGCGCTCAGAACAGTGTCTGATACTTAATAAGTACTTATGCAAATGAGACATTTGATTATTAAAAATGAATTTTATATCACATTCATATCACAGAGCTATCATTTCGAGACAGTCCTGTTATTGCAGTCTATATTTTCCCTCTTCTTCCCCAGAACTATCACTGTGCTGTTGCTGCTCGGCGTAGCTAAATGTACTTGCTTCAATTCCTCCAGCATTTCTCTGATAACTTGAACTAAGGCAGCATTTTCTGTTTGCTATAAATTTCCCCACTTACAAGATAAATTTTCCACATGCATGTACATTCAAGAGAAAAGGAAAATGAGACACACCGTTCAGGAGCATCCGGTGTCAAGGAATTAGTAGTAATACATAGGAGTAGCTGTATCTCAAAAGACATAGTAGATATAAACCAAAGTGAAGGGGAAATAGGAAGTCACATGGCCACAGCTTCTGATTATCCTGATCAGGATTATTTATAGCAAATCTTGGCCTGCATTTCTGTTGAAGGTACTAAATGCATAGACGAAATCACTTAAAACATCGCCATCAAACTGCCAATGGCTAGGATAACATTCTCACTCCCAGAGCCTCAAGGTGAGACTTGGAATACCAATAATTATGGGAACCGCAAGCCTAAAGATAATAGAAGCAACCCCAGAAACCTATTTCACAGTTCAGAATCCCTTCCCCCGTAGCTTCCTCTTTAAGCTGAAGGGTTAAGGTTTACATGCCAAGCCACTCTCATCTCCAACACTAAGCCACGGCTCTCCCCCAGAGCATACCCCTCCTTCGGCTGTGGCTGTGAAATGCTAGAAGCATTGCCTTGAATGGAAGGTACTTGCTTTTTTAGCAGCATCTGCCAGCCTTATGACTCTCACTGCAGAATCCTGACAGCAGGACCTGTCACTCATCAAAAATCTGCTCCCCCAGGGGCGCCTGGGTGGCACAGCGGTTAAGCATCTGCCTTCGGCTCAGGGTGTGATCCCGGCGTTCTGGGATCGAGCCCCACATCAGGCTCTTCCGCTATGAGCCTGCTTCTTCCTCTCCCACTCCTCCTGCTTGTGTTCCCTCTCTCGCTGGCTGTCTCTATCTCTGTTGAATAAATAAATAAAATCTTTAAAAAAAAAAAAATCTGCTCCCCCTTCCCCCTTGGCCCTTTGACGCTGAAGAGCTTGGCCGTCTCCGAGATGGCTCATTCTCACTCTTTTCTCGTGATCAGGGAAACCGTAGTACAGGTCTGACCAGTGACCAGAGAAATACTCAGAGGCCTCAGAAGTCCGTCTCTATGTGATAATAAGATGAGGAACAGCTCCATATTCCCGCCCCAGCTGCTCTTGAAACCTCAGCGCCTGTGCTTATTCACCACTTAGACATGCTTCCTTGACTATCAAAGACTACCTCTTTTTCTCCTGAAACCTAAAGCTTATCCCTGCCAAGGCCGCAAAACCCTGTCCTTAGAGATTCTGCGGGGACAGGCCAAGGGTCAGAAACATAAGCAATCTCACTATGCCCCTCCTTATCCCAGGATTACAGGAGTTTCCCTCTATAATGCCCATCACTAAAATATTTTCACTGAAAAAGACCATGAAATCTTGCATTTGTCCGCATGGGCTCCCAGGCTTGATTTGGTTAGGTATCTGGAGTTGGATATTTTTGTCCTGGAAGTCTTCTTGAAGCTAGAAAACCAGTGTCAGGTATGGCTCTGAAAGTCAAAGGCACTTGAGAAGCTGGACCACCAACCATGGATGGCCGCCGACCCCTGAGCAGTGCTAAGGATTTCTTTCACGTGGCCAAGGAGAAGGGATTCTCTTGTAGCTTACAGCGTTTGGCCAAGACTGCCAGTTGTGCCCATCTTGAGAGGATCGAGAATTGGGAATGCTACTCTCTTACCTGTGGGTGTGCTCAATTTCTTTATGCATAGACCAGCATCTTTGTCAAAAAGCGTGGTGTTGGTTTAGGGCTTAGCTTAGTTTGATTACCAAAGGTTCCTTTTAATCAATTGCAAGCAGGATCTGGGTAGGAGTCCAAGAACTCGGTAGAATTACGGTTGAAATTAAATTTTGCTGTTGATTCCAGTAAATAAAAAGAGCTTTGATTGGGGCTTGGACAACCTCAGTGTTCCCAGGCAGACTGCTAGTCAATACTGACTGTTCATATTAGGGTTCAGNCAATCAGGGTCCCAACAAGAGAAAAACAGAACACTCAAATAGGATAACTTACGAATGTTTGTAAGGGACTAATTGTGAAAGTGCAGGCAGAGTTAAGGGAACGATATGGATCGGATTAATTCAGATATGGCAGAAGCTGGGCAGTTACCATGCTTGGCCCCAAAGGGACAAGGCAAGAGAAAGTTATGGAGCCTGTAAGGAGAGAGAATCATGCGTAGGAGGTGCTTGAGAGGAGCCATGAGCCACCTTTGGATAAGAGTCAGAGCCGCCCCAAGGCAACCTCTCCCTGTCCCCCCTCCTTTGAATCTCCTACCAGACTCCCCTTTGATTAAACCCATCCTGAAGCCAAAGACATGGAGCCATGTGGGGGCAGCTTCTGAAAGCAGAATGGAGAAGGTTGGGGAGTGAATCTGGAGGAGCCGTATATTATCTGGCACCCCTGGATTTCCAAAGCACAATAGGACCTCCTTCTACTTACCCTTCTAATCAACCTAATCATGCCTCAACTTCTCTAGGTTTTTCTTAAACATGACTGTCTCCCAAGGCTTCACCTCTAAGGACTCCCTCTGGAGTTCCTGCTGCCTCCGTCTTTTACCTGTGGATTTAACTCTCACCACTGCACATGGTTCTTAGGAATGTAGCCCCAGCTTCAAGCTAATTCAACTGCCTGCTGGATAACTTGACCCAGATGGCCAGTGATACTATAAAATCAATAGGTCCCAAACCAAATCCATAACCTTCCACTACCACAGCTCCAAACTGGCTCTTCCTCCTAACTTAGACTACTTCTGTTAATAGGACCATCATTCTCCCAATTACCAATCACTCCAAGCTCACTCATGCTTATCTATGCTGTCCCCTTCTCCTCCTCTGCTCTCCCCTCCCACCCCTCTCTCCTTCTTCTTCTCCTCCTCCTTCTTCTTCCCTTCCATTGGTTGCAAAGTTCTGTACCTTCTTCCAGTGTGCTTTTCTAGTGTGTGTGCAGTCTCATGATTGTCCCGGTTATGGGCCTCTACTTTTTAGTGGACTAGACTGTTGTAATAAATTCCTAAATGTAACCCTAGCTCCAATCCACTCTGTACCCATTCCAAGGCACAATATTTAAGTTTCTTGCACCAGGTTTCCTCATTGATACAGCCATAATTTTTGCCCTTGTCCTCTTTGAAATGGGACATTTGATGGGAGGGAAATCTTCCAAAAGCAGTGCCTGTAGCACATCCCCTTCATTTGCATATGACAACCTGAGGCACAGAGAAACTGCTAGTCCTTATAACTTGTCCCTAAATCCTAGTGTTCTGATAAGCCTGTGATGACTCCTCCTTACCTTTCCAGTTAGTAGAGTCTAAGTTTCGCAGCCTGCTATAGCAGGCGATTTCTTCAACATGCTCCCAACTCATCTTTATAGATGCAGCTACCTGCAACTACCCTATAGATAGCCGAAATCTACCTAAAGTCAACATTCTGGAATATGACTTGCGATTGTCCTCATTAGTGTCTTTGCACATCCTTTCTCCTGCTTGAATCGGCCTTCTCTCCCTTGAGTCCCCTTCTACTTGCTGACATCTCCCCACCTTTCAGAGCATATGCCATGGCATTCTTCCTTTACATCCTCTTTTACAAAGTTCGTTACAAAGCCATTCTGGATATTCCCCAGCCAAATGTGGTTTTTCTCTTTTGTAAATCTCTAAAAAAAAAAAAAAAAAAAAAAAAAACTTTCAGCACTGTTACCTTACTCAGGTCTTTCAAGTATTTGTATTACCCAGCTCGTTGTATGTGGACACTTATCTTAGTCCCTTATTATATCATAAGCTTCTTCTAAGCGTGGCCGATGCCACCTTCTTTCACTTTTTATCTCCTACGGCGTTAATGCAGTATATTGCACAGAAATATTTTTAATTCTGTAATTTTAAAAAATATTTTGACTGTGATACATTTCCTCTTTAGAAACAACTGACTATGCTCCTATTTCTCCAACATAAGTGTGTCTCACGTGTAATCTTTTGGAATGAAGTTTTGTCGCTATCGTTGGTCTCTTGTCTACTAAGATGATGGTATTCACCAGAGCATGTTTCATTCGCCTGCTCCCTTACCAATCTCCTTGTCAAATTGATGGGAGAGAAAGACAAAGGCTGGTCTATTTTGTAAGTGAATTCTGTTTTGCAGTTAAATTGTGTGTGTAATGGATGTTGAAGAAGTGAATGCATCATTGAAAGGAAGCCTGCCTGCCATGATGGCTACTAGGCATACTCTCTGTCTCATTGGATACATTCCTGTTCAAATCCTACCTCTGCCAATACCTGGCGGAAAAACCTTGGAAAAGTCACTTAAGCTCTTTGAACCTTAGAAAGTATGGAGTAGGCTGAAAGTTTTCAAACTTTTCTTTTAAGCCGAGGAACTCTTATCAAGCCAAGTCTTAATCAGACATGCAGTATGTAAAACTGATGAAGTAGTTTGGTTGAAAATTGGGGAAGGAACTTTTGAGGAATGAGGTGTGACAACTAGCAGACAAGTCCATTCCATATCTAACTCTTCCGTTAAGCACTTTATCAAAGAATATAGTCAGCACTAGAAGATTCACACTAGCACTGACTGGTAAGAGCTTCTAAAAATCTAATTAATTGACGACATTAAAAATGAGAGACAGATACCACTTTACATCTGCTAGGAGAGCTGTAATAAAGGGGAAAAAAGCAGAAAATAAAAAATATTGACATGGATGTAGAGATACTGGAATCCGTATTTATCGCTGATGGGAAGGTAAACGGTGCAGCTGCTGTGGAAAACAGTATAGTGTTCTTCAAAAAAAAAAAAAACAAACCAAACATAGAATTACTATATAATCTAGCAATTGCACTTTTAAGTATATACCCAAAAGAATTGAAAGTAGAGACTTGAATAGATGTTCATACACCTATATTCATAGCTGCAGCTAAAATATGGAAGGAATCCAAGTATCCATCAATGGATGAGTGGATGAATAAAATGCGGTACATACATGCGATGGACTATTATTCAGCATTAAAAGGGAGGGAAATTCTGACACATGCTACAGTATGGATGAATCTAGAAGACATTATGCTAAGTGAAATAAGCCAGTCACTAAAGGACAAATATTGTAGGATTTTGTGCCTCATACTTATTTTTTTTTTTTATTTCTTTATTTGATGGAGAAAGAGACAGCCAGCGAGAGAGGGAACACGAGCAGGGGGAGTGGGAGAGGAAGAAGCAGGCTCATAGCAGAGGAGCCTGATGTGGGGCTCGATCCCATAACGCCGGGATCACGCCCTGAGCCGAAGGCAGACGCTTAACCGCTGTGTCACCCAGGCGCCCCTGTGCCTCATACTTATTTGTAGTACCTGGAATAGGCAAATTCATAGAGATGGAAAGTAGAAGGGTGGTTACCAAAGGCTGGCAGGAGGGAATAATGGGGAATTAGCGTCTAATACATACAACATTTGAGTTGGGGCTGAAGGAGAGTGGTGAGAGTGGCCTAGCAGTGAGAATGTAGTTAATGCACTGAATTGTATGCTTAAAAATGGTTAAAATAGTATATTCATGTTACGGATATTTTATCATAGCAAAAACTACAAAAAAATGAAAGGAAGAAATAGAATGTATTTATCAGCTTTGGAGTTATTGCAGTATGGACAAAATCTGCAGTGTTTATAGGACCCAGAAGGAGTTCCAAGATATCTAATGGTATAGGAGTTCTCCATTTTTGTCTAGCGAATTTCTTCAATGCTGGTCTCAGGCTAAAGCTCATACTCACTGGACAAAGCCCTGCAAAGCACTCAGGGATGATCCCAGTGGCTTCTGGGACCAGACAGGGTTCCTCAATCACTACACTGGTCTCTGAAGTCTAGGTCTGCAGTTCTTATTTTCCATCGGAAGCCAGGAGAGAATTTCAGGAACGAAGCTGAGGACTGTGACTACATGCCAACACATAATCAAGTTTGCCTAGGAGAGGGTCAAGGAGTCCGGAAGTGGCTCTCACAGCTCCGTAGCAAACGACAGAAGGGAGCTCAGTCCCGGGAGCTCTGACCGCGGCTGTGTTCAGCAGTTGTGGCCATCAAATAAAGGAGTAATGTTCAGGCCACAACTTGGAGCCAAGACTGGCACTTCCCAGGGAAAGCACAGATTGGGTGTATAGGTTTAGCCTACCCTTTGTACCTAAGCTATATCTGAAAAATCTCACCGTTTGATTAACAGACTTTCCTATAATCTGCTCTATATTAGTTTGGCTATCCTAACACCAAACAATATTAAAGTGTAAGTTTAGGCAGTTCAAGGCCAATATGGTAGCTTTACCAAGACCAAGACCCAGGCTTTGACTCTTTTTTTTTTTTTAAGATTTAAATTATTTATTTGAGAGAGAGAGCAAGAGCACGAGGCGGGGGGACGAGCAGAAAGAGAGAGTGAGAAAGCAGACTCCCTGCTAAGCAGGGAGCCTGACAAGGGGCTTGATTCCAGGACCCTGGGATCATGACCTGAGCCAAAGGCAGATGCTTAACCAGCTGAGCCACCCAGGAACCCCGCAGGCTCTTACTTTTACTACTCTGCTACCCTAGGGTGTGGTCCTTGTCATCAAGATCCAAGACTTCCTATTGTATTCAGCAGCAACACAGAAAAAAGGGGAAGGAAAAACACGATCATTCCTTTAAAGTTACAATCCTCAAGCTGCATATGTTGCTCTGCCCCCACCCTAAGACCCTGGAACATTCAGATGCAAGGGAATCAACGTGATGGAATCCGTTCTGAGTGTCCATATAAAGCCCTGCTAAAATTTTGGGTTTACTTGCTGAAGGAAAATAGCTAGAGCTCCCCAAGCTGAGCATTTCTCCTACTTGAAATATTGGTGATTGCTCACTTTCTAAAGTGGGCGGTGCCCTAGATCTTGAGTATTCGGCCTCGCCAGTAATCTTTGTCTTGGGTTGATCTTTTGGTTGTAGGTCTGTCTTACACATGTACCACCTTGTGTGCTCAGTCTTAGAACCACAGATCAGTTATGCTCTGAGATGGTCAGTTACCACCTAACCCTGAAGATCTGTCTTCATTCCTGAGCCTGCCAGGACAGAATATGGCCCATTTCCATGCAAGCTTCCTGGAGATTAGTGGAATTAAATACAATTTTCACTCTAGGGAGCATATACATTTCCTATGCAGCAATTCAGTAAGAACATTACTCTCCTCATTTTACCATGATGTAATAGAGGCTCAGAGATGTTAAGTAACTTTCACTAGGTAACTCAGTGGCCGAGGTGGGATAGCATGCTTCCTTGTAAGGAAATTATTACAAATACAAATTGCTGCAATAAGAAGGGTTTTTTTAAAAAATCAAGGAATCTATAGTAAAAAATTACTACTTCTGGCTAGAGTGGTGACAGATTAGGGAGGAGATGAGCCATATAGGACAAGTCTTGATGGGTCTTCATATGGCTAGTGTTTTGAGATTTTCCAGAGAACAGAACCAATAGGATGTGTGTGTATGGAGGGAGGGAAGGAAGAGTGGGAGACATCTAGACTGGTGCTTACCAAATATCTGGGTACCGTGCTAGCCAAACTGACACATAGAAGTAACCATAACGGCTAAGAGGAAGAGAAGCAGATTTGGGTAAGCTTTGAATGCTAGATGAATTGGTTTGGTTTTATTAAATTATCAAATTATGAAACATGTATAATAGTACGTGAGGCACAGTAGGCACTCAAATTATAATTTCCTTTGTAAGAAGATTTTGAAAGTTGTTGAGTAACTGAGTAACATGATCAAAGCAATACTTATTGAAAATATATTTGGTAGTAATGATATGAAGTATTAAAAAAGAATCAGACAGGAGAAGGGATATGAGTTAGAAATCTATTGTCATGGATCAGGCACGAGGGAATAGATTAATCACTACTATGTGTCAGGCACAAATACATGCTTTATTTATTTTTCTGCCTAATTTTTATCTAAATTCTAGTCAGTTAACATATAGTGTAATATTGGTTTCAGGAGTAGAATTCAGTGATTCATCACTTACATACATCATTCAGGGCTCGTCACAACAAGTGCCCTCCTTAATCCCCATCCCCCATCTAGCCCATCCCCCACCCACCTCCCTTCATCACCCCTCAGTTTGTTCTCTATAGTTAAGAGTCTCTTATGGCGGGGGGCCTGGGTGGCACAGCGGTTGAGCGTCTGCCTTCGGCTCAGGGCGTGATCCTGGCGTTATGGGATCAAGCCCCACATCAGGATCCTCTGCTATGAGCCTGCTTCTTCCTCTCCCACTCCCCCTGCTTGTGTTCCCTCTCTCGCTGGCTGTCTCTATCTCTGTCAAATAAATAAATAAAATCTTAAAAAAAAAAAAAAAAGAGTCTCTTATGGCTTCTTCCTTCTCTCTCTTTTTGCCCCCTTCCCATATGTTCATCTGTTTTGTTTCCTAAATTCCACAGAGATCATATGGTAAAAATACATGCTTTAAATACATTTTCTTATTTAATACTCATAACCACCTATAAAGTAGGTATGACTTGACCAATGGAGACCTGGTCTCCCCCACCCCAAATGAACTTGCCCAAATCTTATAACTGGGGAACGATGGAGATGGAATTCAAACCCAAGTCTTCCGATTCCAACCTCTGCTGTCATTAATGATGGTGGTAGCCGCAGAAATAAAAAGGAGGGGGACAGAGTCCAATAATGTTGTGGAATTGAAAGAATTTAGCAGCTAGTCACATGACAAAGATAATTGCAGAATTTTGAATCTAGATGCAGTTTTAGCAGGAGAAAACTGTGGACCCTTAGGAAAAATAGGGTAGTCCTTATTAGAAGCTAGTTTTAGAAGAGTTGGAGATTTTTGCTTTCATTCAATAAATATTCATTTAATGATGTTTGTATGCTAGGCCTTGTTCTAGACACTGGGGATCCATCAGTGAACAAAACAAAGATCCTTGTCCCCATACGTTCCCGTGTGGAGGGACACAAAATAAACAATAGAGTGAACTGCAGTTCATGCCAATGATAAGTGTTGCGGAGAACAGTAAAGTGGGGAAGGGGCACTCCAGGAGTCAGAAAAGTCCTCACTGAGAAGTCATTTAGGTAAAGACCTCGAGGAGGATGCAAGTGTCACACAGGTGTCTGGGGGGGTGGGGAGCATTCCAGCCAGAGGGAATGGAGAGAAGAATGAACAAGGAAACACAGAGGAAGAGACAAGGTCAAGGTCTCATTGGGTAGGACCTTACAGATCATAAGAAATTTATGGCTTTATTCTACAGGAAATGGGATGCCCCTGGAGGGTTTTGTGCAGAGTTGAGTTAGGACGTGGCTTTCATTTTAGAAGCACTGCTGTGGCTGCTGTGCTCAGAAGAGTGGGGTGGGTCAGGGGTACTGGTGGAAGCTTGGACACCAGGGAGGAGGCTACATCAATCTGGGAAGAGTTGATGGCGGCGTGGGCCAGGTTGGGGGCAAAGAGAAGTAATCAGACTCTGGATATATTTTGAAAATAGACCAGATTTGTTGATTGCATGTGAGGTGTAAGAAGGAAATGTGTGTGTGTTAGGGTAGAATTTTTGTACTTAAGTGGTATTTCTAAGAGTTCTCGGAAACATGATGACTGGAGTGCAAGCAAGTGGCTGATGCTGGAGACAGAGGTTTGAGAAACATTCACAACAGTGCCAATAAGATGACTTTAAGAACATGTCCAGAAAGTGTGTGTGCCCGATGCAAGTGTAGAGCTAAAAAATATAATGGAAGATATTGAACCTTGAGCGATGCAAAGGTTTGGGGGGTATGGGGGGCCAAGAGAGACAGATAGGGGAATAGGATAGCTGTCATCATATCCAATTCACTAGGTTTTGTCCTTTGTGACTCAGTCTTTGAAAAAGAATGAATCAACATAGTACTATCACTGCTATTTTTGGACATCTACTAATGGTGATCTTACTAAAATCTATTTGTGATGAAAAAAAATCTATTTGTGATTTGATCATTTGAATCATCACATAAAACATCTGACAGTCGACAGAACTTTAAAAAATTCGAAGGGCGACTGGTATTCTTTTGTCTTTTTAGTTCCTTTTGTTTCAGGCTGCTTAATTTGTACTTACGAAAAATGCGTCCTATCCACCTGTGATGAGCAATTCTATTCTTCCCACAGGCACTAACCTCATTCTCGTTTGGATTCCGTTGTTGTTTTTTAAATGTATAAAACACTAAGATTAATTCAATATTCACTTTTGGCCTTTTAAATTCTTAATAGAAGTAAAACTGGTTTTCATTGGCTTTTCCTTTACCGGTTTCAAAAGACTGAATTATAGTTAAAAATGAGTGTTACACAAACAAGCTCTGTGTGCAAACAACAATTCCACAATTTCACTGCAGAGCGGGGAGGCTGCTCTCTTACAGAAAGAAGCATTGAACTATTCAGAACGTTCCCATTTGGCGCTGATAGGCTCAAGGCTTACAGACCCCATGGAAATGCAGTGTGTTCCACGGATTCTGCAACTTGATTGTCATCTGGACTTGGGTTTTCCTCGTGGTCTTAGGTTCGTAGTCATCTCTCCTCAGTAGCGTCTCACTGTGCAAACTCACCATTATCATTTGCTCAGATCTCCTGTGCCTCCCTTCACCCTATAAAGTGTCCACCTGACACTCTTCCTTTTTTGCAGCCCACACAAATTTTCTTTAACCAGGGAATGCTTCCTGCTCCCACTCAACCTTCTCCCCCGGCTTCATCTGAATACATTTGATGACTGGGAGCATGCTTACATGGTGGCTGTCATCACCAGGAAATATCTTTGGACACATAATGGATTCCAGACTGAAGATTTTTAAATTTAGAAGCCTCAGGTTTTAAAGACTGTATTTGTACATCCTTTCACCCACTCCAATTAACGTAAAACGAAGGACTTGAGTGAATTTGTAATAGCAATAGCCAACATTGAGAACTTACCATACGCCAAGCACTTTATATAGTTTAACTTGTTTAGTCTTTACGACAAAATTCTGTGAGGCAATTATTACTAGCATGCCCATTTTACAGGTGGGGCAACTGAGGCTTAAACCATTTAATTAACATGGCCATGGTCATACAGCCAGAAATGGGATTTGAGCTCTAGCTGGGTGGTTCCATAGTCCACACAGAACCCC
The DNA here is from genome assembly GCF_017311325.1 of Ursus maritimus. Lineage (NCBI taxonomy): Eukaryota > Metazoa > Chordata > Mammalia > Carnivora > Ursidae > Ursus > Ursus maritimus. Next base: position 20,460,083 of record NW_024423344.1, read on the forward strand.
TAGACTCCTCTGCTTCTGTGCTTTTTCACAACACTTCATTTACTTGCAATAGCTAGGTCCCTCGTGTCAAGGGTGACAGCACTACCGGCATTTCATGGTTGTTCAGGCGGTCCCACACTTAGCAGGATGTTTCGTATTCTTAGCTCCTGGCACTGAATGTCAGAAGCTCTCTGCTGGGCATCTCCCTTCTGTCACTGAGAAACAAGAAGTGCTCTCATATATTTCCAAATGTTTCCCAGTTAACGATCTCCAGTTGAGAATTATCAACTGAATTTAATTATCAACATAAATAGACACATACCTCCTCTCTGTTTCTCTCTCTCTCATCTATCTAATCACAACTGTTCTAAAAGTTTCATAAGTTTTTATGTTCGTAAATTTAAAAAACTTTTATAGGGGCGCCTGGGTGGCACAGCGGTTAAGCGTCTGCCTTCGGCTCAGGGCGTGATCCTGGTGTTATGGGATCGAGCCCCACATCAGGCTCCTCTGCTATGAGCCTGCTTCTTCCTCTCCCACTCCCCTGCTGTGTTCCCTCTCTCGCTGGCTGTCTCTATCTCTGTCGAATAAATAAATAAAATCTTAAAAAAAAAATAAAAAATAAAAAACTTTTATAACTTTCAAAATACAGCAACACAACTCATGGGTAAAAGAAAAGGATCAAGTTATGAAAATTAGATAATTTTTATACGTGTTTGCAATGTTCTCATTATTTGTGAATAATTTTGAGCCCCAATGATCTTGGATAGTTTAACATTCATTATGAAGTAAGATAAACTCTACCGTTTACCCATTTGCCTAGTAAACTTTTTTGTTTTAGTGCAAAGGTAAACTTGAATTCAGCCTGGGCCAAGTTTCAAAGTCATGCCTCTGAAAGTCATGATTTTTTTCCCCTTATGTTTATTTTTGGCTATCAAACTTCAGACCATTAGGCAAATGCCCATTGCCCTTTCACCAGTGCCAACACTTGCTCAAGGAGACCATAACAAGTAAAAATATTTAGTAGAATAAAAAAGAATTCAGGGGTTATGTATTTTCTAAGCTATGCTAGGTCCACTTTTATGAGACTTTGCACAATTGGAGCTAAGTCTCCAAGGTCATCACACGACTCAACCACATTTCAAGGCTGCAATGTGGACTTTTAACTCCATTTTCAAATGACTGCTTTCCCAAGGATGTTGTAACAATGCTCTGAGCTATGTATGAGGAGGAATACATTTACTTAAGGAGGAAAAGGGGTCAGTGATAAGATGTGTCCTAAAATAGATACATCTAGGAGCTCCCCCACCCTTTCTTGGTTCACTTATTAAAATAGCCCACTAGCTTTAAACAAAATATTTTATCATCTTCGTACTGTCAACAACCAGGTAACAGTGTCCAGTTTTGTTCTTCCTCTCTTAGTCTATTACATATCAGTTTTGCAACATGCTGCCAGAGCTTCAACAACATAGTAAATGAGATACTTTGATGTCCCCCAGGACTTAAAATTTAGGCCTTTTATTATTAGAACTATTTAATGATGACGTAGAGGTTTAAAATAAGAGTTTCCCTTTGACAGCTATGAAATGACAGCCAAACCTATATACTCTGGTATAGCAATGTGTTTGAAATACACATTAAAATTCACACAAAATGAAAGCAAATCACCAAATATGTTTTAGGAGTTTCTTGAAATCCAGTTTATTGAAATTGCCTTGAAATATTTTTATACCTGAGAAAAGAAGGCAGGACATACTTTAAAATGTAGCTTATCCGGGGCGCCTGCGTGGCACAGCAGTTAAGCGTCTGCCTTCGGCTCAGGGCGTGATCCCGGCGTTATGGGATCAAGCCCCACGTCAGGCTCCTCTGCTATGAGCCTGCTTCTTCCTCTCCCACTCCCCCTGCTGTGTTCCCTCTCTCGCTGGCTGTCTCTCTCTGTCGAATAAATAAATAAAAAATCTTTAAAAAAGTCATTCCTTTCCTTTAAAAAAAATAAATAAAATAAAATGTAGCTTATCCATAATACAAGTATACATTTTTGTTTCATTAAAAAAATCTATCATGCCAGACATTTTTACTTCACCTTTGCCCTTTCCTCGAGTGAAGGTTAGGGACGGTTAAGAGGAATAGGGTGTTCTAGCACTTTCTGGGCCCTTTTTGTGAAGGAATATGGCAATCTTCTGTAACTGGAATTCCTGGTGGCTTGCTGCCATGGGAGTTTGCTTAGCCTGATCCGCAGAAAGGAGCAAACTATCAGATCTGAGCAGCTAATAGATTTGAGAATGCGTTATGAAAGGGAAAATGGTACTCCTTAAGGCATAAAAGGATCTTGTGGATGCATTAGTGAGAAAAACGAAGTGCACTTGAACTTTATTTTTTAATCTGTAAAGTTCCAATGGATTAAAGAGAGACATGCATTTGATTTTGGTTCTTTTCAAAAGATATCGAAAATATCTTTTCAATATTGATGTCGTCGTTATGCCTAAACAAATTCTCCTTCACAGCTGAGCCGGACTTCCAGCAGTGAGACTATTGCTAATGAAATGCTGATGCTGTCGCAAGCGCTATAGGTAAAAGTAGGGTATGTGCTAACTTGGACTGGGGGTGAGGGTTCCCGCATGGAGCTGGGAGAGGGGGAATTAGGCTAGATGAAATAAACAAAGAGAAAGGCTCGTATACTACAGGCTTACCTACAGGGATGGGATAGATCCAAGCAAAAGGAATAATATACAAGAAAAAGGCCTAAAGAAAGAAGCAGGCACATGCCCCCTGGTAGAGCTATGGTAGTTAAAAACTGCAGTTTGCAGATATATGTACATGAACATGGGCGTGTATGAAGTTAACTGGAGAACTGAGTCAAGTATTTTGGTAATAATAGAGGAAAAAAGACAAACCTTGTAATCAAGGGGGCAGCTTGGGCTCAAACTGCATGAATCGGCTAAATTCATTTAATTATTCATTGCTTTATACTACATTGCTTGTATTGTCTTCGGTTGTATTTTGAAGAGGAACCCTAAACCGAAATTGCGTTTCACAGATTTGAAAATTAAAATCACAATACATCTGTTGACATCAAAAGTCACAAAATTGCTACATGAACAACAAAGAGGCTAAGTCATATTCATGGGACAATTATGTCCTTAGGGCGTGGAGGAGAGGACTGTGTTCCACCTTTGAATGGCAGCTCCTCTTAAGAGTCCCTCTGATGCCTCCTTTCCACGTGATTCCCCTTCCTGGAGTATTAACTACTCAGATTGTGAAATGTAGGTATTTGTAAAGCCCTAAGCATAATGATCCCTAGATAGACTTTTAAAAAGGATAGATTGCCTTCCAAAGGATTGCCCCCCCCCACACCCCTCTCATATTTAGTTCGTTTTAAAGAAAGTATTTAGGCAGAGGTTTATGTGAATTCTTTTTTTTCCTACTCATTTCAAAACAATTTACATAGTAATGGTAATAGTCCAGTATAACACACACACATATGGATTGTGCTTGAGCTTTTGTTTTATCATGGGATTGACTGGTACCTACAGGATACATCATATGTGTGAGGCAGATGTTAGCTATAGGTATTTTTATATCCATGAAATTCGGTTAATATTTTTTATTTTTTGTGTTAAAATGGTTAATTTTCTTACAAAACACACATTTGTCTTTTTTTTTCTTATTGTTGCTTCACAAAAGCAAGAATGTCACATAGAACTTCTGGTATTACCATTCTAATGGCAATGTTTATTGCGAACTAGAAATTTTGCAACTAAAATCAGAAACCCATTGAAAACCACAGATCCATCTTTTGAAGGTCAAAGTCTTTACTTAACAATATATGAATAATACAAATGGATGTTTGTGGTCAAGTTTTAATGGTTTGACAGAGATTTTCTCAATGTGTCACTAATTTGAGCATGCTGCAGTTATGATAAAAACTACATTTAATGGTAATTAAACATAATTTTTTTTTAAAGATTTTATTTATTTATTCGACAGAGATAGAGACAGCCAGCGAGAGAGGGAACACAAGCAGGGGGAGTGGGAGAGGAAGAAGCAGGCTCATAGCGGAGGAGCCTGATGTGGGGCTCGATCCCATAACGCCGGGATCACGCCCTGAGCCGAAGGCAGACGCTTAACCGCTGTGCCACCCAGGCGCCCCAAACATAATATTTTCTAACTCATAAAACACAAAGAGAAATAGTGTCATTTATCTTTAAAATTTTTGAGACAACAGGGAACATTCTTAAACTATTGACCATTGCCCAAAATGATGATCTGGTTAATCAAATGAGTTTTTAAAAGTTGCCGCACCAATATTTTATTTATTTATTTATTTATTTATTTATTTATTTATTTATTTATTCACTCATTCATTCAGTCATTCATTTGCTATACCGATATTTTAGTGTCAAGTGGAAGTTTAGTAAAAACCTTCTTTTTCTCCTAAAAAGTATTTTGTTACCACACTAGATTCTTTACAACTCTAAAACACTTCTTCGTAATTACTGTGGAGGAAATTTGGAGACGTCACGGCTAGTTTCAAATTTTTTTCTGACAAAATAAGAGCTACCAGCTTTTCGGCATCTGCTAGATGCCAGGCACATGCTAAGTAGCACACGTACCTTCTTCTTAATCTTGGCAACAGTCCCGCCATGATAGAGACTGCTGGTTGCCCTCCCAACACAGAGCGCAGCCACTCTGCAGATGAGAGGGGCCAAGCAACACAGTTGGCCAATCGGATCTAAGAGGAAATTATTAGGAGTGGTGCCAGAAAATCTCTTTTCAAAGCAAGTCCAGCTCCGCTGACGTGCTTTCTTTTCTTCTTCCCATTACTTCTGCCAATGCAAACCTACAATACTTGAGGTGAAATAGCTAATTACCAGTTGACAAGCACACATTAAGATTGGCTGAACAAGAAAACAGAGAAAGCCTCATGTTCTTAATGACATTATAAAACTTCGAGTGGACAAATGAGGCCTGCTTGGACTGCCTACCACTGGTATATGTGATAAAAATAACCTTTGTTTTTCAGGTTTCTTATTTATGGATGAATGCAACCCTCAACTATTCATCTGCAAAGAAACTGTTGACCTTTCAGTGTCTGAGAGGAGGCAACCCAGCTGGTGGAAAATAGGATAATAATCAGATGCACAGGTATCAGAATCACTAATGATCTGCTTTAAAAGTGCTTTGAGAACTTTGGATTAGAAGTGCTGTATATCATGGGGAAGATATAAAGTAAGGGGCTATGGAAACATGCCCCTTAATTTTATCTTAATTTTTTTTTTTTTTTTTTTTTTTTTTTTTTTTACCTTGGGCAAGTGTCTCTAACCCTCGTCCTTAGTTTACTTGTCTTTAATACAAGAGAATTGCACTAGATTATTTCTAAGATTCCTTACTGACAGAACTATTAAAGTGCTATATATGTTGGCCTGTAACAAGACAACAGCAACAATCTGGCCCTCAAATGTGTAATTCCTGGTAATCTTCTGAATAGTAGTGACGCATAGGGTTCACGATGCAAAATTGAATCCGTAGGAGTCACACGATCCCTAAGACAGACGACTAGTGTCATCAGACAGGTAGTAGTATACTCCGTACTGAGGTTTCACATAAAAGTGCTGAATGGAGTCACTAGAAGAACATGGACTCCGGTCTTGAATTTGGCTTTTCTAGACGGATTGTGCTTTTTTAGAAAGAATGAACAAAAGGGCTACACAAGTACGATGCGGAGTAGAGTAAAAGCGTTCTCATCCAACGCTGGTAGTCGGTGAATTGCAAAAGTCAATTAAAGCACAGAGAAGAGAAGAGGATGCTAGGAACCTTAAACCTTTTGTTTTAACCTGAACTGCATTTCTTTTGTCCATCTTTTGACATGCAAAATACTTGTAGATTTTTACTTCTCCCGGGCTTTTGCAGTTTTCTTGCTTACATCTAATTTGACAGCAATTTTGTCAGTGACTTGTTTACATTCCATTGGTTTACATAATATTTAATTAATGAACATGAGTACAATGACAAGTTCAACTGGTATAGAGGGGCTTGAGGGAAGAGGGCAACTACACAAGCACGGAACTTGCTGGGAGAGCAGAAGTTCACAATTATATTAAAGGGAATTCTACCACTTTTGAGCATATACCATGCTGTGGCATGTTTTAAAGAGGGAACAAGGAGCATCATTTAATCTGCAAATTAAGTGGATGTCATGAGAGCTCCTGTGTGCCCATCATCAATGATAGATATTGCATAATAAGATGTTAAGATATTTTATTCACTGCTTTAGAACATGGGTCTTTGGAGACTAGGAACTGAATATTAGAATGACATTCTCACTAATATCCTAGAAGCTCTCACCCCTTTATCCTTTCTATCTTGTTCTTTTTTTTTTTTTTTTTTAAGATTTTATTTATTCGAGAGAGGTAAAGAGAGCACAAGCGGTAGAAAGGGCAGAGGCGGAGGGAGAAGCAGACTCCCTGCTGAGCAGGGAGCTCAACTCAGGGCTTGGTCCTAGGACTCTGGGATCATGACCTAAAAGGCAGACGCTTAACCGACTGAGCCACCTCCATCTTGTTCTTATGAGCAAATTCCTCCCTCATGAGAGATTTGGTTGATTGTCTCCTTGTCATTTTCCCCTGTGCCTGAGTCTCCACCCTGGTTTCCTGCTGGGTATCCCAGTTCCTCTGGTCTTTACAGACACTGGAGCTCTGTTCCTAAGCACCAGTTCCCACGGATGGGTCAATGATAACTTCTGCCAGACTTGGCCAGAATTATGCCTCTGAATTCAGATCCAGGTTCTAGTTTTCTTCTGCTTTGTGACTTTGAACTTTGTTCATTAATATTTCTTGGTGTCCCAATTCCTTCTCCGAAAAAGTAGGAACACTTAGCTGGCAGGTTTCTTTGGAGATTAAATGATCATGGGAAGCTCTAGCAGAGTGCCTGGTGCAAGTAGGCAATGAAATATCTGTTTTCTTCCCATTTCCTTGATGCCAAGAACATTTGGTCTTTGCCTGTTTGCAGCTTCCTGACTCCGAGCTCTGACCACTTACAGGAATGCTTGTTGAATCTGTAAGAGGTCGATCACCTGCCAGCCAGGATCTTTGCCCATTAAGAGCCCAGATGACCTGCTTGCTTGTCCATACTGTTCCCTGTTAGCACTACAGGGATTTCCCGGAAGCATTCAGCTTAGCTCTGGGTTTCACTGGTCAGCTTTGGTGGCCATCTTTTTCCCATAACTCCCTCAGCATTCATCCTCTTCACCTCTAAATTTCTCTATAATGGATTCTGTCCTTCGACACAGACACATTATACATTTAGTACTATGTACTGGCATGTTAGGGTTCTCCAGAGAAACAGGACCAACAGAAACAGGAGAGAGAGAGAGAGAATAAAGAATTGGCTCACATAATTATGGAGGCTGAGAAGTCCTGAGATCTGCAGCCTGCAAACTGGGGTCAGGAGAGCTGCTGGTGTAGTTCTAGTCCACGAGATGGTGAGCTCAAGACCCAGGAAGAGCCAATGTGTCAGTATGGAATCTGCCCGAAGGCAGGAAAAGACCAAAGTCCCAGCTGGATGCAGTTAGGCAGGAGGAGTTCCCTTTTACTTGTGAGAAGGTAAGTCTCCGGTTCTAGTCACTACTTCCATTGGATGAGGCCCACCTACTTTAGGGAGGGCCATCTGCTTTACTTGGTCTCCCCATTTGAATGTTAACAGCATCCAAAAACACCCTCACAGACATACCCAGAATAACATTTGACCAAATATCTGGGCACCTCATGACCCAGTTAAGTTGACACATAAAATTAACCATCGCACTGGGCACTGTGCTAGGCATTGTTCATATTCTTGTCATTATTTCTGGTCTCAGAAAAGTCAGTGCCCCTTCTTGCACATCCCAATGTCCCAGCTATGCTCTTGACCCTGTCTGTCCTAATCCTGAGACCCACCATACGTCTCTTACACCTTCAGTTTTCCTCTGCTCTTTACCTAAAAACATATTTTTTCCTTTACCTTCAAATAAAGGTACTCTTTGGTCCTTTGAGCTACCATCCCATCCCTTTTTCAGTGCAAAAAAAATTGTTTATATTTTCTGCCTTCATTTGACTAAAATCCCTGGTGATCTAATTTACCGTATTTCTTCTGTCTCTATATTTCTTTAACAAGAACCTTATAAAAGTCAACAATGGCTTTCTCAAATCTAATGGTTTTTGTTCAGTCTCCACTTTATTTGATGTTTCAGTAACTTTTGAAGAAGCACATTCTCCTTTCTGAAATTCTCTTTTCTCTTTACTTTGGCCAAGTTGAGTTCCTGGTTGTCTACCTTCTTTCCTGCTAAGTGTTTGTTTCTCTTTCTTGACCTGTCCTCTTAGGTAAATGTTCCTCATAACATTTTTTTTAAAAAGGTTTTATTTATTTATTTGGGAGAGAGAGTGTGAGAGAGAGAAAGAATGAGAGGGGGGATGGTCACAGGCAGAAGCAGACTCCCCACTGAGCAGGGAGCCAGACACAGGACTCCATCCCGGGACTTGGGGATCATGACCTGAGCTGAAGGCAGAGGCTCAACCGACTAAGCCACCTAGGTGCCCCCTCATAGCATTTTGAACTTCTTTTTTTGGGCAATTTATCAAATTCCACTCCCTGTTTTAATTATTTCTATAGTACAGGTTTAAAAGGGAAACATCTAGTCCTACCACTTAATCCTCTTGTCTGCTTTATTTTTCTCCATAACGTTTATCACTATCTGATATAACTTATAGTTTACATATTTATAATCTCTCTTTCCTTCCCCACCATGAGGCCAGGGATTTGGGACTATTTGTTCACTAATGTATCTCCAGCTTCCAGGGCAGTAGGCAGTGTTCGAATAATAGTTGAATTATTACAAAGATTCCGATATAGGGCTGTTCAATGCATCATTATTGTTAAAAGCAAAACATCTGGAGATAAACAAAATATCTACTAATAAGAGGAAAATAAGTCAAGAAAACAAGTCCATCCATGGCATGGAGTATTGTACATTTATTAAAAGACATATTTAAAATTTATTTAATGAAAAATGTTCACAATGTATTAAGGAGAAAAAAAAAGGACAGAAAAGCATATATAAAAAGACCCCAATTTTATTTAAAATATAAAGGAGGAGATATATACTAAAATGTTGTCAGTGGCTATGTCTGGGTAGTGAGATGAAAGTGATTTTTATTTTTCTGTTATTTTTGTATTTTGTACTTTTTGACACATTCTTTTAAATAAAATTTGAAGATAGAAAACAGTAAAGCTTTGAAGAAAAAAAAATGCTTCCTCATTCAGTTGCTATAGTCTATTCTTCTCCAGTTTGAACTTCTCACTGCAGTTAGAGATACAATTTGCACTTATCTTTTGGCACTGAGTATAGTTTGCCTACTATTATGTATCTTTATGTCCTCTACTAGGCCCTACACTTTCTAAAGTCAGAAAGCATGTCTTATTTATAATTTTCAATGCCTACAGCACCTGTCTACATTCAAGAACTGAAAGAAAAAAATAATTAAAAATGTCTTAATAGCCAGGAATAATATGTAGTGTTAGTTGCTTAGGGAAACCATCAAATCATGTTATTTTTAAATATTGCTCTGATGTCCTTCGTGACTGCTTTCAGAACACTCAGGTTTAAAGCTGTGTTAGCATGAGGACTACATACAGTACAAGGATTTTTAGGGTTTGGCCTGCCTCTCTGTTGCTTTTATTTACTTTTTTTTTTTTTTTTTTTAGTAGTTGGTACATTACGTGAAAACTTTCAATTCTGGAGTAAATTGGGGCATGATCGTAGATTTCAGGGACTGACACATTAAGTTAGTTAGGCTAGGTTGTTATAACAATGACAATATGATACAAATGGATCCCAACACACAGCTCAAACACAAGTTTATTTCTTGCTCTTGAGGGTGGGCATTCTTGGTTCACAGGCAGATTTTCCTCCACACATCTAGAGTCACAGTGCCTTCCATTTTATGGTTTCCTAGGTTATACATGTCCACTGGATGCTAATCGTATATACTAATCTCTGCCTCTGGTACTTAGGTTGTAAGTTCAGTGAGGTCACAGGATTGCCAGATTCAGCAGATAAAAATACAGGATACCAGTTAAATTTGAATTTCAGAGAGACAACCCATAATTTTTTAGCATATGTTCCATGTAATTTGTAATAATATTTGTAATATTATTAAATTATGCATTATCTGAGGTTCTGAATTAATCTTGAGTCCTGTATATTACCTGGCAACTCTATGGGGGGTAGAGAAGGTCTATCTCATTTAACACTGAATCCCCAGAATCTAAAACAGTACCTATTGACTTTAAGATAAATAAGTCTGTTCATAATATTTCATGAATAATTGAACCTATATTGGTGAAGAATACTTATTAGAATACTGCTATTAAGAATATGTATTAAGTATCAGCAAATTATTATTAGTAACACTTGTTATGAAAAACAACACTTACTAAGCACATCGGCAAAGAATACTTATGAACAACCCGTAAGACTTTAGCATGTATCAGCATTTCAAACCACGAATGTTTTCCTAAACTTCAGTAAATGGGGAAATCTGTCTTCCCCTGGAGATCCAGTCGGCTCTGTGTCTCCTTCCTTTCAGGTCTCTACTCAAATGCCATCTTCTCAATGAGGTCTTTCCTGCTCTCCATATCTAAAACTGCAACCCACCTCCCCCTGCAACGTTTTGTTCCTGTCTCTGCTTTCTTCTTCCTCCTTAGCACTTGCCGTGAACATAGCATATGATTATTTACCTTGTTCACTGTCTACCTCTCCCACTAGAATGTAAACTTCATTAAGGACGAGCATTTTCCTCTGCTTTATTCACTGCTAAATTGCCAGCTCCTGCACATACTAGAGATTCAAGAAATATTTGTTGGACAAATGACTGAAAACACACTGTTGGTTCTTATTGGAATCTAGTTACCAGTAGTTTGAGGATATTCAGTTTCCATGACACAAGATGGATTTAATCTCACTTGCTTCTGCTTGTATCTACTCAGTTCACCAAATTCTGTCAATTCTAGCACCTCAATGCCTTTTTAAAAATTTAAATTCAATTAATTAACATATAGCATATTATTAGTTTCAGAGGTAGAGTTCAGTGATTCACCAGTCTTACATAAAACACCCGCTGCTCATTACATCATGAGCCCTTCTTAATGTCCCCTTCCTTCTACCTCCCTCCCCTCCAGCACCCCTTACTTTGTTTCCTACGGTTAAGAATCTCCTATGGTTTGTCTCCCCGAGATGGTCTTTATTTTTCCCTCCCTTCCTGTATGATCGTCTGTTTTCTTAAATTTCCATTTTATGGTTTCATATACATATACATATGAGTAAGATCATATGATAATTGCCTTTCTCTGATTGACTTATTTCATTTAGCATAATATCCTTTAGTTCCATCCATGTCATTGCAAACAGCAGGATTTCATTTTTTGATGGCTGAGTAATATTCCACTGCATATGTATACCACATCTTCTTTATCCATTCATCTGCTGATGGATGTCTGGGCTCTTTCCATAGTTTGACTATTGTGGACATTGCTCCTATAAACACTGGGGTGCAGGTGCCCCTTCTGATCACTACATTTGTATCTTTGGGATAAATACCTAGTAGTAACACCTCAATGTCTTTTGTACCCTCTCCTTACTTTCCTAGTGCCGCTTCCATGGTACTTCCTATTTCTTCTCTCAGTTAATGCAAAATTGCCTAATTGGTCTCCTTCCCCCACTGTCTTCCCATTCTAATCATTCTTTCCAATTGTTACTGAAATTATCTTTCTAAAATGAGAATCTGATTATATCACTCCCTTACCCTAAAACTGTTTCCCTATCACCCAAAGATAAAATTCAAAATTTCTTTTTTTTTAAAGATTTTATTTATTTATTCGACAGAGACAGAGACAGCCAGCGAGAGAGGGAACACAAGCAGGGGGAGTGGGAGAGGAAGAAGCAGGCTTATAGCGGAGGAGCCTGATGTGGGGCTCGATCCCACAATGCCGGGATCACGCTCAACCGCTGTGCCACCCAGGCGCCCCAAAATTCAAAATTTCTTAGTTGGACATGTGGAAACCCTCTCTGATGTGGCCCAGCCTCAGTTTCACCACTCTTCCACACACATGTCCCAGCCCCATACAAGTTCTATCTGCTCAAATATCACTTACTTTGTGAGATTAGCTGCTTCATCTTCAGGGCTCACAGAGCTCTTTGTATATTCTAATGATATTTTTTTTTTTTTTAAGATTTTGACAGAGAGAGAGACAGCCAGCAAGAGAGGGAACACAAGCAGGGGGAGTGGGAGAGGAAGAAGCAGGCCCCCAGCGGAGAAGTCTGATTGTGGGGCTTGATCCCAGGACCCTGGGATCATGTCCTGAGCCGAAGGCAGGTGCTTAACGACTGAGCATCTTAACGACTGAGCCACCCAGGTGCCCCTCTAATGACACTTACTTTAAGAGCTACCAGCACTAAATGGTATCTTCTCGATTCTAAAATGTACATTTGTTTCTACTTTAACATCTCTAAAATTGGAATTCAACTTGCAGTAATGGCTTCTTACAATGCTGTCACCAGAAGGCAGTTGTGATGTAGCTGTACTTGTGCAAACTTCATGGTTATTCCTGGTAGCATGCCTAGGAAATTGCAAACCCTAGACATTTCAGGCAACCAACCATTTAAAGAGAGGATACGAATCCTGGTTGTGGTCTGAAAACTTTTTCCCTGACATCGTCTAGTTGGATCAAGAAAGCATGAGCATCAAAACTTGTATATTAGGGTGCCTGGGTGGCCCAGGTCACGCTCTCAGGGTCGTGAGATGGAGTACCGGTTGGGTGTGGAGCTTGCTGGGGATTCTGTTACTCCCTCTCTCTTAGCCCCTCCCCCCTTAAAAAAACCACTTGTAGATTAAAAGCCAATGGTTTGGAAGAAAATACTGAAGACAATAGTGGAGTATTCTTTTAAAACATGCTTCATTATTAAATCTCCTGGTTGGTAGAATTCAATATTGTGGAAAAATTCTAATTGATAAAAAATCATTGTCATAGTTTAGCACTTTTTTCCTTTCACTGGTCCAAAAACAATGGCATTTCTTAGAAGCCGTGGTGTCTCAGAGTTGATGAAATATGTATATAACCTTGCATTTTCAAACCGATCCTCTAAGACTGGTCTTATGCCTGGTGTTTGCTGATTTATCATAATTATGTAGTCTAATCATGTGTATCTGTCTTCTGTCTTTCCATTAGATTACAAACTCTCCATGACCTACCATAGTGCCTGTCACGTAGTAGGTATGCAATTACCATTTACTGAGTTACTGCAATGTTCATGTTCTTTAGCTGATCTTGAATCATCTGAGACTTCAACTATTACTGTGAAATAATGCTTGTTGGAGAGGTCTAATATCCTTTTAAGAGCACTCCCTTAGGGGGCGCCTGGGTGGCACAGCGGTTAAGCGTCTGCCTTCGGCTCAGGGCGTGATCCCGGTGTTGTGGGATTGAGCCCCACATCAGGCTCCTCCACTATAAGCCTGCTTCTTCCTCTCCCACTCCTCCTGCTTGTGTTCCCTCTCTCGCTGGCTGTCTCTATCTCTGTCGAATAAATAAATAAAATCTTTAAAAAAAAAAAAAAAAGAGTACTCCCTTAGTAGCATTTTTCCATTTTTTTTCTGTGGATTGATATGAGGATGACCAAAATTCAATCTCTTTATGTATATCCAAATACATTCTGCTCCATAATTTCACATCTAAATTTTAATGCTTATTCTTTTTTTTTTTTCTCAACCTGTCAACATCATTGGCTATTATGATCTCAAAGAGTAAAGCAGAGAGCTGAGGAAACAGTAAGATGGCCAAAAAAACTTTGTTAGGTTACATATGAGGAACATTGGGTTCATCTGATTACTCTGTTCAGATGGCACATCCAGATACCATAAGCCAAGTCCTCGGCACATAATTATTTTTAAACCGTATTATCCTGCTTAATTGGTTGAAAATAATTTAAAAGGGCTCTGGTTGGCTCCTACGAATGAATCTAATTCATCAGTTCTTAATTGTTAAAATAGCTCCGTTTCCACAATTTAGGCTATTGTTTAAGCCAAAGTCACCACTCGTTCAGAGGCTTTCAGAGAATTTATTCATTTCCTTTTAGATTGGAGCCATAGCATTTAGGCAGAGCTCCTTTAAAAACAGCAACAAAGAGCAAAATTTTCTCCCACATACCTCTTCAGACCAATGTCCTCCCAGGGAAATCTTCCCTAATCCCCTAGACTGCAACGGCACAGGGTTTAGCACACACCACTTCAACTCGTTTTCCCTCTAGCATTGCAAGAGCTCACTGTTTTTTTCAGTTGAGTCTGATGAAATAGTTGGCTTGCATTTAGGGGCCATGTTTCAGAAAAATAAGCCCGTCTCTAACCAGAATCTTTCTAGAATCACAGAGATTGAGTGAAGAAGAGATTCGCATTTCCCATCTCGTGCTTATTCTGAGGCCTAAACTCACTGAAGGGAACAGTGGCAATCTCTGACACTATTTAGTTTTTTCTTTTTAATTTTTGTCAAACATGGTTGAATTCAAGCAATTTAAATAAGCATATGATACAAATCCACTGTTATCTAGACTGATGTCACATTTATAGTTTTTTTTTCCGCTTTAGTTTGCAGATTTATTTTAGAAGTTCTTTTAAGAAATGTAATATCTCTAAGGGTATGTGAATTTTTAAAGTTATTCATTGAGTTAGTACTAGATGTAGACATACACATTATTTTTATACTTGAAGCATGTAGTTCTTAATAAGATTCACCTGAAGAGCTTTTTAAAAAATGAGATGACCGGGGCCCATCCCAATTCTACTGAATCCCTTTTCTCTGGGTACGAGGAGTTGGTACCTTTATTATTATTTTTCACCTCTGTGGGCACTGCTGATGTGGATCTCCTGGTCCAGAACTACTGCTTTAAGCCACCATCAACCGATAGCTTCATTGTCAACCAGAGTCACTAAGAATAAACTTGGCCTATTTCACAATTTTGTCTAGGGACCACTCGTCAATGCTTCCTGGTTTCTGATTGCCTCTTGATTTGCTGCCTTTGTATGTCCTGATTTCTTTCCTGTTCTGCCTTCGGGCCATGCCTTTGAGCACTTCTGGGCTTCTGAACTGGAAACCTGGCCTTTGATCTCAGGTGTGATAGTAAGCACAGGTTCTGGTTAGATGCTTCAGGTTGGCTCACTGGACTTGGCTCCCTTGATTTTTGCATCTAACCCTGTCTCTACCATACACCTCCACTTAGGACAGTCTGCCAACTCCACTGAGTCAGGGAAGAGCCATGATGTCTCCATTGGAAATGATTTCAAATAACTGTAACAGGGAAGGTCATTATTAATGCATGGTTCTCTACTTCAATAGTCGAGTTTGATTCCCTTCAAACACTGCTTTGTACTTAGCACCCCAGCTAAAAACTGTAATTTATATGGGAAAAAAATCCTTAGTTTGGAATAAAAGCCCTCTACTGTCTGGATCTGACCTACCTTTCTGGATCTTATTCTCATTCTTCACGTTCCTAGTGCTCCAGCCTAGCTGAACTTCACTGTTCCCCAGGAAGCCACTGGCAATGCTGTGCTAACCTTCTTTCTTCACTATATTTTCAGTGTCTTAAAAGGACTTTTTCACCAGCAGCTTCGTCCTTTACCTACATATTCAAATCCTACCAATCCTTTGAAGCCGTGTTTCTCAAACCTGAGTAATGCAAAGGAAATTCTTGTCATTCTAGAGAATACATGTTTGGATAGGCAGGGGTCTGTGGACCAGTTTGAAAAGCACGGATACAGAAAACTGAAGACCAATTCCATGAAAATCTTTCAGTTGCAAATTATAACTTTGAAAGAAAAATTTTGTCTTTATAACTGGTAGAACAATTTGTATATTGTCATTAAAATGAAAACACAAATTTTCAAGTTATCAAAGAACTCTGATCTTATCTCCAGATCTAGGATCTCAGTTGGAGAAACACTGCTTTAAGGCACATATGAATATACTGTCCCTGGAGAATGTTCATCACCCAAGGGTAACACATTTTTCTCTTTTCTGAATTATTTATTATCTAATCACTCTCTGCCTTGTGGTAGCTAATAATATGTACGTAATATTCTTCTAGAAAAACCATAAGCTCTTTGAAGGCAGGGTACACATTTTAACCATTTTTTAACTCCACCAGTCCTCATCAAATATTGGATGTAAGACCTGTATTCCATCTTATTTTGTAGTCCAAATCTCTTAAAAATATTTCACTCTTCTATGGTACATACTCACAGAACAGCATATTACTGAAATAGCCCCACTCTAAATTAACAAGAAGTTCAGAGGTTGTCCTAAGTATTAGGAAAAGTCCAAAATATGAAATATAAACTCGAGATTTTAGAAAAGTGCCAGAAAACATGTCTCTTTTGTGTTAAGGTTAGTAAGAACAATTTCATTAAATGATCAGACAGCAAATAATTGAGAATTTCAGGATAAAAAAATAAAATCGAAATGCAAGGCTAGCAGGAGAGGCCTTACAGATACCTCCATTGTCTTTATAAGGGTACGTCTCTAACACAACTTGTAGATCAGGTACCGTCCTCAGCTTTTCAGCTAGTATGAATGTCAGTTTTCCTCAGACATTTAGGAGAGGATTCATTACGCCGGGCATGGTGACAGGGGCTTCTTTTAACCAAGAACGTCTTCCCTCATACAGTATTTGGATCAGTCTTAGAGACAGCATATAGTGAAAGGAAAGTGCACTGGGAGGGTTTATGCAGTACCCACTCCGTGTGTCACCTGGGCAAACTGAAATCAGTTTTTCCATATAAAAACGAGTTAGTGTTCTACAGTCTTCTAAGGTCTCTGTTAGCTCTGAGATTGACATTCTTTGGCCCTAAGAAAAAACATGGCTTGAGAGAGATATTTCTTTGGATAAGATCGGTTATTTTTCCCTGAGAATAAAAAGGGCAACAAACTGTTTATCGATATTTGAGTCTTCCCTCATGCCCTTTTAGGGCTGAGTTAGGAAAACAGAGGGTTATTTCTCTTTTTTTGGGTCTCCACCGGGAGAACTCCTGGTCTGGTCCGGGTAGAGTCCTCATCCTAGGTCGCTCCCCAAGGCCGAGACTGCGGGCAAAACTGGCCCCCTCGTCCCCACTTCCCAACGGGAGCGGTGGGACTGGCGGAGATTAGTCCCTGGTCATAAACAACCTCTCACTTCCCCTCCCCCTGCCCCGGGCCCGCCCGCGGTGAGGCCGGCCCTCCCAGACCCAAGGAACCTCCTCCGGGGACCGCAAGGCCAGAGCTCTCCGTGGAACGAAGACCGCGGAGCCTGACCCCTTCTGATCGGGTATTTGATTGCTTTACTCATCCTCTCCTCACTCGCCCACCGGGGAGGGGGTTCGATAAACCGACCTCGCAAGGGGAGCTGAGTCCAGCCTCCATTTCCCTTCCCCCGACCCCTATCACCTCCAACAGCCAAGGAGAGGCCAGCGGCACTGACGCGCAGACTCACAGCCGCGGCCTCCCTGCGCGCGCCGCCGCGTCCCCCGCCCCCACCCCGCGGTCTTTCGGCGGTCCGTCCCCGCCCCTTCCCGGAGCCCGCCTCCGCGTCTGCTGGCCCGCCTGCTCGTCCCTGGCGCTCGCTCGCCCGCGCACCCGACGCCCCGCCTCCGCGCGTGCTCAATAACTGTTCCCGGAGCCGGCCTACAAGCTGCCCCCGCCCCTGAGCTGTTTGAATATGCTAATAAGAGGCTTGGGCTTCACCAATAGAACAGCGGGGCGGTGCGTCACGTGGCTCGAGGACGTGTCAGGGGGCGGAGCCTCTGCAGACCCTGCCCGAGTTAAAACCGGAGTGTGAGAGAGAAAAGCGCTTCAGTAGCGAGAGGGGCTGAGAAAGTGGTGACACCGCCGGGGTGCGGAGGGAGTCCCTGAAACTTCTCCCAACAGCCCCAGGGCCAATCTCCCCTCAGCCCACTCCCCTCTTCGCCAGCTCCCAGGTCCCCACTCCCTGCACCGGGGGTGGGGTGGGGAGCCAGGCCCGTCTCCCGCTGGGACACACACAGGGGCCGGGAGCGGGGACGGGACCCCCGAGGCGGGGGGGACGGACCGACCGACAGACAGACGGCCGGGCGCCCGCCCCAGCGGGCAGGCAGGCAGGAGGAGGCGGAGGCGGGGGTACGACGGGGAGGACTGGGTCCGGGGAGTTTCCTCTCAACTATCGGGGGAGAAACTCCCCGCAGCCGGAGGAAAGACCCAGACGGTGTTTTCCTCCCGGGGGCCGCGCTCCCCCGCCCCGCGTAGCGGCGGTCGCCGCCGCCGCCACCGGCGCCTCCACCTCTACCATCTCCTCTTTCTCCACCACCTCGGGCCCCGGTGTCCCCGGCCAGCACTATGCCCATCTTACTGTTCCTGATAGACACGTCTGCCTCTATGAACCAGCGCAGCCATCTGGGCACCACCTACCTGGACACGGCCAAAGGCGCGGTAGAGACCTTCATGAAGGTACCGACTGACCGAGCCCGGGCGGAGACCGGGGCCCAGCGGCCCGCGGGCGGCAGGGGTAGGGGGGGGAGGGCGGCCGGGGGCGGCGAGGCGGAGGTGTCGGGGACCTGACTGCGGGAGCTGCCGGGCTCGGGGACCCCCTCCCCCACCGCGCGGGCGGGCGGGCGCTGCAAGCCGGACTCGGCCCGGGCCCGGGCGGTGTGTGGGGGCCGATCTGTGTGTGGGGGACAGTGTGGAGGGGTGGCCGCTGCGTGTGCGGTACTGGGGGGGGGCGGCGGGGCCGCCGGGCGCCCCTTCGCCTCGTAACCTCGCCTCTGTGCTTCCCTCTCGCCCGCCCTGTTCCTCCTCCCGTCCCCCACCCGCTCTCCCGCAGCTCCGTGCCCGGGACCCTGCCAGCAGAGGAGACAGGTATATGCTGGTCACTTTCGAAGAGCCGCCCTATGCTATCAAGGTAACAGCCCTCGCCCTCCCCCTTCCCTTCCCTGTTCCTTCCTCGCTCGCCCTCCCCGCCCCCCCATTCACCCTTCATTATGCTCCCCTCCCCCACCCGCTGTGCTCCAGGCGCTGAGGTCTTTTCCCCTGCGGGCTCCCACCCCCTCCCCCGCTCCGGAGCGTCCTGGCGCGGCGCGGAGTCGCTGGGCCACCGCCGTCCCCTCCCCAGTCCGGCCCGGCGGCGGCGGCGGCGGCGGCGGCGCTGCGATCAACATGGCCGACATTTCCCCTCCGCGGCGTGAGCGGCAGCAATGAACTGTGGGGGATATTTATTCAAGTTAGCCCGAGTGACAGCCGGGCCCGGCCGCGCCGAGCCCGGGTTTGCATTAAAGGGGACTCGGCCCGGGGCTCGGCCGCGCTCGCCCAGGGTGGCGAGCGAGCCGGGTGGGGGGCTGCGGGGCTGCGGGGCTAGGTGCTCGGATTCTTCCTCACAGGGCCGCGGGGCCAGTGGGACAGCTGTAGGTTAACTTCAGAAGTCCTGCTCACTTCTGCTTTCCACTAGTACCTTTGCATGCCCAAATTTTGTTAGTAGGTTAAGGAGTACATTTCCCAGGGAAGTTATAAAGTATTAAGGCTGTTAGCCACCAAAAGCTGTAAGCAAGCAGGTTTTTTCTTGGCCACCTCTTTTTGAAGAGAGTTTTCCTCGGCAGTGATACGGTATTAACACGTTAACCAAACCATACTGTAAAGTGAAGCATCTCTTTGGTGAACGGCAGATTATAACGGCTGTCCGTGTGTACGTGGCTTTAAAGGATGAAAAAAAAAACTCTTACATTTTTCTTTTCAGGCCGGATGGAAAGAAAACCATGCAACGTTTATGAATGAACTGAAAAACCTTCAGGCTGAAGGACTAACGACTCTTGGCCAATCCTTAAGGACAGCCTTTGATTTATTAAATTTAAATAGATTAGTAACTGGCATAGACAACTATGGGCAGGTAGGTTGAATATTAAGGTGGAAAAACAGTTGATTTTTCTTTTTGTGGAAAAACACAGTCAAGTCCAAAACCTAAATAACATGCAATACAAGTATGAAACATTTCAGATTAAAGTACAATATGCACATGATACAAAAGTGAAACTGACCATACGATATATACAGTTATAAAGCCTTCATTTTTTACCCCTTAAAATGTTTCTGTATTCAGAATTAAGAGTCTGAATTTTGTGCTATAGAATTGACATTAATTTGGTTTTAATCCCTTGAAGTTCACTCAGGTTATAAAAGGGGAAAATACCCTGCTTCACTACACTCAGTTTCTGTGATACTCTACCCACAGGCAGTTGTGCAACTACTGCAGTGACTTACGGACACTAGTTGATTAGTGGTCTTCCTTTCTATATTACTAAAAATGTCAGAAGAAATTTTTCTATTTGTTTTATCAGTGTTTATTTTAACGATATTTTATAACTATGCTGAAAGGTAAGATTTTCATTGGAGTGCAAATAACGGAGTACATTAAGATTTCTCAGCTGTTGAAGCATCTACAGTAAGCAACTATGCAGAAAGATTCTGAATTCATTTCTGAATTAAATCGCAGGTCCAGACTTATTTTTGAACTTCAGACTTTTGGAAAAGAATTTTCTTTATCCTCTCTGTCCCCCTACCCCCCCAATCCATTATGGTTCACTGAAATAATGCAAGGTAGTCCATTTTAACTTTTGAGATTGCTGGCCAGGAAAAGAAAAGGTACTGATAAATGTGTAATGTTACACATAATAAAGGAATATTAAACCCAAGTTCAGTTTTTAGGTTGTAGTGCAGAAGCATTATTGCCACAAGGATACATTTAGGAATACATTTTGGTCTTTCCCCAAGCTCCATGAGCCACAATTTTCTTGAATTTGATAAATTTCAGGGAAATTCTTCCTGTGACTACAACTTTTGGTTGCATTATATAGAAAGAAGCAGAATCATTCCCTTGTTTTAGAAATGTTTATGCTTTTAGTGCTAACTGTTGGGCACCTAAACATTTTTGGAAGTTGTTGAATATAATCCCAGGGCATTTAAAGTATACGTGCAATTCAGGTTCACTTTGTTCTGTTTCTACTGAATTGGATCTCCATTGCTTAATTCAGTAAATATATTATTTTCTTACCACATAAATCTTTTTTTTTTCCTCTTTTATTTTGCAACATTTGTAATTTAGGTAGGTTTGCCATGAACTTTTCAGTTCTTATAAAATTGATTTCTTTTCCTTTTATATTCCTTTGTTATATGTAGTGCTGTATACAAGCTTATTGGTTAAGGTTTTGACCTAAACGTCTTTGAGTTCAAAGACAAATTTTGAAACTTGCCATTATTTGGTTATTATTTGGTTGTCAGGTTGTCAGTGTACAGAAGAACTATTAATTTCCTGTTTCTCTGCATCACATTTCATGAGTGGGCAAGGCATTTACACACATTTACCTCCTACCACCTATTAAAAATATTTCTTAGGATACTTCCTTAGAAAAGCTGATTTTCATGGAGAGGCTGAGGACATTTGTAATTTAAACCTGTATTTTCCTTTTCCCAGTTGCCATCTTCTACCAGAGGATACTTTTAAGTTTTGTCTGTAAAGCTTACAAAATGTTTGAGGTTGAAGGTGGTCCTGCTGTGCTCTAACCACTTTGACCAAGAGAAGAGCCTGGAGATTAGGCTGTTTTTATTAATTCAAGAAGCGGGAGGGATAATGCTTCTCAGTTTTTTTGAGAATAAGCAAGGATGCATGGAGTAATATTAGTGCTTGTGTCCTGAATTGGCACATAAAAATGACACTAGCATTAAAATAATTGAGGAAACCATAATTTTCAAATGAAAACGATTAAGTGTTTAATTAGCAGAAAACATCTTCCCACAGATATTTTTCATCATAAGACTTTATATTGCTGATTTAAATATTGTACGTTTCCTATTCAAAAAAGGATAGATGATCAAGAATTTTGGATGTCTGAAATATTTAATACTAAATATAGCTCATATATTTTCTTTCTAAGAGTACTTTGTGTTTGCCTGTTTTCTGTGGAATACCTTTATTCTGTAACCTCAGTGTTTTTACATAAATACTTCCCTTTTCATACTCTATGCAAGGATCTGTAAGGCCCACAGTACTAAATACTTGTATTATAATCTGTTACTGAAGGAAATGAGGTAAAAGAGACAGAGGATGTTTTTATAGAGCATCTAAAAACATTTATATAAGTTTCCAAATAATTTTCTTAAATATCTAAATGTGGGTACATACATATTTATTTAGATACTCCCAAAGCTACTCCCCACACGTACATACACATATGTGATTTTCCATAACTAATCCTAAGAGTATTTTTAATGCCTATATTGCATGTGCTAATTTAGTTAGTATACCTACAAATAAAACATTTTTGAGGTATTAGTAATTAGTATACTAACAATTTGCAGGGTGTCTGTAAGGTGAAAGTAAAAATGACTCTCGGTGAACGTCTTCTTCAAGCACTTTGGACATCCCAGGAAAAACTTACTTGCCCATGTGTATAGAAATTCTTTTAAATATTTAATTTTGATAATCAGTACCATTTGCTGATATTTCTACAATCATGGAACAATGTGTAGCTACTTGTCAGTCTTTTCTTAGAAATTACAGCAATACCTCATTAAATTGCATATCATTGCAGCAAAATGTGACACATGTGTTTTTCACCTGTGTTCACCAGGGTTTCAATTAATGCTGATCTTTTGAGAACCACTGAAAATCTGAACCAGCCTTAATATCTAGAGTTAGGACATGCTAAGTATTAACTCTGGCCTACAATTCATTATTTTTTGTCACTGGATTGATTTCCATACTCCTATTACCCAGTATACTACTGATTAAATTGTGCAGGACTTAGAATGGTATTTAACATACTACCCTGAGCCCTTGAAGAAAACAATCCTTGAGCAGTACCTAAAGGGAGGTACAATATGTGTTTAATTTTTTAAGGATTTTTAATGCCAGTTTTACCTCATTAAGAAATAGTGGCTTTTAAGATCAAGTTGAATGAATTTTAGGGAGAATAATTTTAACCAACTTTATTCTTCAGCATAAAGAGGTATTTGTGAATTTAGCAAATTCAGGTAGAGTTTTAATAATGCTAATTTGTTCCTTTTACCCAAGCGGTATGTATTTCGTACTTAGGTATTACAAAATACAGGCTTTCTTTTAATGTTAGTAGGTAAAGTACTGAAAACTTGATTCCTGTTTGGGTTTTTTTCCCCCTTAGGCTATCAACAAATGTATTGACAGTAGTTTAATATTTATTGACCTACAGACATCTTTTCAGAAGAAAGTAGATTATAATACTTGAACATACTACTGTGCTGAGTATTAACTAGAAACAATGGTGAATGGTACTTTGTAAATTTTTTTAAGTCCCTGAACTTTTTTTTCTAATTTTTAAATTGTGCTAAAGAATACATAATACCAAATTTACCACTTAACCATTTTTTAAATTAATTAAGTAAGTAATCTCCCCCCCAATGTGGGGCTCAAATTCACAACCTAGAGAAATCAAGAGTTGCATGGTCTTCCGACTGAGCCAGCCAGGTGACACCCATCTTAGCCATTTTTAAGTGTACGATTTGGCAGTATTAAGTGTATTCACATTGTTTTGCAACCAGTCTCCAGAACTTTTTCATATCTGCAACTTTAACCCATTAAGCATAACTCATTTTTTCCTCTCCCCAGCCCCTGACAACCACCATTCAATTTTTTATCTCTACGAATTTGAGTATTCTAGAGATACCTCACATAAGTGGAATCATACAGTGTTTGTCTTTTTTGTGACCAGCTTATTTCACTTAACATAAATGTCCTCACCATTCATTCCTGTTAGCTTATGCCAGGATTTCATTCCTCCTTAAGGCTGAATAATATTTCGTTCTATGTACATACCACATTTTGCATATCCATTCATCCATAATGGACACTTGGGTTGCTTCCACCTCTTGGCTATTGTGAATGAATAATGCTGCTGTGAACATGGTGTGCAAATGTCTCTTTGACATCCTCCTTCCAATTCTTTTGAATATATGCCCTGAAGTGGAATTGCTGGATCATGTAATTTTATTTTTAAATTTTTGAAAAATTCCTATTTTCCATAGTGGTTGCACTGTTTTATATTCCCACTAACAGTGAAGAAGAATTCCCCTTGTCAGTGCTATTTTTGCTTTTTCTGATTTTGGCCATCAAAATAAGTGTGAGGTGATATCTCACTGGTTTATTTGCATTTGCTTAATTATTTGTATTAAGCGTCCATTCATATGCGGGTTGGCCATTTGTATATTGGCTTTGGAGAAATGTCTAAGTCCTTTGCTCATTTTTTAATTGAGTTATTTGTTTTTTGTTATTGAATTGTAGGAGTTATTTAAGTATTTTGGGTATTAACCCCTTACCAGATACGTGATTTGCAAATTTTTCTCCCATTTCATGGGTTGCCTTTTCATTCTTGATTGTGTCCTTTGATGACAGAGGTTTTAATTACTGATGTAGTCCTGTTTATTTTTTCTTTTGTTGCCTGTGCTTTTGGTGTCATATGCAAGAAATTGCCAGACCCAATTTCTCTGAAGCTTTCCCCCTATACTTTTTAGGAATTTTAGTTTAGGTCTTGCATTTAAGTTTTTAATCCATTTTGAATCAATTTTTGTATGTGGTGTATGTTAAGGATCCAACTTCATTCTTTTGCCTATGAACATCTAGTATTCCTAACACCATGTAGTGAAGAGACTGTCCATTCCTCATTGAAAGGTCTTGGCCTGGTTCTTGAACTTATAAACCTCTTAAAATTATCTTCAATAATTTTTACTGGCCAGTAATTCTTATTGGCAGATAGAGGACTCTATAGTCAAACTTGCTTAAAAGTTTTTTCTCCATCTTTATTTAACCGTGTAAAAGAAAAGCAATAGCCAGAAATGTGAAAATTGGAATCGCAGTCCTGACCTTGATATTAAATTACTATGTAACATTGGGTAGTCACTTGACCACCCTGTGCCTCTGCTTTTTCATATTCTGGATTGCTAATAATGAAGCCATTGTACTCTTACTATAGAATTGATCGGAGGTTTAAATGGGTTGGTATATTAAAATATAGTTTCAAAATGGTGACATACCCAGGAGACACAAAGCATACTTTCTCCTCTCAGTAGATTAGTTTATTTACCTCTAGTTTTTTTTATTATTTTTCAGCTTTAAATGTGAAATTATAAGAATTTAGAGATTTTTTTAAAGCGGATTTTTTATTACATGCTTTGAAATCTTATACTGTATTTTTTCCCCTTGGGCATTGTATTGCTTCCTGAAGAAGCAGTGTGAAAAGTAAATACTGTAACTTGGCCAGAGTTGTCTTAGTGGCAATCGGTAAATATGATGAAGTATAGGGATGGTGTTTTTAAAAAATGCATTAAATGAAAACTAGATGTTAGATTCAGAAAAATCAGTCATTTTTTTTGCAGGAATACAAGTTAGAGAAGAAACCTTTTACACAGGACAAAAAGCACGTTTTAGGATTCTTTCAAATGCGGAGCTCCCCCTAGTGTGTTTAAGATGAGATTTACACAAATTTGTTTGCAAGGGACCATTGAGGAGCACGTCTGTTGGGTGTATCAAGGGATATTTTAATAAGAAGGTTTGAGCTCAAAGTAGCATAAAAGTCGATATGATTTATTTCCTTTTGAGCATTAGTTGTTTTTTTTTTTTAAAGATTTTATTTATTTATTCGACAGAGATAGAGACAGCCAGCGAGAGAGGGAACACAAGCAGGGGGAGTGGGAGAGGAAGAAGCAGGCTCACAGCAGAGGAGCCTGATGTGGGGCTCAATCCCACAACGCCAGGATCACGCCCTGAGCCGAAGGCAGACGCTTAACCACTGTGCCACCCAGGCGCCCCTGAGCATTAGTTTTAAAGGCGGTAGTTTAAATGAAAAATTTTAAGACCCAGATTTTACTTTTTTTGAAAATACTTGCTATCATTTTTCTTCATAATTTTATAAGTCCCTGTTTTCTAAAGGATCAAAAAACTACTCTGTCCTGATCTTTCAAAAGAAAATGAAAAAGAATATAGAAAGGACATTATTGCATTCTTAATTACAAATTACTGAAAAGTCAGAAGTATGAAAGGCAAAAAATAAGTTTTACTTCTTCAGAGAAAACTTTATTTTCTCTTCATGCAAGAGAATGTTAATAATTATATATTAAATTATGTACAACTGAAAATTAAAAGGCCAGGAACAAATGTAATATTTGAATGAAAGAATTTCACTTATTCAAGTATTTTAAGTTGATTTAAGGTCATTTGTGATTAGAATTAGTGAAAGGATTATTTAGCCATGTTCATATCATGGATTTCTCCAGAGTCTGTGCAATATTTTATAACTTGAATTTTTCTTAAATATTTTAAAATTATTTTTAGCCAATATAACCATTCACTCAAGTTTTTAATCTATGTAAAATCATCTTGGTGGGCTTTTTTTGGTTGGTTGATCAGTGCCCACATATACCAATCCTGTTTTCTTTCATTTTAAAAAAGTATTATTTTTATATAAATTTAATTTTTGTTTAGCATTATTAATTTTCTTAATTTAAGCATGGTCCCCAGACCATAAACAAAATACTGAAGTGTTTTTTTTCTGTTTTAGTTTGTCTTTGTTCCTTGATTCTTCTTCCCCCAGCCTTTTTATTGAGGTAAAACTTAGATACACAAATTCTAAATGTGAAGCTTAGTGAATTTTTATGTACACTCTTGAGAACAAAATTGAACTTTTGCATCTACTGACAAATTTTTATTGGACTTTATATGTATTTTATTGTGACTATTATTTTATGGGACTTTAGAATTGAAAGTCATCATGGAAGTTACTCCATCTTCTTCATTTTAAACATAAAGGCCAGAAAGGTTTAAAATGGTTAATTTCTTCACAATTATGAATTATTTTAAAAGATTGAAATTGGTTAATGAACAATTCTGCAGATTTTATTAGTAACTTGTATGTTATTTAAGAAAAATTTTATTTAAAAGTAACCAGTAAATCTGAATCCGTTTTGGGGGTATGTCTGTAGTTCTTTAATGGAATATGCTTTCTTTCAGTTACTCTGAAAACTAGGCATTTCATTTTGTCAGTGTGTTATGTTTAGCCTTTCTTGTAACACTGTATGGAAATACTGTTACATGCAGTTGGATTTTCTTCCCATCCCCTTGTTTGGAAAAAAGTAAGAATGTGAATGTGGGGGGTAGCTGACAGGATTTTACACCACTATTATTTTAAGGTCTAGATACTAATATATGTATATATTTAATGGTACTTCTTGATTTTGTATTTCATAGTTTATTAAGTATCTGATCTGGTTGGTTCATACAGAGTTATTAACTTAGTCAGTTGATAAGTTGGCTTTTCCAGTGTAGTATGTCAGCCAGTATGAGTATTAGAATTATTTTTTATCTGGTTTGAAGGATTTGTAACTAGTTAACTGTCATGTTTCCTTTGATGTAAGATAATTTTGAAAATCTCTAAGCATCATGTTTCAAGGTTCAGAAAACTCTGTTCGGTTCTATCAGTTTCTGCTCTACCCATGAGTTCCATGGAACCTCTCTGCCTCAGTTTTCCCATTAGGAAAATGAGGTGAAAGGATCTATGCTGCAGGATTATGGTGAAGATTAAGTGATACACAGTGTAATTTATTATAACACCTATTACCATTTTTGTGAATTTTTTTTATTTGAATTTTAAAAATTGGAATTGTGGGCACATAAGAGTATTTTATCTAGCTTTTTTCAGAGCAAGCAGTGTGGTTTTACAGAAAGAACTCCTTCATTGGAACTGGCTGTGCCTGACTCTGCCACTTACTAGCTTAGGTTGTATTGACAAGTCCCCTTAACCTCACTGAACTTCAGATTTCTTATCCACAAAATGGTGATAATAGCAATCTTGAGAATTTTTATAAGAACTAGAAATATTTGTTAATCATCTAGCAAAATTCCTGTTTGGTTCGTGGTAGAAACTTAGATGATGATTATTGTCATCCCTAATGTTATGTTAAACACTTAACAGAATAAAAGCTTTCTAATCTGAAATCTTTGAGAAAAGTTCCATAACCCAACATATATCCAATATAAGAAGTTAGAATTAGCTACCCAGTAGTTCTATCGAAAGTAAAATTTTGTGCCATAAGGAACATAATGGTTTTAACTTTGAAGCTCCAGAGATGGCTTCAAAAATATTTTTCCTTTGGTGTTAAAAAGTCTTTTCTCCAGAATCTCTGTTTCTTTCTTTCTTTCTTTTTTTTTTTTTTTAAAGATTTATTTATTTAGAGAGTGAGCATGAGCGGGAGGGGCAGAGGGAGAGGGAGAGACTTGCCAGCAGACTCCAAGCTGATGTAGGGCTTGATCTCATGACCCTGAGATCAGGACCTGAGCTGAAACCAAGAGTCAGACGCTTAACCAGCTGTGCCACATAGAGCCCCCCAAAATCCCAAAATCTCTATTTCTTGTTCAAAACCAGTTTGGTAACATGAGTAATTTAATAAACCAGACATGTTTTAATTTTCAAAGCAAGAAGGTTTTTTTTTTTTTTTTAAGATTTTATTTATTTATTTGAGAGAGAGAGACAGAGAGGGAACACAAGCAGGGGGTGTGGGAGAGGAAGGAGCAGGCTCCCTGCTGAGCAAGGAGTCTGATGTGGAGCTCGATCCCAGGACCCTGGGATCACAACCTGAGCTGAAGGCAGACGCTTCTGGCCACCCAGGCATCCCAAAACAAGAAGGTTTTAATCTTTGAGGAAATTTCAATTTCAGTCCATTTCTAGTTAGAGTTCAAGTTGGTGATGGTGGGATACAGGTTGGAGGAGAATGTTCTTGTGCAGAAGAAAGGTCAAATTGTGAAATGTATGATCCCTTTTATTATTTGTAATGTAGATTTATGTGGGAAAAGCAGGAAAAGCCTAGGAAGGATTTTTTTTTTTACGTGATAATCTTTTTTTAGAGCATATGCAATTTGAAATTCAATTATAGGTATAGTGAGAGATAGTTGCACATAAAAAAATATTTTAACTTAAGAATCTTATAATTAAGAGAATTAGTTGTAACCAAAGGACAGATTTATATCAGCCTAGTGATGTCTTACCAAGGTTTATTCTAGTCCCTACATGCTCTTGCTTTTTTAATCTGTGCCTTAAAAAGGGTATGGCATTTTAACATTTTCCATCCATTAGTTTTGCCTAGATAAGCTGAGGGACTCATGGTAAAGGTCCTTGGAAGGATTATACATCTAAAAAACTTATTACAGAAATGAAAACAGTTTTGAGTATGTGAGAAAAAAAATTGTAGCATTAGCTATTAGTAATGTACTTTGTAACTAGTAAATGGCAATGTTGATGCTGGCATGTTAAAGGGAAACTTTCCCTTTGTTTTAAAGCTAGTGAACCTAGTTAGATACTAGGAAACATCAACAGTCTTCTGCTTATTTTGGAGTTTGAACCCTGGAAACATCCCAACAATTATTCTGAAATTGATTATATATTTTTATAAAAAACTAGATTATTTTTAATCACAGGAATTGAAGATGATTGAGTATGCCGTGTTCTGTGAAAGGTTAGGCTGCAAACCCCAGTGAGTGATGTTACAAAGGCTCCATCTGCAAGATGATGATAGGCTGTATGGTACTTTTGAATTATCAGGAATAAGCAAAATGATGTCTTTGTGGCTTCTGATAATGCCTGAGTTGTGATAGTTCCTGGTCATTTATGTACCTCAGCGGGTAACAACTAATGTAAAATTTTGTATTTTTGTTGTATAGTTATAGTTGTCAACCTGTTTCTCAAAGCGGTAAGTTAGAAAGAAAAACCAAGCGATTGCATCCAGAAAATTGGACCTAAATTGGGTAATAGAGTAAAAGGTCTTTACATGTAAATTTTATTGTTAATCCAGAATGGACAATGTCTAATCCCAAACAACATTATACTGAATGTAAGCCTTTAATGTGATAAAAAAAAAAGGGGGGGGGAGTTATTCTTAGAGCTTCCATTTTAGTGAGCTTATAGTAATTATCAAAAATATGTAACAACTGTCCAGTTATCCATGTATGACATCTGCTTTTTTATGAGGTTCATTACTAAGATTAAAACCTTGGTGAATTTGTATGTATAGTTAGAAGGGTTTATGAAAAACTTTCTGGCAGGAGGCCCAAATATTACAGGGTTGGTTTTTTGTTTCCTAAAAATGTCATTTATTTTGAAAATTTAAAACCTATAAGCACATTGGAAGGTACTTAGCACAAGCATCAATAAATGTTTGAGTCACAATCTAGGAAGAATAGATTTCTAGAAACGGTTTTCGTCAAGTACAAACACCTATGTAATGGATTTGGAGAAATTTTCATGTTCATGTTTCCTTCTAAAAAACCTTCTGAAATTGGGTTACCTCCATTTTTTCCTAGAAAATGAAAAATCATAATTTTTACAAAGCAGGCCCCCTTAAAACTAATCTTGAATTATGATTTATCCAATTAGATTATTTTCAAATTGGCCTTCAGCGATAGCACATGGGGAAAAAATAGACTGTCAGTTTTTCCAAGTGCTTATCATGAATTTTTTTCCTTTATTAAATTTAATGCTTTATTGCTAACTTTACTGACATGAAACATTTATTAGGCTATTGCTCTTCATTTCAATTGTAGTTGTGAAGATTCTCCTGTAGGACACTATGGCTGACGTCCATCTGGTTTGTAGGAGGGCTATTGTGTGTGTGAATGATTCTTTTGAGACCATATATGTAGATGTTTAGAAGGAAGTAGCTCTAATGGTTAAAGATACGATTTAACCAGACTTTTACAAAGGTAATATCTGTAGATTTGGTGGTAATCAACACCCCAAGGAGATGATTAGTCTAAATGGTATAGGTAGATCTGTGTGATTTAATGAGGTCAAATTAATTTTCGGCATTATTGTTACAGAACTTCATCTGTCTTTGAAAATATGTTTTCATCCTGGCTTTTATTTTTACTTTTTCTGCCATGTTTGCAACATGTTTATCATGACATGCTTTGCTGGAAAAATTTTTCCCCAAGTTATTATTGCCCAGTCCATCTCATATAATGGATATGTTAGGTTCTTTATCCCTGTTGTTAGTATTCTTAAGTTAAGATTGTATTTCTGATATACCCTCATTACTCTATTTATGCCAGTATAAACACTGCTGCTATTACTTTTAAATATTGCCAAAACCATTATTTGTTAGGATACTCTTATTCAAACTTTAGACTCCTGTTCAAATGTAAAACACAAATTCTGTGAAATTATTAAATATTTAATATTTCAAACACAGTAATTCTTAGCCCTATATGTTACTGAGTTTCCTTAACAATTTTTTTCATAAAGTCATGCTATTCTCCAGTTCTTATAGTATTTCTTGCATGGTTACTGTTTGGTTTATTATTTAAATCAAATTCCAGGATATTACTCCTTAGTCATTTTATTAAAATAAATATATTTAATTCCCCTCTACTTTTGCCTCTTATTCCATCTGTTTTAAAGATTTTTTTATTTTTATTTATTTGAAGAGATAGAGACAGCCAGCAAGAGAGGGACACAAGCAGGGGGAGTGGGAGAGGAAGAAGCAGGCTCATAGCGGAGGAGCCTGATGTGGGGCTCGATCCCATAACGCCAGGATCACGCCCTGGGCCGAAGGCAGACGCTTAACAACTGCGCCACCCAGGCGCCCCTCCATCTGTTCTTAATGCTGTTAATATTTTTAACATAAGGAATTATATGGTTAGATAAAGGAACTGTATTGGTACACAAATGTATAATGGAATTACTTGAAACTAAAAATATGTATCTTTTAATGTGGAATTTTAACATGTTTTTCTATAGTTCTAGACTTTAATGTATTCTAAAATGCTAGGTTTTTATATACTAGCAGATTTTTAAAGTTTTATTTTTGGATACTAAGCACATTTTAATTTTGAAGTGTACTTGTTTTGAATATGTAATAAATGCACATGGTTAAAAAGTTCAAGTATTACAGAAAGTTACACAGTTGCTCACTTCCATTCTTCAGAGGCAGCCATGGTTAATGAGTTTGTTATGTATCTTTCAGAGATCTTTCCTGTATATTTAAAGATACTATTTTATAAGCACTAATTTCCTAATTGAATATTTTAAGATTTTATTTATTTATTTGACAGAGAGAGAGACACAGCCAGGGAGAGAGGGAACACAAGCAGGGGGAGTGGAAGAGGAAGAAGCAGGCTCTCAGCGGAGGAGCCTGACACGGGGCTCGATCCCAGAGCTCTGGGATAACGCCCTGAGCCAAAGGCAGACGCTTAACGACTGTGCCACCCAGGCGCCCCATCCTAATTGAATATTTTGGACTTTTTTCATCAAAAGACTCATTTTGCCATTCCACTTGAGATAGTAACTATAATATTCTTAATGAATTCTAAAACAAACATAGAACTTCTAATTCTGCCCTTGGAATATTGATTTAAATGTAAGCCTGTCAGGCCTTTACTGACTTAAATAATTATTATATTTTGTTTGGAATGTTTAACCAGTTGTGTATTCATCCCTGTAATGAACCACCCTAGCCTTTAAAAAAAAAAGCTAAATTGTATTAATGACAATGAATTATTGAATAGAAGATATAATTAGCACATCAAAAACTATGATTTCATAGATCTTATTGCTATAGTTAGAGGCAAAAATAAAAATGGAACTGACTGATTTAAGGAAAAATATTAAGTGTATAAATATTAGTACAGGTAATAAGCAGATATTGAAAAAATTCTGGTTGTGGTGTGCAGTTGTCTGAAGTTGAGCAATACTGAACTGAAGAATGTAATTTATACTAGTTGACTTGTGATATGAAGTATGTATTAAAAGCTTCTTTTCTCAGTTTTATATAGTTATAATTGTTTTTATTATCAGTATTATGATAAGTCTTTGGATGTGAATTGCATCCTAAGCTACTTTTCTTTTAGAAAGAAGCTTAAAATAAGTGAATATTATCCTTAATATTAATGTTTCTATATTTTCTATTTTCTCTATAGAATCTGAATTTTGACATTATATAGGGAGTGTCAAAATTTCTAAGTGAAAACGAAGTGGTTTGTCATATTTTAGAGGTACATGCATTGTTACCTCTTTGTTAGATATGGTAATAGAGGAAACTAGGGTAGATGACGCCAGCTTCATGTTGTTATTTATGTAGATTTTACAAAAATGTAACTAGGAGACCTAAAGATCTAGTTTAGCAACTTAAGCAACATTACAAAATTTTTAGCAGCAGTCCTAGTTAGTAGTTGTCCAGTGTGTGCATGAGAGCCTTTACTAATATAGTACTTACTTCTCAGGGGAACTCTTTCCTGCTTTTAACATATTTGCTTGTTGTTGCTGTTACTTAACTTGAAAAGGAAGTTTTAGGTTGTAAAAAAAGCACAGGCTGTTTCTGGACGTTTTTGATTCTCTGGCTAGGTGATAGCTTTTAGCCTAGTTGTGTAAGATGTACATCTTAGCATCGCTTTTGTTGATTTCTTTTGGCTGTACCTTTCCTGGAATACGGCAAAATAACTAGACAGGAGTGGCCATGGATTAGCTGAAGATCCCAACACAGGAGAGCTGGAGGGCTAACCGTGGGTGCACATTTTCCCTTCAGTAGACCCTTTAGCCCACGGGAAAAGTAGCTTTGACAGGCAGTTGGCTATCCTTACGAGGTTGTTCCAAGGACTGGTAACATGGTGGCACCAAAAGAATATATGAGCCCATTAGTACTACAGCAGAGGTAGCCACGGAAGGTTTTACCGAATGCTCAGGGATGCCTTGTTTTTGCTTCAAAAGATAATAGTTAAGACCTGTTTAAGGTTAAATTCCTGTACCCTTCACCCCACTACATTTTAAATTAATTGGGTAAAAGTAAGAAAACTGATTCTGAGAACCAGGTTAATTTGTATTTGGGGGAAAATTAGCCTTATATATTTTCAAAACTTTTTGGAAAATTTTCAAATTTTCAAAAACTTTTTTTTTGCAAAAATGAAAAGATTTTAGTCAATGAGATCTACTTTAATTCTTAAAATTTTCTTGAGATTTTACACCGTGATAATATTAAATTATTGAGAGAACTGAACATTTTTGCTTTATGTTATCTTTACCAGAAATTTTACCTGAGATTTTTGGCCAATATTAAAATCAATTTTCTTTTCTTTCTTTTTTTTTATAAATCAGTTTTCTAAATGACAAGATTTCCATTAGTAAATAGCTCTAGAGGTAGAATATTATACCTTGCACTATATATTCTCAAGGGACGTGTTTAGATTTCTTTATGTCAAAGAGCCCCAGCTCTGAGAAAACCCATCTGATTTTAATTCTGCTAATGGCAAAAGTAAACTTTTAGTCCCTCTACTGGTTGCCTTTGTCGTAGCAGAGCTTAATATTATTTTGGGGGAAGATTTTGTAACTAAGATAGAGGCTGTTTATAACTTTATGATTGAGGTGAATTTTGAAGGTTATTCTAATATGTATAGTCATCCCCAAATTGAGTGACTTCATAAACATACTTGCTAAGAATAAAAATGTAAAGTAGTTATTCTTAAATATAAAGATTTGGTAATTACTAAACTATTGGTGTGGCACCAAATAGTTAATGACAGTGTATTGCAATGATTAAATCACAACTTTCAGACCTTTGAAATGTTAAATTTTTTTTTATAAAACATGAAAAAAAAAAAAACAGTCTTGTGATACTGGTAGACAACCAGAAATGTGTTTTAATTTGTTGGGTAAAGCTATTGTAAGAGAAATATGCCAATTATTTCTTGTGCTTCTGCCAAGAATGGGGAGGAACAGGGTAAAACAATATAAGAAAACTTTGTTGGAGCAACATCATCTGATTATTTTCTGCAGGTGATTTAGAAATTTATGCTTGAATTATTAATTCTAACATTTATATATAGAGGTAGGGATAATTTGTTCCTGAAGAAGTAAAAAAGTCCTTTTGTATATACGTTCATTAAGTCAATATTCTAATTTTTATCATGTCTAATCCTATTGCTTTTCTTAGTGTGATTCTTTTTTTTTTTTTTCTTAAGTTAACATACTCCTGTTGCTTTTCTTAGTGTGATTCTTCACTAAACTCCTGTCAGAGAGGAAGGGATCTTAGGCATGGTAGGGTTAAATAATTACATAGGTAAATGAGGGTGGTCATATTTTTCTTTACTTTTCTCTACCTTTGATCTCTATCTGAATTTTCCAAAATTTAAAGCCATTAAAGAACTTAATGCTGTTTTATCTTGCTTTTGTATATATGTTCTTTGAAAGTTGGCTGAAATTATTTAGTTTTCAAAAGTAGATGTTGATACATATTGCATTTTGTTTCGGTGTGTTTTTGTTTGGGGGGAGGTGTATTGATTTATGTATAGAAAAATTGGTGGGTAAGGAATTGCAAAATAACAGGAAACTAAGGAAAGGGATAGTTCTCCTGTAGTTAATTTTGCTGCAGATAGAATATATTAAATAAAACCAGACCTTTTGTAACACCATTCATTATTGGGTGAATACAGCACAATCCAGGTTGGTGTAGAATTGTATCCAAGAGAATTTAATTGCTACCAACAGGACTTTCAGATGATGATATTTAGAGTTGGAATAAGGTTCTGGCTGTGCCAGTTACCAGCTAGGTGACTTTGGATTATATTATTTAATCTCAGTGAATATGTTACCTTACCAAGTTTTTAGGGTTAAATGAGATAACAAAACTGCTTTATTGTTATTATCAAGTACGTTATTATTCTCATAATTTCAGGCCTAGCCTCTGTGGAAAGTATTATGTGTATGACTCCAGTAAAGTTTCAACTAAAAGCTTGTTGTCAGGGAAAAAGTAACTTTTATTTTGATGTTCAAATTTAGCTTAAATTTTAATACCTGAGAGACTTGGCTAAATTTTAATTCATTTTAAGTTGATTTTTAGATATTACAGTCTTTAAGAAAGTACATATTAGTTTTCGGATGGACATCATCATAAAGTTTTTTTTTTTTTTTTTGACAGAAGAGAGTGTGTGTGCGGGGAGCAGGGAAAATGGCAGGCAGAGGCAGAGGGAGAGGGAGAAGCAGACTTCCCACTGAGCAGGGAGCCCTATGTGGGGCTCCATCCCAGGACCCTGGGATCCTGACCTGAGCCAAAGGCAGACAGACGCTTAACCTACCAGGCCACCCAGGCGTCCCCGTCCATAAGATTCTTAATACATCACAGGTCATTGTTCTTTAATTATAGATATGACTAATTTTCTGGCCTCCAGAGGATAATTCTCAATGTGCTTACATAGGAATAAGAATTGATGGATGTCGTACTTTCATTCAGAAAATATGGAAGACAATTTGAGTTAGGTTAAAATGTAGAGGTGATACAGAAACACTGTTGAAAGTATTTGGTCCATGTTGTGGTGGCTTTAAAAGATTGACTGATTGGTTTTTGAAAGGCAGCAAGTCATACAAAGCAGTTTTAGCTCAAGGGTGGAAGCAAGGTACAATAATACTGAAGATACGAGCACATCTTGGTCTTTTATCTCCCTTTGCCAGTTTTTGATCTACAGTGGTATTTGTAGAGACCGGAAGAAAGATTTTGTTAAATGTACATTTATTATTTGTGAGATTGGAGATTATGTATCATGCACCTAACACAATGCCTAATGTATGGTAGCCACTCAGTAAATATTTGAACGACAAACATGAATAAATGGACAGTGGATGGCAAGACAGATATAGAAGGCAGGTAGTATGTCCTTGTATCCTAGTAAATTCATGAGCAAATTGTAAGTTAGAGAAGGTATTTATATTGAAGTAAAGATGAGACATGTATATTTCTTTTGAAGCTTGTTAGAGTTTGAGTAATTCTAAATGGTTCCGTGAACTTGGGTAGGTTTGTATTAAACTACAGTTGGTGAATCAGTGAGTATTTAAGTTCCCAGTGCTTAAATATTTTGTGCTCAGTGCCGAGGAAGAAATATAACATGACCCTTGCCTTCAGTTGATTCAAACACATGAAATCATAGCAAACAATACAAGAATGGTGTATTTTTAAAGAACCGTAGTAAAAACACATTAACAATTTACCATCTTAACCATTTTTGAGTGTATTCAGTAGTGTTGAGTATATTCATATTGTTTTGCAAGGTGTTATATTAAATTAAAAATAATTTGAGAAGGAGAGAGGATAATTGCTATAGGCAGTAGTATTCAAAATGTACTCCATGGGGGCGCCTGGGTGGCACAGCGGTTGAGCGTCTGCCTTCGGCTCAGGGCGTGA
The DNA here is from genome assembly GCF_017311325.1 of Ursus maritimus. Lineage (NCBI taxonomy): Eukaryota > Metazoa > Chordata > Mammalia > Carnivora > Ursidae > Ursus > Ursus maritimus. The sequence goes on from NW_024423344.1 coordinate 20,497,367, forward strand.
TCCTCGCGTTACGGGATCGAGCCCCACATCAGGCTCCTCCACTATGCGCCTGCTTCTTCCTCTCCCACTCCCCCTGCTTGTGTTCCCTCTCTCACTGGCTGTCTCTGTCGAATAAATAAAATCTTTAAAAACAAAACAAAACAAAATGTACTCCATGAAACCACTCCAAATCCAACTTTATTTGAAGAAATATTGTGTCTATATTTTTATTGAGTCTGAAAATTGCCACTATTAGAATTTGATGAGGAAGAACTAATTATTTAAGGGCAGGCTAATCAGGGAAGCCTTCGTGGAAAAAGAAGAGGACTTAAATTGGACCTTGCAGAAGGATTAGAAATTGGATGGGTTATGGGCAGCGAAAAGGAAAGACATTCTATTTGAGGGGAGCCAGTCAAAGCTCAGAGGCAAGAATGAACATTGCCCGTCTTTAGATCCATGAGAAGACCTGCGTAGAAGTCTTCTCTTGGAGGTGAATGGTGTGACAGTATAGTGTAATGTTTCCCAAAATGTGTTCCATTTACCATGAATGTTGTAGAGAAGGAGGGAAGGTAAATTCATGGGTGGTTTTTTTTCCCCTGCAAGTCTTCTGTAACATTTGGATGCTACTATGCATTTGAAATTTAGAGGTTATATCCAACATATTTTAATTTGACCAGAGGACGTTTTCTCCATCTGGAATTGTTATCTCCTGGACACCAGTTTGAAAAATGTATATGCCACCTATGAGTTGTGTAACTTGATCAAGAAGTTTTCAACTACCAAATCTCCCCTCCCACTTTATGAAGATTAGTTGTAATCATAGTGTACGTGAGAAGTGTTTGTAAATGCAATAAACAAAGTATGTGCTGTAATATGCTAGTGATTAAGAGTTATATAAATGTAAGGGAAGTTTATTGAACCATAGAGCGTTACGTGCATATAACCTTTCCACATCCTTGCTATTCCAAATATGGTCTGTGGACATTAGCATCTCCTAGACTGCAATCTTGTGAGAAATGTGGAACCTTAGTCTTCAACCCCGACCTGCAGAATTACAACCTGCATTTTATCAAGATTGCCAAGTGATTCATATGCACATTAAAATTTGTCATATGCTGTTCTACATCATATCAAGTAAAACTTCATTTTGTCCTTTTTTGAACAGTGTTAGTAGCAGAGAGTTTGATACCTTTGATTTCAAACACAAGGTTTACCCTGTTGAACTTCTTTCGTTCGTTCATAATTTTGTCTTAAATGTGCTTAATGAATATGCTTAATATCTTAAATGAGAGCCATTTATATGTAAAGATAAGCTTAAGTTTATCTGATTCCCTCACAAAATGTGTCCGCTAGAATTGACCGTAGTACTCAGGGTAACTTGCCTGGAGATTTGAATGGAAGATACTGAAATTATTTGACCCTACATATAGAGCAGTTAGAGTTTTATGACACTATCTTCCATTGCCTTTGCTACTGTTGTTTTTGTACCTTCTTTTGCCAAGCAGTTTAAGTAACCATCCTTTTTAATTTTTCAAGTTGGACTCATTAAATTTTGCTAAGCTCCGAGTAGCCCTAGTGTTCCCATGGGACTGATTTTAGAGCTCTTCCATCCACGTATCCAGTCACTTGGTTAGACACTTTGATTACAAGCATAAATTATATTTCCTTCTAATGTTCATCTACTATTTTGCCTTTCTCTTCTAAGAAGTTTCTTAGAAAAAATATTGTCTGTTTTAATTTTTCATATCTCAATATGTCAAATTATTAGAATTGAACTGTAGGGTCCCTATTAAAAAATTAAGTATTTTTAGTTAGTTACATAAATATAAATGCTCATCATAAAGATTAAAGCAATACAAAAATGTAGAAAGAAGTGAAAAATCTCTCTTTTCCTCTACCTAATTTTCCTTTAAGGTTAACTTCCGTTTAGTGTAAGAAACTTTTTTTAATGTACAAAAAGTATATACTATGCATAAAACTTGACAAGAGAGGTGGATATGTACAGTGGTCTAAAAATTGATTTTTTACTCAGAAAAATTGAGCTGATGTCTAGACCTTAATATGATTAATGTGTTTTTTGACTTTAGGGACGAAACCCTTTTTTCTTGGAGCCAGCAATAATTATTACAATTACTGATGGGAGCAAGCTGACTACTACCAGTGGAGTCCAGGATGAGGTAAGTTATAGTCCTATCAGCATAGATTATGCAGTTGCAGGTGAAAAGTTGTTACTTGTATATGTACTGTAGGATATTAAACACCTTAAGCAGATTTGATTATTTGATGCAGTTGAGAGTCACCTATCTTCTAGGACTTACCTACTTCTCTGTAGCAATGATCTCCAGATTTTTTTTTTTAAGGTTTTATTTATTTATTTGACAGCGAGAGACAGAGAGGGAACACAAGCAGGGGGGAGTTGGAGAGGGAGAAGCAGGCTCCTTACCGAGCAAGGAGCCTGATGTGGGGCTCGATTCCAGGACGCTGGGATTGTGACCTGAGCCGAAGGCAGATGTTTAAAGACTGAGCCATCCAGGCGCCCCTCCAGATTTTCTTGAATAGGAATCCCTTCTGTGAAAAAAATGTGGGCCTATCCCCAATTTCCAATTGTATTTTTGAGTTTATGTGAGGGTGATAGTGTCAGTTCATATAGTGTATTGTTTAGTGAAAAGGAAATCTTATTTTCAGGTTGAAAAAATGGTCACAGTGCTCTAATAATTCCCATATTTCAGTGGATTGTCACTCTACTGTGGAGACTCCTAGGCTAGACTAGAGCAAAGCCGAGAGAAGGTTAAGACTAGGAAAAGTGATGGTTTTTACACATTTTTATTCAAATCATTATAATAAATGATATCTAGCTAACCCCACCTATTCTTTGCTAGCATGCATTATGCAGAGTTGGTTGTGTGTGGTGTGATAGGGTGAATATAATAGATTGATTTTAACTCTTTTAACTGTAGTATTTGAACTGCTCTTGAGCCTTATGCAGTTGACCCTTGAACTCTTGGGGGGGGTGCAGTTGCAGTTGAAAACTTGTGTATAGCTTTTGACTATCCCAAAACTTAACTACTCAGTCTGCTGTTGATGGGAAGCTTTACCAATAGCATAAACAGTTGATTAATACATATTTTGTATGTTCTATGCCTTATATACTGTATTCTTATAATAAGTAAGCTAGAGAAAAGTTGTTAGGAAAATAAGGAAAAGAAAATACATTTATAGTACTATACTCGATTTAAAAAAATCTGCATGTAAGTGGACCTGAGTATATTGTGCAGTTCAAACTCAAGTTGTTGAAGGATCAACTGTATTTGTTTTTCAAAATGTTTGTATAGATGGTTGGTTTAGACTCCCCTTTTTACTGTTTGCATTTGCTTTATTATCTTAATTCTTGTATTTACAAAGGGTTTGATTAAGTAGGAAAATTATAGTTTTTAAGTTCAGTGATCTTTAGACTTTCATTTGTGTGATGTGGAATGTCACTTGGACATGGAGTCAGGACATGTGGGTTCTGGTCTTTGTTCACCTCCTTTCTAGCATTGAACTTTGTACCAGTTACCTAACTTCTCCAAATCTCTTTCCTTATCCATGAAATAAAATGGTAATGCTTGCCTTACCTCATAGGGTTGTTGGAAGCCTGGAAAGAAATAATGTGTGTCAAAGTGCTTGCTAGGCTGTAGAAAAATGAGTATAGTGTTGTTTTATCATGAAGCAATGGAGCCAGTAGTGTTGTCATTACTGGATCTTGATTTGTTGGAAGAGAACCAGAATTTTTTGTTTGAGCAGTTGATATTAAAGGCAATTTAGGGTTTAATTCATGGAGATAGAGCTGAAAAATTTAGGTAGATTAAAATTCATAATTAAATAATTATGTTCTATGTAATCGAATTTATAGTCTATATAATTAGTAGCATTGGAATGCTACATAGCTGAACCTAAGGGTTTTCTGGGCTTTCTTGAACTGGGTTGACGTGTATAGCCAATTATGTCCTGCCACTATCAGGAACAGATAGACATTAATTATATATATGAACAAGCAGGAGAAACGTTGCTTAAGTTTAAATTTGAAACTTTGAAGTTGATTTTTCCCACTTTACCTCCCTTTTGAAAAATTTGACAGGAAGATTGAGGTATTGATAAGGTATTATTAATAGAACACATAATAATTAATTTCTTCAACTTTATTTTGTATAAATGAAGTCTTTTGGTGGTTTGTTTTGTTTTATCCTTAATGATCCTGATTTGTAGTTATGATGACTGAAAAAGTATTCTATTTTTTGTTGCGAAATATTCCTACATGTGAGATTATTCATTCAGGGTGCTTTGTCTTGCTGCCTTTGTAGAAATGCCCTTTGGGGTACAATATATTTTGTTCCCATATATCTGGATCTGTTTTGTTTGTAATATTTGTCTTGTAGGAACTCCTTTAACTTTTAAACATATTTTGAAATATCAGTGGATATTGGAATTGTTCACCTTTCTTCCCAGGTTTTTGGGAGGGATACTGCAGAAGTGGGACTGTGTGCTTACAGTAACCTATAACTACCTTGCAAGTAAGATTGGGATTTTCTTGGGGAAAGCATCGTAATCTTTTAGTTCTCTTTTGTCTTCTATGATAGTTAGCAAATATTAAGAACAGTGCTTATATTAAAAAATACTGATTATAGATATTACTGTATTGAGTCCGGTAGTCATCAAGATGAAAATTAGTATTTTCTGAGGTGGAAGATTCATTTGTTTTAAGGTAAAGGTTTATTATGGTAATATAGTTGGAAGGTCTGTGAGTTGTTTGGTTTTCAGGGTTAAGAATGTCTTTGATCCTTTGCATATTTCGTTTTTAATGTCCCAACAGGACTTCTCTTGTGGGGCAGAGAGAATGTACCCCATATGTGCATATAGCTGAAGCTTACTTTTTGCCAAAATACTGGGAAATGTTGGTCTATTGTAGCCCAAATAATTAAATTATGTGATTCATTTTAAGGAGCCTTTCAGATCATAAAAAGCGTAAAGATGCCTTTTGTTGTGCTCTTGTATGTATGTATGTGTGTATGTGTGTATGCACATGCATGCTGCGTATGATCTATGTTGTCATAATTTCTAGGGAATAACAAACAGTTTTGCATTTTGTCTCTCTCTTCAGATTTCTTAACCTTTGCCTTTGGCAAAACTTGATTCTTTTTTAGATTTATTGAATGAATGAATGTATCAGTGATTTCCACATTAGATTTGTATGTGTATAATTTTTTATTGGCCCTGGCTGCTATTGATGTGACCTGTTACTAATATTTATGGAACTGTGCATCCTACCTAAATGATATCCTTTGCTTAAGAGTTATACTATCTCACATGGGGTATTATATCTGATCTGTTGGTGCTGTTTCTTTAAAATCATCCTTATGGTGCATAAGGCAACATAGAACTCACATAGTCTTAACTTTTTATTTTACAAATGAGGATATTGAGAACCCGGGGAGGAAAGTGATTTGCTCAAGGTTACAGCATTTTTTATTTACAAAATCTGGATTAGAATTGATGTAAATTCCAAAGACATCCCAGCACCTCCAGACCAGTGCTTTTTTCCAGTTGTATCTCATGCCTCTCTATATTTGATTCTGTTTTTTTGTTGTCTTAAAATTTATCTTCTATTTACCTGATTTCCTGTTTGTCTACTTCAACTTTCTATACAATTGTAATGTAGGTATTATGTTCTTGTTCACTCAGTGTTCATTGACTGACTGTTATGACCAGGGCATTCATTTCTAGTCAGTGAGGATAACAAAGATGAATAGGGTAGATTTCTGGTTCTTAAGTTCACAGTCTTAACAGGGAGATTGCCTATTAAATGGTTTTATAAATGATAAAATAGAGATATATACTAAGTGTATGGGAGCACTGAAGAGGGAGGGGAGGGTTAATATTACCTGTTTTGTGTATGTGTCAAATCCACTGTAATGTGAATTTTTATGGTCATTTTAATTTTGATTAAATTCAAGGACTTGTGGATGATTTAGTATTAGGATGTGGCTTTTAGCCTGTATCTGTGAAATTTATAAAGAAGCCTGGTATAAAATTGCTTTGAGCCTAGAAAATAGTTCATGGAAAAACTTGGTGCCATATTGTCTTTTGACCTGGCTAAGTTTGTTCAGGACAAAATGACCCAATTTCTTATAACTTATTTGTCAAAATAAGGTAGGAATACCATTTCCTCTGACAGCTCATCACTTAGCAGTGTGTTAGGAGGTAGGAGAGTAACAGCTTTGTATTGTAGGCGAAAATCTTGAGCTGTATATCACCTTTTTTCCTTTATTTCATGACTTTAATTATCGTTTTTGGCTTCATTTAATGAAAGTTCAGGCGATTATCTGAGGTGTCATGAGTTTGTTTCTAGTGTTGTATTTTTGGATAACTCTCTAGGACTTTTGGTGACTGCTGTGTTGGAAGAGTATGTGTGTATTTTTTGCCTCTTTTTTTCTTTTTAAATGTAGCTATTCGATAAAACTGGTTGTTTGCAATATTTTCATATTTGAGGAGTGAGTTAGATGGAACTTTGAATTCTGATACACAAGAAAATTATATTGCTTACCCTTATGGTAGTAGTCCTTGATGTTGATAAGCACACTGTGGCCAATTACTCACAGTACCATTCATCATGTTATCATACTGATGTATCAGATGGTTTGGTAGAATTACAAAATTGTAATTAGAGTTATTGAAACATTTTTTTTCTGGTTTTAATTCTCTGCAAAGGTCCTATCTAGCACTGTTTTGCAATGGAAAACTATTCTTACTATGATTCCAGGAACACATGGCTAACTATATTGCTCAACAAAGTAGCCAGAAGATACCCTGCCAGTACCTTCTTGGCGATGAATGACATTCCAGGATAGTGTAGCAGTTATTTTTCTCTTCCTTGAAAGCGCTAATAGTAGTATTATCTTTCAAATATTGAGATTTCTATATGCTGAAGAATGTTTCTGCATCTCTTTATCAGTGTTATGATTGCCCTGGAGGCTAACATTTCAGAGAAGATATTTGCAATAAAAAATAAAGTGTTGGCTTTTGACATTAAAAGTTTTGCCTTATTGTGAGCTTTCCCAGCCTTTTAAGACACATTAGGACAACTACTTTATAATTTCTTGGCAAATGCTCAGAAAGGGCATGTGTTTGTAGGAAGAAAATGTCTGAGTAATCTCGGCTATGTGTTCAAGTGGCTACAGATTAGGGTCTTATTTTTCAACTTGTCAGTTCTCAAAAGTTGATGCAGAATTCACATCAGTCTTTGAGATGTGGATTGGTATTAGCGATTTTTCTGGATCATTCTTTGCAACGTAAATGGTTTTACCTTTTATAAGAATGATCTGTAGGGCCTATAATTGTAGTTTATGTTTAACTCTTTGCAATCTGTATGATCAAGGCAATGCAGATTTTTTTGAGTTCTGTTTCTAGTACCTGAAATAATTCAGAACCTCACCTCTCCCTCCATAAAATGTTTTTGTTTTAGTAAAGTCATTAAAAATATGTGTCAGAAGCTGTCAAAACTATTTTAATTAATGTCACTTGAGACTTTTAAATACATATTTAAAACAGTTGTTTTTTTCCCCAGTACACTTGGAATTTTGGAGCAACTTTTTCTTTTTTTCTTTTTTAAAAAGACCTCTAAGGAATTTTGAGGAATGTCATCGTAGTATGGTAGAATGTATCAAACAGATCTGTGTGTAAATGCATGTTTGAGTTGTCATGTTTATCCCTTAGCAGTGTTGCCTTTTTATGTTGATATTACCAGGCACTCAGTAGCAATGTCAAAATTAGCTCCTGTTTTAATTTGTGGTTAAAATGTTTTTTTTTTTTTAAGATTTTATTTATTTATTCAACAGAGATAGAGACAGCCAGTGAAGAGAGGGTACACAAGCAGGGGGAGTGGGAGAGGAAGAAGCAGGCTCATAGCAGAAGAGCCTGATGTGGGGCTCAATCCCCTAACACCGGGATCACGCCCTGAGCCTAAGGCAGACGTTTAACCGCTGTGCCACCCAGGCGCCCCTGTGGTTAAAATGTTCTGTACATATGTACAACACTACTCTATATGTTAGTTTCTGTCAATTCAACTTTTCAAAACATTTAATAAGAATTTGTTGGTTGCAGATCATTTGCGTTTTCTTTTTTATACCCATTCTTGGGGCCCTGTTCTCTCAACACCTGGATTTATTATTCCTGGTGTGCTGTAGAAATGTATATATCTGCAATTATTAGTATATTGAAAATATGTAAGTTACAATAAAGAAGTTGATGAAATGTTTCAATTTAATAACCTGTAGTGAATTTCAGCAACACAGTTGCAATACTCTTATTGAATATATCTTTTTTCAAGGTCATGTGGAAAGAAAAACTCTTTAAGGATTGCCTCTCGCCAAGCACTGCAGTAGAATAATTTTTAAAAAATGCTGGCTGACCACTCTTTAATGAAGCTGTGTGGCTACAATAACTAATCTATTATCTAGAATTCTGTGATAAGATATATCGAAGTAGTTTTTATTCAGAGGCTGAAGCAATTTCACCCTTCCTTTATTAGCCTGTCAGAACCAATAAGCAATCAGAGACACTATACATGTAAGGAAAATTTTATTTAGAGATGTTTCTATTACTCTTCTGATTGTAGCTCTTCCGTATATAGACTGCTATGATGTTTAGAACATTAGTTTTCAAATGGCTGCATCAAAATCACCTTGGGTGTTTTATAAAATATATATGGCTCAGTTTTAATTCTGGAATTCTGTTCTAATTCTGGGATTCAGTTGATCTGGACAGGGACCTGGGAATCTGTGTTTTTGAAAATGTCCCAGTTGATTCTGATAACACAGATTGAAAACCATAGTTTTAGAACACAATGTAACTGTAAAAATATATATTTTTAAACTATAAAATATACATTTGAAAATGTACAACTGTAGCAAAACAACCATTTTGACTTTCAATGCCAGGAAATTTTGTGCAAGATAAAACAACCTTTTGAAATTGTCAAACTTGGGAATGGGTTTCCAAGGAATATGCAGTAGGTCTTCTGTGACTATTGTGTTTGATGTGGCTTAGAATTGATTATTGGATAGCCCTGAAATACTAACTTCTGTGCCAACCACAGTCAGTCTGTATTTACTGTTTGTATGGTATGCTGAATTGAGGAGGACTTTTTGGCTCTGAGTATAAGATGAGGTAGAGGAGGAGAGGGTAAGAAAAGGGGAGTAATTTATATTATTTGTCATGTGCTTGTTATCCTTGGCTTAAGGAGTTTTTATCCAAAAGACAGCATAGTATTCTATTATCCTTATTGTGCCTTTTTTTTTTTTTTTCGAAAGAGAGGGAGAGAGGGATTGAGAGAGAGTGGGTGGTGGGAGTGGGTGGAGAGAGGGAGAGAGAAACGTGCCCAGCGCAGAGCCCAACACGGGGCTGGATCTCAAAACCCTGAGATCATGACCTGAGGCAAAATCAGGAGTCGGATGCTTAACTGACTGGGCCACCCAGGCACCCCCTTATTGTGCTTAATTCCTAGTTTGGATGTCCATAAGTAGTAGTATTTAAAAAAAATTTAATATATATTTACACACCAACACACACACACACAAACACAATATACTTGACCCAGATGAGGGCAATTTATAAAGAATTGGTGATAGTTACACTTAATTTTTGCTTTCTAGAGAGTTCCTGCTGAAATACCCTTCTATAATGAATTGTTTTGATTTTGAATTCTTAAAGTATATTTTAGATTAATTCACCAATTTTTTTTTTTTTTTTTTTTGGTGAAGCATAGTAACTTTGGTTGTGTACAAGAATAATGGCACACCATACATTTATATTTAGTACTACTATGTTTTAGGTACTGGGGACACCAAAGATGAAATTAAGCAAGGCCCTTGCCCCCAGAAAACGTATTTGAAGATAGGCAAGTAAGTAAGTATTTGTATACACGAGATAAATCTCATGGCAGAAATAAATAGAAGCTTTTGAGAGAGCATAACCAGGGGAGATAAGTTTTGAGAGATGAATAAGAAATTGAGCCATGACATTTTAGGAGAAGGGAATAGTGTACAAAGGTAGGAAGTCATAAAAGCAGTGTATGGGGAGACTATATATGAGTGGAGTATGGAAAGCGTAGGCGGGGGGGGGGGTGATTGCTTGAAATGTAGGTAGAGGCCAAAGATAACCACCCAAAGGAGAGTGGACATCATTCTGTTAACATTTGCAGAGGAGGGATTGGAGGTGCTTGGTAATCAGGCAAGTCACATGATCAGATTTGCATTAGTAAGCTTACTGTGCAAGCAAGGGTGGAAAGAAAAATAGGTTGAAGGATGGTAAACTGAGAAGAATTCACAAACTTCATGGAATAATCCAGGAAAAACATGGGATGTCTAAGACTAAGCTGGTGCTGAGCAGAAAGGCAGAAATGTGAGAGATTTGATAGGTATGCTAACGAAGCAGTCTTCAGAGATGGTAAGGTGGGAGAAAAAAAAAAGCCGTGTTCGACAGGGGTTCTGAACCAAGGTCTAGGCTTGAGCTTCAGAGGAAGTTCTGTGAATTCCCTGAAAACTGAATCTAGACATTGCCCATTTGTGCAATTATGCACATTCTTCTGGGGGATGGAGGTTTGTAGCTTTAATCATATTCTCAAACGAGTAAAAAAAAAGAGAAAGATAGTTTAGTCGTATTTCAAAGTTTCCAACTTGAGATCTATGTAGATGTTGGTAGTTTTAACTGAAATGGGGATATTGGGTACATAGTAGAAAGAAATATAAAATAATTCTTTGATAAAGTATCATTTTTAGGGTACTGGTGTTTTAAAGGAATTATGAGCCAACTTTTAAAACAATAGCTCAAAGACTTTTTCTTGCATTTAACATTATGTCCTAGGAAAAGTATTTTGTACTTAAAAATAGAAATAAGCAGAATTTTATCTCTGGATGTTGGTAGAGTTTTTATTTTGAAGCAGATTAAATAAATAAGCCTTAAGTCATCATATTATTTATTAGGTCTTCAAGTTTTTAAATTTAAGGCCATAGTGATGTGAACATTTAAAATTGTTCATTTCAAGTAAACATGAACATTGAAATTCAGAATGCTAGAACAAGAGCATTGTGTGTGGGGGGACAGTCTGTACTAGTGTCAGGTCAGTTAAGGAGGACGCAAGCCCAGTTTCTTTTCTGTTCATTAGTAGGTAATTTAAGAATAGTTGTAGATCTGCTTTAACTGTATTAGCAGTTTTCTGCCAGTTAAACTCTGTTTAGTCAGCCTGTTATATTTTAATGCCTCTCTAAGTCAGATTATAATTTGAGAGCATGAAAAGTTGAGTACTTGGTCTCCTGGTGAGGCATGTTCACATACTACATAGGCTGCTAGTCTTTTATAAATACCTTCATTATACTTATTTAGCTGTATTCCATAAATAGTTTTTTTTTTAATAAACTTCCATTTTCAATTGTTCTCTTCAGATGTAATAAAATAGATTTAAATTTTTTAGATTTGTGTAATAGGAATACACTTTGTGCAGTGACTGGAACTATGATCTTTACATCAAGGCGAGGCTACATTTTGATCTAGACAAGGCTGTTTTGGTGTATTTTTCCCCACGCTCTGTCTTTTCAGATTGAATTACTGATTTTTCCCCCTTTGTTTTGTTTGTTGTGGTTTTGATGTTTTTTTTCCTTTCAGCTAAAGGAGCAGCCCAGTGGTTTTCAAGAAGTGCCAAAGTGCACTGACTGTCTCATGATGACTGGTGCCTCAGGGAGGGTCATGATTCCTGGATACAGGATCGACCTGATCCTGGATGTCACTTCAAGCAGTCAGATCGTGGGGAAAAGCCTTGTCTAATGGCTAGCCTTCCTCAAAAGTCTGATGCTAGTCATCTCGGAAGGCCTCAGAGAAAGCCTTAAAGGTGAGCAGAGTAGAGTGTAGTTCTCTCTGGGGGCTGTGACTATTTGTTGGAGAATATGATTCAACATAGAATGATAACTCTAACCTGATAAATCCAGGTTCAATTGGTAAATTAGTTTATAGATTTGTTGATGATGATGATCAGACCCCAACTTTTGAGTTATTAGAAACTAATAACCTCTTAACCTTAAGCTCTGTAAGGGGAGGAATTTGGTATTTCCTGGGCCCTTCAGAACTGTAGATTAGGATCTGTTGTCTTAAAGGGAAATAGCCTACTTTCATAGCCAAGGAACATTTTGGTTACAGAATTGCATTATAAATACAGATGGGTTAAAAAAAAAATTAGTGAGGTTTTCTCTTAGTTTATATATTTATCATGTATTGATTGTTTATCAGGCAATTGGGCTTCAGGATTCTGAAGGACAGATTTGCATTTGATTTGTCTGTTAAAATAATTTTTTTAAAAGATACAACCACCTTTGAAGCAGTTTATTTATATAGCTCATATTTTATTGCATTCAACTTGAAGAATATTAGCACTGTTGCATTATTTGAATAACATTTTTAGCTCAGTAAAAAGACTTTTTAGAGATGTTTTGAGCATTTTGTTTTGGAAAAAAGCTTAATTCTAGGCTTCTTTCTCTGTGCTTTGAAGCACTTTACAGAACCCAGTTGTTCACATAATAACCTTGGTTGCCAAATTCTCAAGTAAATTCTAAAATTTGTCCTAAGACTTAATAGGTTTTGTTTTTGTTTTTTTTTGTTGAGTCTCCTGTATTAAAAAAAAAATGTAATATGGGCATGCACTATTCCCAATTTTTGTTCATTTTTCTGTTTAGATATTATATATGTATACTTACATACACACACATATACCTGTATATTAATATTAGAACACATGTACAAAAATAAAATTTTAAAAGATGAGATGAAAAAACTTAAACAAAGGAAGTTCTGATAACTTTCTTCTGTCACATCATGACGTATACTAGGGGTTTGCAGACTTAAAGGGCCAGGTAGTAAATATTGTAGGCTTTTCAGCTCACCTGGTCAGTTAGAGCTACTCCGTTCCACTGCTGTAGGGCAGAAGCATGGACAATGTTAAATGGATGAGTGTGGCTGTCGTCAATAAAATTTTATTTACCAGAACAAGCCAAGGGCTGGATTTGGCTGCTGGGCCCATAGTTTGCTGACCCCTGAAGTACACCCTATTTTATAGACCAGTGCCCTAGACCTTGAATTGTATTAGACTACTTTCAGGTCCTTCTTGCCATGAGTTTTAGAGTGCAGTTGATCTTCCTTAATGAAGTGAGCAGAAGAACGCTAGTGGTCAGAATGTATTCAGTGTAATTGAACAAATACTTCTTGAACACCAGGGATGTTCAGACAGAAGGTTGGGTGCTGGAAGCATGAGTTGGGTAAGATAGAGTTAAAAAGTTATGGTGTGGTATAAGAAGTAAAATGATCACAGCAGAAGCTGCTGAGAAAGTAAGACTGGTGCTAAGAAATGTCTCAAGTTGGACTCCGAAAGATTAATTCAGGTTGGGAAATAGGTGAGTGCAAAGGCATAAAAGTGATAGAAGAGAGAGGGGGGGATCCATATGCACCTCAGTACAGATAGTTGGCTGAGTGTTCAGTAAAGGAGGAGGAGATGAGACTGGACGGATGGCATGGCCCCTTGTGTATGCCCTGCCGGGACATAGACAGGATGTAGACTGTCTTAGAGGTTGATGGTAGTAACCATTGAAGAGCTTTCAGTATAGGAGAAGGTAATCAGATTTGGATTTTAGAAAGACAGTAGCGACAGTAGGGAAATATACAAGAAGTAGGTAATTTTGGCAACTTTTTTTTTTTTTAACCTCGTGAAAGAGGATAAAATTGTTTGTGGGTCATTTAATACCAGATATAAAAATAAAGAAACTTGGAATACTATTTAGCAAGAAAAGGAAATGGACTACTGACATGCTATAACATGAATGAACCTCCAAAACATTATGCTAGATGCAAAAGACCATGTATTTTATGATTCCATTTTTATGGATCATCCGTAAAGTAGATTGGTGGTTGCCTGGGGTGGACTGGGCACTGACTGTAAATGGGCACAAGGGATCTTTCTGAGGTTTGGAAATGTTCTAAGACTGAATGGTGGTGATGGTTGTACAACTCTGTAAATTTATTAAAAATAATTAAATTGGGCACTTTTAAAATGGGTGAATTTTATGGTAGGTAATTATTTTTCAATACAGTTATTAAAAAATTAGACCTCACTATTGAAATTTATTGGAGTAAAACTTTGTGAAAGAAATTATTTTCCTATTGTTGACTGCTGAGTAATTTAGTTGCTCTTTTCTCTGAACAGATTTTGCTACTACAACCAAAAAACGTTTTTGTTTTTATTTTTTAATTTAAAGGATATAAAGGATATACATTGTAACTAAGAAACTGTAAGAATTACCAACTAAATAAATCAGATTATTACTAAATTTTATAGAATTTGCTTTGAGCTAAATAATTTCTTAATTTTCCTTTCCTTATTCAATGTCATGAGGCGAACCGTCTTAAATGCTTGTATTGGATAATCATATTAAAAAACTAGAAATAGCCTAAGGGACATGTACTTGATTTTTTTTTCCCCAAGGAAATAATTGCTAAAGAAAGAACCTGAAGTATAATAATTTTAATTTATCAGTTGGTTTTCCACAATCTTAATAGTTATTGAGAATGAATGAAAAGAATACAAAGCAATTGGAAAATGGTTAATTACAGTAATTTATTGAGGGCTTACTATATGCTAGGCACTATTTCTTAGAAGCAGATTCTTACTGTGTTACTTTCTTTTATTCTTGGCTGCCAAAATAATTTATAAGGTTGAATGTAGTCATTAAGAAGATAAATAATAAATAAGACTTAATTTTGTTACTTTTTATTGTTTCAAGGTAATTTCACATCTCACTTAATTCCCAATTCTGTTAGAGTGAGGGAAATGAGTCTTAGTATAGCTGATTCTCAATTGAGAGGCATGGCTGGAACTAGTCTGTTGGTTTTTTTCTTTTTACTCCAAGTTTATTGCTTCTCACACTCTAGTGTGGGATTTAAAAACAAAACAAAAAACTGTACTGTACTGCGTAAGGATAGACATCTGGATCAATGGATAAATTGAGAGTTCAGAAATAAACCCATACATTTATGGTCACTTGATTTTCAACAAGGGAGCCAAGAATTTAATGGGGAAGGAATGTTTTCGACAAGTGGTACTGGACAACTAAATATCCTTATGCAGGAGAGTGAAGTTGGACTCTTACCTGACCATGTACAGAAATGAGATAAAAATGGGCAATGTAAATGTGAGAGCTGAAACTCTTGGAAGAAAACATACAGACTAAATCCTCATGGCTTTGGATTAGGCGGTGGTTTCTTAGATTTGACAGTAGAAACACATCCAAAGAAAAATTAGAAAAATTTTACTTCATCAAAATTAAAAACATTTGCGATTGGAAGGATACTATCAAGAAAAGACTTAACAGAATAGGAGAAAATATTTGTAAATCCTATATCTCAGAAGGGCCTAGTATCCAGAATATAAAAAGAACTGTTAAAACACAAAAATGAAAAAGACAACCCAATTAAAATATAGGCAATGGGTTTGAAATGATAATTCTTTAAAGACATGCAAATGCCCTGTAAGCACATGAAAAGATGTTTACCATCATGAGTCAATAGGGAAATGCAAATCAAAACCACAATGGGATACCACTTCATATCTACTCTAGTGGTTTTAATAAAAAAAGATGGATAATAACAAATGTTGGTAGGAATGTAGAGAAACTAGAACCCTCATACATTACTGGTGGGAATGTAAGGTGATGCAGCTACTATGGAAATAGTCTGGCGGTTCTTCAAGAAGTTGAACACAGAGTTGTTATGCAGTGACACCCAAATTCCACTTCTCGGTATGTACCCAACAGAAATGATAATATATCTACATAAAATGTCTTACCAGCATTATTTATAATAACTAAAAAGTAGAAGCTGATGAATGGATGAACAAAATGTGGTATATCACACAATGGAATGTTATTTAGCCTTAAAAGGGAATGAAGTTCTGACACACACTATAACATGGCTGAAGCTTGAAAAACATGCGAAGTGTAATAAGCCAGATACAAAGGGCTAGTCACTGCATGATTCCATTCATATGAAATCCTCAAAATAGGTAAATCCATGGAAACAGAAACATACAGTGGTTGCTAGGGGTTGAGGATTAGAGTTGATGCTAATGCGAATGGGGTTTCTCTTTTGGGTGATGGAAATGTTCTGAAATTAGTGATGATGGTTGTGTAACTCTGCTTGCCTGGTTCAGCCATTCCAAAAAAATGAAAAAATGGAAAAACTCATATCTTTACCCTCACATACCCTATTTCTCTCTCTAGTGACTTTCTTAAGTTTCCTTATTCCTTTCATAGCAAATTTAGAAATTATTTCTGATTCTCCTTGACTTCCCTACCTCCTTTTTTATTCCTTAATTTATTACAGTCTAGCTGCTGATTGTGCCATTCTTAATAAGGTCACTAATGACTTAATCATCTTCCAGATTCAGTCATTGGTTTTTTAATTTTTCTCTTTCGTGAGATTTTGCCGACATTATTGNNCAAACACTCTTTCTTAAAAGGAGCTTCCTGGTTTACACTCTCCTTGCTTTCATTTGGCTTTTGGTTCCATTTAATCCTTGATCTTGCTTTAGGACTGTCCCCAACTTAACCTTGTTACTGGTTTATCTTAGTTTTTTGGTTTTTTTTTTTGCCTTTATATTTGCCATTCTCCTTTTAGGCAATTTCATTTACCTCCACAGTGTCATCCATCAGCGTATATAGATTTCCAAAATTTGTTTTGTTAGCCATTATCTTTTAACTTTCTTTTAATTTTTGATATGGTAAGCATCAGTAGATAGACATAACCCACATAAACAAAAGCTCTTTAGGGTCCTCCGTAATTGTTAGGCATGCAAATGGTGTTACAGTATAAACTGTTAGAGCACTGCTGCTCTGGGGGGGGGCATGTATATATTTTATTGAGATATAACTGACATATTAGTTTTGGATGTACAACATAATCATTTGATATTTTGTATGTATTATGTAATGATCCCTGCAATAAAGTCTAGTTAACATCGATTACTACACAGAAAATTTTTCTTCCTGTGATGAGAAGTTTTAAGATCTACTCTCTTAGCAACTTTCAAATATGCAATACAGTTTTAACAGCAGTCACCATTCTGCCATGGCATCCCCATAACTTCTTTCTTTATTTTATAACTGTAAGTTTGTACCTGTTGACCCCCTTCACCCATTTTATCCACTCCCACCTGCCTTTATCTTTTCTCATTGAGTTTTGATGCCGCTTAGGCATTCTTCGTTTGCCTTTATTTCCTCCCTTGGGATATCTATACTCCCCTTACTGGGCATCAGAGACCCTTTATGATTTCATCCCAACTTTTCCCATGGTTTATTTGATTTCCACTGCAACTGAGTGCTTCACCAACAACAAAGTGTCCCCGTCAAGTCCATCACACTCTTACTTATACCGGGGCCTGTTCCTTAATTCTGGGATGCTTTCTATCTCTTCCCACCTTTCCCTTCCTAGAACCTACTCAGTATTTGTTATGACACTGGTCAGTGCTACCTTCTGTAAAGCTTTTGGGCATTTAGTTGCATTTTCTTCTCTTTATTTCTAGGGCTTCTTATCACTCTTACCCAGTTTATATTCATTCCGTTACTTGTTAACTTCTCTCACTTCCACTTGATGTTGTGATGGCCTCCTGGCAGGCCCTTCAATTTGGAAATTCCCACCCTTTAAGTTATTTCTTTAACAGTTTTTTTCCCCCATCTGTGTCTCTATTCTGACTTCTGAAAGTATCCGTTGTTATCACCATTATCATTGCCATTCTTAATTATTTATCTTTTCTGCCCTACTTCCATCTTTGTCTTTGTTGTTCTTTCTTGGAGTTTTCCTTAACAGGATTGGTAAAGGGCTTGGCTTTTGTTAAGGTTTGTATATTGTTTTATTAAGGTGAAACTCATATAACATAAAATTAATCATTTTAAAATGACCAATTTAGTGGCATTTAGTAAACCTTTCCTTTTTAACAAAACTCTCATATTAGGAAGAAATCTGAAGATGCTGTAACAGAGGGCCTTGGTTCTTTTTTTTTTTTTTTTTTAAATAATGATTTTTTATTATATTATGTTAGTCACCATACAGTACATCCCCGGTTTTCGATGTAAGGCTCGATGATTCATTAGTTGTGTATAACACCCAGTGCACCAGAGGGCCTTGGTTCTTTAATCCCAAGCAGCAAATGCTAGGATAAGTAGCTTTCTTTCATATACCTTTTCTCAACCAGATAATTTCAGTTTTGGTATTTCAGGATTTTAAACTGTTCTTGGAAATAATCAGAAAAATAATTGAGGATTATGATTGTTGAAGGATAAAACCTTAGGGAGAGAAAGGAAGTTGAAGGATTAAATCTTGAGTCTTAGAACTATTCTTACATTTACTGGTAAGGAGGAAACTGAAATGAATCTAAGGGCCTGATCCTAGTTATGTGGGGTTGTTGTTGTTGTTGTTTGTTCTGAGGAAGAATTCAGGCTGTGTTACATTTGAGAAAGGAGATTTAAGAAATACTCAGTTTCACCAAAAATGTTAACATTTTATTTGAAACTTTTGTCCATCTACATTATTTAAGCAAATCTGAGTAATTGGGACTAGAGTGGGGACTTGATCCTGGAGGCGCCCGCTTCTGATTTCTTAAATCACAAAGGCATTTAGAATTAGTTTGATTTAGATTGTGTGCTTCCCTGCCTTTAATGCACAGATAGTGCCTTTTTGAATGCATATTTTCTGCAGCACAGCAAAACAACTTGATGAGCATCTAGTTGAACCTTCAAGGATTCTGAAAATCTTCTGGCAAGTTTATTTTTTAGGGTATTGGTTCAGCTGCTGTAATTGGACAGAAGTAATAGTGACTTAAAAAGATGGAAAGCTTTTTCTCTCACACAGTAACAGAATTGGTTCGTGGTCTGGGAAGTAGGGTGGTTCTGCCCCAAACTGTTGCCTGGGCCCAGGTTCCTTGTACTTTGTCACCTTGTCTTTGCTTTTATCTGAATGGTTGATACTGGTTTTACAATGCACTCTACCTAGTTCAACACTACAACTGAATTTCAGCCTGTGGGAAGGAGTAAAGAACGTGGAGGGCAGGCAGCCGCCTGATAGGGGTGAGCATGACCTAAAACTCGTATATGGCAGCTCCAGTCGGAGTCCATCAACCAGAACTTGACCACACTTACTGTGAGGCAGAGGGGGAAATGTAACCTTTGGGTGGCCATGTGTCTAGCTAAAATTTGGGGGTTTTGATTAGCAAGAAGAGAGATTAGATTGTAAGAAGCAGTGAGCAGTTACTGAAATAAAATGTAAAGAAATTAATATTATTTTAAATATTTTGGAAACCACTTTCTAATATGACCACTTGTTGTAAGTTTATCTTGTGCATTTCTACCCCAGACCTAAGTTTATCTTGTGCATTTCTACCCATATCAGGTCTGTGTATTAGGAAATGGTATATGTATATGGAGATATAACTGGGTTTTAGAGGTGGGCTATTGAGTTCATCACTGTTTTGAGAACTTTTCAGTGGACAGAGTTACGAAATATATTTTTTTCCTGAAAGAGAAAATATGTCATGAATTCACACTTTACATTTCCAATTAAAATTTAAGGTAGGTATTTAAAATGTACCGGTTAAAGAATGTGTCTACGTTATGAAGACCTAAGTTTGATTCCTGGCTTTGCAGCTAATTAGAGATGTGACCTAATTATCTCTTGTTCGAAGGCTTAGTTTTCTCAAATCTAAAATGGGGATAATAATAACTATATCTCGTGGTTATTGTAATGATTACATGAGATAATAAGTGCTTAAGAAATTTTGCTGTTTTTATTATTCTTTATCACATTACAAAAAGGAGAAACTTCTAATTCTTGTAGGGATCAGAGAAGACTTGCTCATGAAGCACTGGTGCCTTCAGGAAAGATGGGATTTTAATGGGATATAGAAGTTTTTGCACAAGTATCAGGACAAGAGACTAGCCAGGAAGTGTGATCTCCATTAGTTAAGACTGGAGCATAGGATTTGTTTTGACCTTTAAAAAAAGAAAGGAAGCCCTGGCAGAGAATAGTCATTCAGTTGATACTCGTACCATGAATGAATTTTTTTTTTTTTAAGATTTTATTTATTTGACATAGAGAAACAGTGAGAGAGGGAATACAAGCAGGGGGAGTGGGGGAGGGAGAAGCAGGCTTCCCGCTGAGCAGGGAGCGTGATGCGGGGCTCGATCCCAGGACCTGCAATCATGACCCGAGCTGGAGGCAGACGCTTAACGACTGAGCCACGTAGGCGCCCCCCCTATGAATGAATTTTTACAGCATTTATAAATACCACAAAATTGAGCATTTGATTACATACATATATTATTTTTCTGCAGTTAGTTCATAAGTGTTATCACTAGCTCTGCTATAGCTTAGGAACTACTAATTGACCTAATTTCTTTAAAATCAATAACTTTTAATTCTCTGCAGATTTTTATCACTTATCCATTCACTGACAGCATTAATTCTTCATAAATTTTTATTGAAAGAGTGAATTAAAGAATGAATGTGCTTATACTGTGGTCTGCTTGGATCCAGTTCTCAGCCATTTTATGAAATGTGTGCCCAGTAACTTACTGTTAATAAGAGTTTAAAGTACCTGAAGTATTCCTTATAGTGAAGATACTCTGATGCTTCCAGTTTTTTTTTATGTTGTCTTAAGTGGGAGAGAACAGGTTACATAGTTAGATTGTTGACCTAAGAGATAAGTCTAGTACTCCCATAGGAGTTGCGTGTGTGTGTGCACGCACAGGAATGCACATGTGCACACATCTTTTCTGTTCCATGGAAAAGACAGAGAATGAGTATTCTCCCCTGGGTCTTTAGAGAGAGACTCTTAGAAAGGAGGAAACAGGGTATATTATAAGGCACCAGACTGCAGCTAAATTGCATATGTATTTTAGAACCTTTTCTTTCTTTCCTTTTTTTTTTCTTTTGCCACTGAAGATATGGTATTCAAATTGTATTGGCTTATATTTCCTTTGTTGTTTTTATTGTCCTTTTTGTTTAGCCATAATGTATATACAATAAAATATAGTACTTTCAAGTATGAAACTTGATGAGTTTTGACAAAAGTAAATAAACATCATGTCAAAAGCACAATCATGATATAAAATATATCACTCCAAAAAATTTTCTTGTGCTGTGCCCCTTTGCAGTTAATTTCTATCATCATCTGGAAACAGCTGGTCTTCTGTCACTGTGTCTATATCAAGTTTTGCCTTTTCTAGAATGTCATATAAATGGATTCTTAGAGTGTGTAGTCTGTTGTGTCTGGCTTTTTTCACTTAGCTTAGTGCTTTTTGTTCCTTTTAGTTGTTGGATAATATTCCAGTGTACAGCTATCCTACAGCTTGCTTATCCTGTCACCAGATAGAACATTTAGGTTTTTTCCATTTTTTTTTTGACCATCATGAATAGAGTCACTGTGGACATTGGCAGACAGGTCCTTTTGTGGACATGAGTTTTCATTTCTCTTGGGCGTATACATAGGAGTGCAGTTGGTGGGTGATATTATAAGTGTATATCCAACTTTATGAGAAACTGCTAAACTGTTTACTAGGGTGACTCTACTAGTTTCACATTCCCACCAGGAATATATGAGAGTTCTAGTTGCTCTACATCCTTCCAACACTTGAATTTTTTCAGTCTTTTAAATTTTAGACAGCATAGTGGGTGTGTGGTGGTATCTCATTTTGGTTTTAGTTTGTATTCCCTAATGACTAATGGTGTTGAACATCTTTTCATGTATTTATATGCTGTCTGTATGTCTTCTTTGGTGAAGTGAGTGTTCTCATCTGTTGCCCATTTTTTATTGTATTGTCTTGTTATTACTGAGTTTTAAGAATCTTTTACATATTCTGGCTACAAGTTCTTTATTGGGTACGTCTTTCAAATATTTCCTCTCAGTCTGCGGTTTGTCTTTTCCTTCTTTACAGTGTGTTTTGAAGAGCAAATGCTTTAAATTAATTTTTTTTCTTTTATAGTTGTGCTTTCTGTATCCTGTTTCAGAAATTTTTGCCTAACCCAATGTTACTAAGATTTTTCTCCTTTATTTTCTTCAAGGAGTTTTATAGTGTGAGCTCTTACTTTTAGGGTCATGATTCATTAGAATTTTTATGTCTCATGGGAGGAAAGTATTAAGATTCATTTTTTTCACACATCATTAACTAATCTTACCAGTACTATTTGTTAAAAAGATAATCCTTTCCTCATTGCATTGCTGTGGCATCTTTATTGAAGGTCAGTTGGCTGCTTGTGTCTATTTCTGAACTTTCTGTTCTGTTTTGTTGATTTCTATGTCTGTCTTTTACCAGTACAGCACTGTCTAGTCTATTAGTTTTATAAGTCTTGAAGTCAGTCAGTTTAAGTCTCCAACTTGTTCTTTTCCAAAATTGTTTTGTCTGTCCTAGGACTTTTGAGTTCGTTTAGCCATAACATTTTAGAATTAGCTTGATAATTTTTTACAAGAGAGCCTGCAGCAGTTTTGTTTAAGTAAGCTTCAAGCCTAACGAGGAGCTTGAATTTACGACCCTAAGATCAAGAGTCACATGCTCTACTGACTGAGCTAGCCAGATGCCCCACCTGTTGCGATTTTGATTGGAATTACATTGAATCTATAAGTTAATTTGCGAAAAGTCAACACCTTACATTATTAGTTATTCTAATCCATAGAGATGGTAATCTCAGATTTTTTAAGTCTAACTTTTCTCAGTGATGTTTGTAGTTTTTACTGGATGTTTTGCACATATGTTTTGATGTTGTTGTAAATTGATCTTTATACTTTCAGTTTCTGATTTTTGCTTGCACATAGAAATAGAGTTGATTTCTGTATTTTGACCTTGTAATCTCTGATTTTCCTAGATTCACTTATCCTGTAGTAGCTTTTTCCAGATTTTTTGGGAGTTTTTTGCATACAGAATCATGTTTGTAAATATAGCAAGTTTTCCTAATACATTTTCAGTATCTGTCTGCTTTTTATTTCCTTATCTTGCCTTAATGTGCTGGTAAAAGTGGTGAGAATAGACATCTTTGCCTTGTTCCTAATCTTTGGGGGTGGGGTGGAGAGTGAAAACTTTCACATGTAAGTGTGATGTTAACTGTGGGTTTTTTGTATACTCTTTTTATTGAGTTGTGGAAATTCTCTTTTGTTCCAAGGTTGCTGAGGTGGTGGTGGTGGTGTTTTTTTTTAAATCATGAATGTGTATTGAAATGTCGGATGTTTTTAATGCATATGTTTAGATCATCATATGACTTTTCTTTTTTAATCTTGTTAATTTAGTGAATTACATTGATGTAAACCAACATTGTCTATGTGTATGTATATGTATTTGTGTGTGTATCCTTGAGATATATTCTGTAGATGAAGAAGCTGATACACAATAGTTGTGATGTTACGTAAGCAAACGATAGGAACTCAGAAAGCAGTAATCTGAATTATTTGCTATAAAGTCAAGCAGAAAAACAGATTTTAGTAAGGTGACTGTATATGGCACAGTGTAAACATCAGATGGGAATCCTGATAAGTAGCAGGATGTAGCAAAATGGGAGAACATGGTTTTTCCCAAACTTGAAGTAATTTGGACAAATGTATCAATCTCTTTGTGTCGAGGTTTTTTACCCTCCTCCTACCCCCAAATGATAATTGTTTGTTTCTAAGAAACATTATCTACCCATTCTCTACCCTCTTCAGCTTTTCTGAAATCAGGAGAAATGTGTTAGTTCTCAGCAGGGAGGTAACCTGTGATGGACTTGTATCTGGTAGGGTCTATATATAGCCAGTGCAGATTTTGGGCATAGGTGTGGGTCATTTAGCTCTCACTCAGGCTGAACTGTTTGCTTTGCTAGCATCTCATGTCAGGTGAAATTTTTATATTCTATTTTAGAGAATTAAAATGTTTCAGTTTAAAGTGAACATTTGGCTAATAATCACATTTACAGAAGGACTAGTAATAAAGGCAAGATTTCCTTCCCATTCTCATTCTCTTTTCACAAAGACTTTACTTGCATTTTTAGTTGTGTTTACTCACACATGTCCAGTTTTTAAAAACTTTTATTGTGGAACTTTCAAATATAAACAAAAGTAGGGAAAATAAAATAATAAACCTCAAGAACCCTTATCCAGCTTCAATTGTTATACACATTTTGTTGATCTTGTTTTTATCTGTTCTGCCCCTACTACCATTTTTAGGGGGAATATTTTATGTTATTTATTTATTTATTTTGAAAGATTTTTTTAATTTACCCTACGGAGAGGGAGAGAGAGAGACCCCACACGTGTGGGCAGGGGAAGGAGCAGAGGCGGAGGGAGAAGAGTGGGAGAGGGAGGGGAAAAGACTCTCGGGTAGACTCTGCATAGAGTGCAGAGTTGCACATGGGGCTTGATCTCACAACCCTGAGATCATGACCTGAGCGGAAACCAAGAGTCAAACGCTTAACCGACTGAGCCACCCAAATGTCTCAGGAATATCTTAAAGCAAATTACGAACACTGTATCATTTCGCTCATAAATACTTCTGTATGCATCTTTAACATCTAAGGACATCTATATGTATCTGTCTACATCAGCAATGTTCTCTAGCCTAATGAAACTTTAATGTATTTTAACATTTTGTTAAATTTAATTTTTTTAAAGTAAACTCTGTGCCCAGGGTGGGGCTTGAACTCACAACCCTGAGAACAAGAGTCACATGCCCTACCCACTGGGCCAGTCAGGTGCCGTTAAATTTAATTTTTAAATATAGTTAACTTTTAAATAATTAAGTTAAATTAACTTTATTTTTAATTTATCTTTATAGTGTCACAAAAATTTTAAGGGGTCCAATAAATAATAGTCTGATATCTAATTTGTATTCCAGTTTCCCTAATTGTCTCACAAAAGTCAACAGTTGTTTGAACCAGAATCCAAACATGGGTCATATATTATATCTGATTGCCATGTATTTTTAACTAGAAGTTTCATAGAAGTTTAACAAAAATTTGGATTCCTAATTCTTCCTTGAAAATTTTTAAAGAACTTTTTGCTGTATAGTGAATTAACAATGAAATTTTAAAAATATGCTGTATACAACAGATTACCTACTGTACAATAGGCAATGAGAATAAAGGCAGTTGAAATTGCCAAATTTCTGAGAAGTAAAACTTCCCTGATTATGAAGAATTGTTACTGAGGAATCAAACATCTGACTAAAGTCAACCTTTCAAAGCAAAGCATTATATCATCTAGTAATTTATAATTGAAATAAAAAGAATACAAAAATAATCTAAGGTTAATCAATTGGCAATGCAAATGAAACATTGCTAGTCTTTAATATACCTTGAAATTATACTTTTCAAACTGAAGGTGCTAGTGAGATCAAGTTCATAAGCACAAGCTATAAAATATGCCTCTGATGTTCTCGTTAACTTCTAAAGGCCAAAAGGGATTCAGAAGAACCTCTAGACCCATTGTGGAGAAGCCTTAAAAAGTTATGGTACTCGAACTCTATGGAAGGAAAAAGAGATATGAAGTTGCATGGATAATTGTGTGCTGTTGTTGGAAAAAAATTTTATATACATTTAATGTTAAATTTTGGGGAACCGAAGAAATATGTTAAATTGATAATATGCTTTAGAATCATAAATTATAAGTAATAGCTGTGTTGGAAGATTAAATGAGATGATTCAAGCAGGATGTTTAATTGAAACCCTAGTACAGAGTTCAGCAAATGATGAATTGTCAGCTTGTTAACTTGCTGTGTGATTTGGGGCAGTATTTGGTATGAACAAGAGGTCTTTAAGCTTTGTCTTTCTCTGCTTCTTGGAATTATCAAGAAAAGCTTGTTGTTATTTTTAGGGGGTACAGTCTGTTTCCAGAAGATAGGGACATATATAACATGCTGTAGGAAGTTTTTTGATAAGTTTTCATACATGAAGTGGGAAGTGTTCTCAGTTACCTAGAAAATCATAGCTCTCAAAATGATTGAGAAAGCTCTTACTGTTTTTTATTTTTATTTTTAATTTAATTTTTATTTATTTATTTGTGAGAGAGAGAGAGAGAGCACAGGCAAGGGTAGCTGCAGGCAGAGGGAGAAGCAGACATCCCACTGAGCAAGGAGCCCAATGCAGGACTTTATCCCAGGACCCTGAGATCATGACCTGAGCAGAAGGGAGATGCTTAACCGATTGAGCCACCCAGGCGTCCCGCTGTTTTTTATTTTTAAAGTTTCTTTATTGACATGCTTTAAATTAAACTTGTGACCTAATACTTAATAATTTATTACAGTTTTAATGTTAGATTCTTTATACTTTGAGATATTATTAACAATTGTGAGTAGTTACACGTTATTGTACATCTTTTGAGAAAGATACTTTCTGGTTGTGTGTATTTGAAACTTAGTTTTGTAGTTTTTACAAAAAATTATGCTTCAAATATTAAGTACTTAGTTATCATTTTGAGCATGTTATATCGTCACTCTAATAGTAGAGGTGGAGAAATAAGTGTCAGGGCCTTGGACATGGCATATTCTATATTTTTTCATCTATAATTGTTTTTCATATCAGTCCCTTGCTTTTTGCTTTCATTAACCTTTTTCTTCCTCTCATTCCTATTCCTTTTGCTATCAGTCACCGTAGTGCTTCTCTTACACTATTACATTAGCTCCTTAAGTTGTCTTGGTTTTTTTCAGCCTGTCCTACCATGGCAGTAATGATTCTAGAACACACCACTTGAGTGTGTTATTCTGTAAAAAATGTTCATTGCTTTCCATCGTTTAATAGGTTCCTTTGCGCCCTTCACAACTTAGCCAGTCACCTTATTTATCATACATCATTTATTCATTCAGCCGTATTTATTGAGTTTCTTCTGTGAACCAGACACTCTGCTAAGCTCTGATGTTCAGATGGTGAGTAAAAACAAACAGGAGCTCTGCTGTCATT
The DNA here is from genome assembly GCF_017311325.1 of Ursus maritimus. Lineage (NCBI taxonomy): Eukaryota > Metazoa > Chordata > Mammalia > Carnivora > Ursidae > Ursus > Ursus maritimus. Next base: position 20,524,376 of record NW_024423344.1, read on the forward strand.
GGCCTAGTTGAGAAGACAAACATTAATAAAAATATCACATAGATAAAAGTAAAATTGCAATTATCATATATCCTGTAGAAGGAAGAATATGTGCTATAAGAGCTTACAATACTAAGGGCACACTCGATGTAGTCAAGGAGGTCAGGGAAAGCTAAGATCTGAAGAAATGAGTAAGATTTACTACACAAAAAGCGGGAAAGATGACCATATCAGGTGGAGGGACTGTGCAGACTCTTTTTCCAAAGGGAGTATTTTTTTTTTTTAAGATTTTATTTATTTATTTGACAGAAAGTGCACAAGCAGGGGGAGGGCAGGGGGAGAGGGAGAAGCAGTCTCCCCGCTGAGCTGGGAGCCTGGATGTGGGGCTCCGTCCCAGGACCCCGAAATCATGACCTGAGCAGAAAGCAGACACTTAACCTCGACTGAGTCACCCAGGTGCCCCCCCAAAGGGAGTATCCTTTGTGAATAAGACTAGAAAAAAGATAATGTGACTTAGTGCATAAAAGAAAAGGGATCATTGTATAAAATGGAAAAGAATGTTGTGCTTGACCACATAAGGGACTTGAAGCAATGCCAAATAATATTATTATTAATATAAGAGCAATAGGAGGCTATCCAAGGGTTTTATTTGGAGGTATTGAGTGGAGGGGGGAAGACAAATGGATTATTGTATTAGTTCTGCCAGTAGCTTGGCCAAGGAGCTTCTTGATGGTAGAAGAGATAGAAGTAGTCATTTTAAGAGATATTCGTAAGGGTAAATCAACCAAATTTGCTGACATACATTATATTACATTTGGGGTTGTAATAAGGAAGAGGGACATAGCTTCTTGCAACACTGGAGAGAGATTATGATATACCATTCACTGAGCTAGGAAATGTTGAAAGAGCATCATTCTGGGTGGAGGAAAATCATGACTTCAGTTGTGAATGTTGAGTTTAAGGTACCTTTGAGCCATTCAAGGGAAATGTCAAGTAGGCAGAAGAATATTTGGTGCTCAGAAGAGAGATCTAAGCTGGACATATAAAAATGTTTAATATTATCTGAGTATAAATAGTAAATGAAGCTGTGGGCAGGGGTTGAGGGTTTAGAATATAAATTGGCCAAGGATTAAAACTAAGCCTTGAGGATCTGTGGCAGTTAATGGTATTGAAGGTTAAGTCTGGATTATGGGTGAGGGTAGAACACAGAACAGCCAGAGAAGAGGAGGAAAACCATAGAATATTCCAGTGTGAAAGCTAAAGGAGGAGTGTCTTTCTAAAGAGTGGTAAATAGTTTTGAATACTGGTGGGAAGCTATCTGTGAAAATTTCCACTAGAATTAATGGCATCATTATCTGTTTCTGTGTAACACATCATCATAAATCTTAGAGGCTTGAAACTGGTTTATTATTTCTCAAGATTCTGTGGGTTGACTTCATTCAGCTGGGTGCCTAACTGGGCCTGGAACATTGAAGATGGCCTTTTTTATAAATCTGGGGCTTTGGTGCTCACTGTTGCCCAGGCACTTTGCTGCTTGTCCCTGTGGCTTCTGTCTCCATATGATGTCTCATCAGTCAGTGGTTGTCTAGTTCAAGCTTCTTCACGAGGTGGCTGGCTCCAACGGGGGTGGTAATGAAGTTGTGAGGCCTGTGAAAGACTTCGGCCTGGAACACTTTTCCGTACTTGTCATTTACCACAATGACCAGAAAAAGATCATGGGTGACTTCGTGTGGGAATTGTTTTAGTGAACTGAAAAGACTAGGGCATGACTAGTAGGTGAAGAGAAAATTCCTTGTCATTCTTTTGTATTTTCTCTAAACTTGACCCAAAATAGGCCACTAATTTCCTGAACGCTTCTTTTTTTTCTCCTTATATACTCCCTTTCCCTGAATGTTGTTCCTCTATTGCCCCCATATTAAAACCTTACCCATTCTTTTTTTTTTTTTTTAAGATTTATTTATTTATTTGAGAGAGAGAGAGAGGGAGAGGGAGGGAGTGCATGAGCAGGGAGGGGGCAGAGGGAAAAGGAGAGGGGAGGCAGACTCCCCGCTAGGCGCAGATCCCAAAGTGGGGCCCAGTCTCTCTCATGACCCTGAGATCATGACTTGAGCCAAAATGAAGGATCTGATGCTTAACCGACTGAGCCACCCAGGTGCCCCTAAAACCTTACCCATTCTTCAAGGCTTTCTTAAAATCTTCAGTTTCTCTCCTTCTGTGTACTTTACTCTCCAGCAGCTTTGAATTTTAATTTAGCTTTTCATCCTAGTATTTGTTTGTTTTGTCTTGCCGCCTATATTTTTGATCATGATCTTCATTCTGCACACGCCACCCTCCAATCTACAGAAGGTTCAGATTCTTAGTCAACTTTTCATTCTCCTAACTTACCCAGGTGTTGCTTTTCTGTGAGCCTTCCCTGGTTCATCTCCCAGATAATCATTTACTCCTTCTGTACTCATACATACTGTTACTTTGTACATATCATAACATATTACAGTTATTTATTTACGCATTCTTGAAGGTAGAAAATTACAGTGTCTTATGTGATGCCTTTCATTAAATAGTTCCCTAGTTGTAGCTTGATCTGTGATTTTCATTCCTATTTTTTTAAAAAGTCCTCACATGGGGCGCCTGGGTAGCGCAGTCGTTAAAGCGTCTGCCTTCGGCTCAGGGCGTGATCCCGGCGTTCCGGGATCGAGTCCCACATCGGGCTCCTCTGCTGGGAGCCTGCTTCTTCCTCTCTCACTCGCCTGCTGTGTTCCCTCTCTCACTGGCTGTCTCTCTGTCACATAAATAAATAAAATCTTTAAAAAAAAAAAAAAAAAAAAAAATAAAAAGTCCTCACATGATAACAAAAATTATAGACTAATGATGACCGAAGTACTTCTTTGATACTGTGCCAAGTTCATTGGTACTAGGCCAGTGTATTAACTATAAAGAAAAGTGATGGCTAGGTGCGTGAGATAAAAAATTTTTGCGACAAGTAATATATGATCATACTCTTTGTATCTCTGAATAAGGCAAGAATTTGGGAGTTATATTCTGTGTAGGCCTCAGTGGAAGTATGTCCACATATATGTAAATTCTCATTATGAATATCATACACTGAGCTAGGCTGAGTACTTGTTATGGCTTCAACATACGGAATGGTTGTTTCTCCACCCCCTTACTCTAGGTGTCAGGTTTTGCAGCTCTCATAGAGGTGAAGTACATACCTAGTGAAAGAGTAATCCTCCCAGCTCTTGAAGATAAGACTACCTGGGTTTGTGACCCACCACAAACATTACCATAGAATCCGTGTTTGTGTGTTTGCATCCACATCTGTATGTGTGTTGGGGTGGAGGGGAGTGCAGGTCTAGCGGCAGGACTGAGAGGTGCTTGTGTTCTGAGTGCAGCTCCCACTCTGCCCCTCTTACTCTTGTACTTTTCTTCGGCTGTGGAAATGGGAAGGACCTCATTTATTTCATTTGACAACGACTGTGGTGGAGGGTGGAGCACAGAAAAAAATAAGATCCTTCTCCCTGCCCACTCTCAAACTGGTGGGATAGGTAAATAGGTGCCAGGTAAATAGGTCATTAAAACATCAGTGTGAAGTATGATTATTAAAGGACTTACTATTTGAATTACTTCTGTAACAGAACCAGTTGGCAGAACATCCAAGTACAAGGGAAACCTCCTGAGTGTTGGTACAGATCGGCTAGTCTTGACCCTCATGGTTGGCTCTGGTGGCCATCATCCAGGAGCCAGTTAGGTTGTGTACCAGGAGAAATCTGCTGGGTTCCTGAATTAAAGATAAAAATAAATTTATGTCTTTTTTTTTTTTTTCTTTTACTGTTCGCTGACTTTTATTTTTTACATCTGCAGGTCTAAAAAATAAGTAGTAATGTGTAAGGATTCTGGTTATCTAAGGTTTTATAATATAGTCTCTCTTAAAGTGAGCTAGCTAGAACATCTCACATATTATTTGGCTTGATATAGTCCTTACTAAATCTTGACATAATGCCATGCTTTAGTAGGTGCTCAGTGAATAACAGAATAATTAAAATTTAAGTTGAGCCTTAGTCCATTCTTAACCCAGTCACAAATAATTAGGATTTGAACCATAATCAAAAATAAAGCAGTTCAATGAAGGGGAACTTGCACTTTTTTAACATAAAGTTTGAGCAAGCCTAATGATAGGTTGTCACCTACCTAATCTGCCCTTTACTTTTTATACTTATAGAGAAATAAATTTTATTCTTTTTTAATAAGAAGTTCAGGAAAGACTCAAAGGTGAAAAGGCAGTAAGATAGAACTCCAAAGGAAAGAAGGAAAACTAGGACAGTTTTCCTAAATTTAAGTTGGAGTTACGTTTCCTTTTCTGTCAACTACCAAGATAATTACATAAAATGCCTGGAATGGTGATATCAATGAAATGAATCATTTAAAATAATATAGAGGGGCACCTGGGTGGCTCAGTTGGTTGAGCCTCCGGCTCTTGGGTTCAGCTTAGGTCGTGAATCTTGGGGTGGTGGGCTCGAGTCCCGAGTCAGACTCTGCGCTTAGTGTGGAGTCTGCTGGAGATTATCTCCCTAACCCTCTCCCTCTGCTCCTCCCCCTGTTCACTCTCTTCTCTCTAAAATAAATAAAATCTTAAAAAAAATACAATAAAATTAAATAATATAGGAAACTTGAATTGTATACAAGTAAAAATAAAAGTTTGTTAGTATAAACAATAATTTGCTTATTAATAAGTCCATTAGACTGAAGTTTTGCCAAGTATAGTATGAAGACCCTAATAAAGACCAATAATGTCATGATTATGGGAAAATTATTGTATTATTGAATTGCATATGATTTAGCCAATTCTTAAAATTTGCAGTCCTTACATGGTCTAAACTTGATTATAGAGCAGGGATTATTTGAGTATGTATCCTTCAAACGCATGTCTTCTGACATGGAATCTTATGTTACAACCTATCTCTAAAATGAGGATAGTAATAGTACCTATCCTGTTGGTTTGTTATTAAATATATGAAAAGCTCATAGAATTGTGCTTGGCACATGGTAAGTGTTCAATATCCTAGCTATTATTCATGCTTATTTTTATTGTTATTACTCAGGTACTTGGGAATTGGGAGAGAACAGCAGGAGGGAGAAAATATATTACTGCCTCTTTACACTGGATAAAGGAGTAACTAGGGGGAAAGCATAGGATGTTTTATAAAGTAATCTAAATTATTTATAAAATATACTAATTAGTGGGTTAAAATGATTAGATTTTTAAAGGGATGATTTAAAAAATTTTTCTGAAAGTAGTTATTTTCATAATTAAAGTTTTCTTTTTTCCATTTAATAAATTTGTTTTTTTATATGGTTATCTCAACACTTGATTTTTAAAAATGTAGATGATGGTTTCAATAGTGGTTAGGCAGTATAATGAAGTGGTTAAGAGCACAGAATCAAGGGCCAGACCAGCTGGGTTTGAATTCTTTCTCCTTACTATTTACCATGTACTTTCCAGAAAGTTATTGGAATTCTTTGTGCCTCTGTTTTTATCATTTGTAAATAGGAATTGTATGGTGCTTGTCTCATTTGTTTATTTCTGTGGGTTAAATGAATTTATATATATATATATAAATATAATATATTTTATATATATAAATATATATAAATATATAATATATAAATATATATATAAAATAATATATAATGAATTAAAACATGTATGTAATACATATATGAACCATATATATACATATATATGGTTTAGAACAATGTCTGCCTTATAGTAGTAACTACTATATAAGTGTTGTTGTTAATGACCAATTTTTTTAGCATCATCAGTTTAGATACTTAACTTTGAATACTCTTATCTAAAGTCTCTTGCAATTAAGTTTTATAAAACTATTTTCCTGCCAAGTGTTCAGAAATAAGCCAATAAATGTCTTCGTAGCCAGTATTGTGGTTTTCTTGTTAGCTTATCCTCCAACACACCTCTAAAAAAAATTCCTTTAGGAACATGATCCCTTTCCTCTGAACTCTTTGAGTGGTGGGACCACATTTTATTATGCATCTTTATTTTATTTTATTTTTTTTAAAGATTTTATTTATTTATTTGACAGAGATAGAGACAGCCAGCGAGAGAGGGAACATAAGCAGGGGGAGTGGGAGAGGAAGAAGCAGGCTCATAGCGGAAGAGCCTGATGTGGGGCTCGATCCCATAACGCCGGGATCACGCCCTGAGCCGAAGGCAGACGCTTAACCGCTGTGCCACCCAGGCGCCCCTTATTATGCATCTTTAAATATCCAGGACCTAAACATTCATAATATTTGGTAGGTGAATAAAAAATGATGACTGAAAGAAGCATGAGTAATTTTCAGGGCGTATTCTGCCCTCTTGCAATATATTTTAATAGCTGATCAGGAGAACTGTTTGTTGGAGTCCTTAAAAATGTGGGACCTTTAGGATTTGTGATTATAATCTAATCTACTTTAATTAAGTTGAGGCATGTATGAAGTTTTCTTGTCTTTGATTTTGTATAAAACATAATCGTTAACTACTTGATTGAACACTTTATTTGCTTTTGACAGTTATCTTCATATTAACATATTCAGATATTCTGGATAAGAATAAATGATAGAAAATTTCTACATATTTGCCAAGTTTTTTTCTTTTTTGTTGTAGATTTTTTAAAAATTTAGTAAATGAAACAACACTGCAGATTGTTAAGCTATAGTTTCCTTTTTTCCCCTACTCAGTGTTAACTTTCTTCCCTCTTCCCCATCCCACCCCATCATGAATTTGGTCTATAGCTTTTTAGTTCATTTATCTTACTTTTACTGCATGTACATGTTACACACATATAAAACTAGAGTAAGTAATTGTTTAACAGTGCATACAGATGCTTTTCTGTGTGTGTCATTTTGCATCTTGTTTTCTTTTCATCTGATACTGTTTTGATTCACAAATAGGCTTACACTTGTGGTGTCCCCCAATATAAGAAAAAAGGTGATAATTCTAGAACAGTGGAGAAAGGATTTTTTTTTCAATAGTATGTCAACTGGGTATCCATTTGAGAAAAAACCTACCTCTACTTCTAGCTCATAGAACAAACTCAATTCAGGTTTAAATGTAAGTGGTAAAATAATAAAACTTTTAAAAGAAAATAGAAGAAATTTTCAAGATCTTTGAAGGCACAGAAGGTACTAACCATGGAAGAAAAAATGTGTTAAGATAACAAATTCAATTTATCCGAAGATACCACTAAAATGATAAAAGAGGTCACAAAGTGGGAGAAGATATTTGCAGTATGTATATCTAACAAGGGACTCATCCAGAGTATATTAATAACTTTTCAAATCAATAAAAAAAGGTAACTTAATTTTTAAAAAGTAGGCAGAAGTCTTTAATAGGCACTTCACACAAGAGCACTTCTGCTCCTTGGTGTATACCAACAGAAAGGCATACTTAGGTTTTTCATAAAGACATGCCATAATTTCATAGTTGTACTATTCATACTAGAAAGAAACTAGAAAGAACCCAAATGCTTATCAACAAAAAAATAAACTCCAGTACATATTCTCTCTCTATTCCTTTGTTCTTCTCCCCCCCCGCCCCTTCTTTTATACTCACGTGCTGTATGGCAATGGGAATGAATGATCTACACTTAAATACGCAACAGTGTGAATCTCAACCCCATAATATTGAATGGAAGAAGCCATAAGCCAAAGAGACCATATTCTATAATTCCATTTATATAAAGTTCAAAATCAAGGAAAACTGATCAGTTGAAAAGGGATAATGAGTGGAGAGGCATAAATTAGTAAGTTTCTGTTTCTTGATAAAAATGCTAATTACACAAGGACATTCATCTTGTGAAAATTCATCAAGCTGTGCATTCATGATTTACGTTCTTTTATGTGTGCATGCATGAATTGTATATATTTTATATTAAAAAAATACTGTTTTGAGACCTATCCATGTTAGATCTTAGAGGTTAAGTTTATTCATTTCAACTCTGATTTATAAACAGACCACAGTTTATTGATTCCCTCATTGGACTTCTAGGTTGTTTCCCGTTTCCTGTTACAAATAGTGCTGTAGACAGTATTCTTTTACATGGTTTCTTGTAAACATATATGAGAGTTTCTTTAAGATGTATAACTAGAGATGGCATTGCTGGGTCCTAGTGTATGCTAATCTTCAGCTTATCAGATATTATCAAATTGTTTTCTAAAATGATTATATGTAAGAGTGGTGGAAATTTTCCATTGAGATATATATATATATTCCATTGAGATATACACACACACACACACACACACACACACACACTTCTGTCAGCCCTGGAAATTTTGCTCATGTGATGGGTGCAAAATGATATATCCCTGATATTTTTATTTGTATTGTCTGGCCATATGGATTTCCTTAGGTATTTTTTTCCCCATTTTTCACTATTGGGAATTACCTGTTTGTATTTTTGCACATTTTTCTTGTGTTTAATTTTATATTCTATTTCTTGATTTATGTGCAATTTGCCTTGATTCTCAAAGTCCATATATTCAGAAAGACCTCCATTTGTGTGATTTTTAACACACTGCCAAAATTTCAGTTGTAGACTTTAGATTTGGAGTAATTGAACATTCTTAAGAATATTTTTCCTTCTGGCTCTTTGTCTTTTTCCTGTCCCTGTTTGCCTACCATTGCTCCTTCCAGTATTACTAGCACATTTCAGCTATAGGGGATTTTTGTTTTTCCTGCCCTGTTGATGAGGGGGGTAGTAATGATATGGGGAAGGGGAAATGATAAATAGAAAAATAAATAAAAATTTGACAAGTTTATAAAAATGATATAACTATGTATAAAATATGCTTGTAACCATTCTTGGTTGTTTTGTTTATTTTACTTGAAATACTTTTCAGATCTGGCATTCCACAAAGGCCAGTTATTCTGTTGTGTGTTGTCTCCCTTGTAGATGCTTATCATTATCTGATTTGTGTGTGTGTGTGTGTGTGTGTGTGTGTGTCTGTCTGTCTGTCTGTCTGTCTGTGAGGGTGGAGAATAGAGTGAGATTATCATCTGATTAGTTGTGTGTGTATGTGTATACAGTTTGGGGTCTGTCATTGTCCTATCCACTGCTTATATATGAGGTCTATGCAGTGCTGTTGTCCAGTGGATTCTTGAGATGGTTTCATGTGTTGATTATATCCCACAGTAACTATTTTAACAGTTCAGAACCCTCTTCCTCCAGTGCTACTTGTGCTTCGATGTTTTTGTGATCTTAGAAAATGACCGAACACTCGGTAGTTGTGCTTCTCAGGTATGGAGGCGGCTGGTCTGGAGTAAAGGAGATGATGGAAATAGTGTTTTCCTCTTTATCTTCTGGCAGGGTGTGGTAATGTTAGCAAGGGCTTGGAGTTCCTGAGCTGTTTTCCAAGTGTCACGGAGCCCATGAGGTTAGAGAACCTTCCTCATGGAACATCCTGGCCCAGATTTCTTCAACATTCTGTCCTTACTGCCTCTGACTTCTGCCTTAAGTAGGACCAGTGCCAGAGGAAGAGCTCATGACTCCTGGCCATGGTCACAAAACCTTGGCCGATTTTGATCTTGCAGCACATTCTCTTGGCATGAATCTTTCGGAGAGGTGCCAGTTTAGCAGAGCTTCACTAGGAATTCTCTTCTGAGAATAGAATCTAGTTTTTGTTTTGTTTTGTTTTGTTTTTTTAATGGTTTAATGTAACTCATGAAGAAACTTGAGTCTTAAGTTCAATCCCTAATTTATCAAGTGCAGAAATCTTTGAGGTGAGAAATAGAAAGGCCAGAAGCAATACAATTATGTTTGCTGTATGACCAAAGCAGTATAAACTTTGACAGTTAATTTGGAAGTGATGATTTTAAAGTGTTTTCTGTATTTTAGAGAAAATGCTAAATAAATCCCCCAAGTATGGTAATCCTGGGCTTTATTTTTAAGAAATTTACAAGTGATGAAGATTTTTGTTTTCCTGGGCACCATGTCATTATCACACTTAAAATATGAATAATTCCAGTAACGTATATTCCATCTTTTCTCAGTTTTCTCAAAAAATCTTTGCTTTTGATTCCTTTGTCTCTTATTCTGTAATGTTCTATCAACCCTCCCCACTCCCTGCTCTTTGCCTTTTCACGCCACCAATTTATTGGAGAAGCCAGGTCATCTGTCCTGTAGGATGTCCCACTTGCTGGATTTGACTTACTGCTTCTTGTGGTGGTATTTAACTTGATCCTGTGTCCGCAGTAGATCCTGTAAACTGGCAGCTAGAACGAAAGGGTTGATGAGGTTCAGTTCAACCTTTCCTTCCCTTTCCCCTTTTCTTTCCTTTCAGTGCTGTGCACCTGCTATTGCATCACTTCTTCGTACACATTCTTTCTGGTCGGCCCCATTTAGTTATGCTAAGACTCGTGGGTGGATTCTCTTGGTCCTCTATTACTCGCTTGGTGCAGAGGTGCCCATTAGAATCACTTCAGTCTTCTAAGATTCTTAAGATTCCAAGATTCTAATTTAGCAGGTTTGATGGGGTTGGGGAAAGACATCTGTTAAAAAACATGGAAAAATAAAAAGCCCTCTACCTTTACTCAGATGTGGTAAGAATCATTATCTTTAATATATTTAATATGTAATTAGAGTAACAAAATTTACTTTTATGCAGATGCTTTGGGAATATATGTTTTGTCAAAAAATGAAGCCTAATTAAAATTGTTAACTGGAAATGTTTGAGGCTGCTGTTGGTATAATAGAAAAAGTACTGATTTGGACCCATGAGGCCAAATCACTTATTCTCTCTGAGACATTTTTTAATCTAGAAAATAGGAATAATAAGATATTTATTATAGGCTTGTTTTAATGATTAAATGAAATGATTTATTTGGAAGCAGTCCAGCACTTGGTGGTTAGTTGAATGGAAACCTAAAAAGCATTACGGTAATAGATGTTTTTCAATTGAGGTCTTTAGAGTAAAAGCTTAAGAAAATTGAAGTAACAACCTCTCAGGTGCTTATTTTAGCCGTATCTTTATAAGCTTTTGTTTTTGAGCTTGTTTTTTGAGTGATAGGAGACTGATGATATATAGTTTTAATATATGTATAATTAATGTGGCCTTTTGGGAAAAACAGCATGTGGAATCTTATTTTTTCCCCCCTTATTTTCAGCTCCATTTACCTCTTAATTCTCCTTTGCCTGGAAGTGAATTGACCAAGGAACCTTTTCGTTGGGATCAGAGACTCTTTGCACTAGTGTTGCGGTTGCCTGGCACCATGTCAGTAGAATCAGAACAGTTGACAGGTGTGCCTTTAGATGACTCTGCGATCACACCAATGTGTGAAGTGACAGGCGGTAAGTTTCTTTGCTGGCAGTAATTCAGTGACTTAAGGCAGAGTTTATTTTATCTGAATGTTTTAAAATGTATATTTCAAAAACTCCATGTTTGTTTTTGTTCAACAAGTTAATGTTAGGAATTAGTAAACATATGGTTTTAAAACTACATTGATGAACATCTGTGATCTGATCTGAATGGGATTTAAGACTATCGGATCTGAAATGAATGGTATTTTTTTCTACCCATATAGAAAGTGCTGGTATTTGAAGTTGTTAAACTTCTGCCTTATCTGTAAAGATTACCAATGGTTCATGAATGCAGTAAAATTATTTTCTCCGAAAAATGAACAGAATTTTGAAAGTCATCCCATTAACCATGTAATGATTAGTTCCTTGGTTAAGTGTAATTTTGCGTAAGGGCAAAGAGGAAGCTAGATAGTAGGTTAGAGGAACAGGTAGTTAGGTCTTATCCAGCTAGTTCAGGTAGTCACTACGTTAAGTGAACAATAAGGATACTCTTGAAAGAGAGTAAGTAAATAGACTCAGAACTTCTGTTATGTGGGATTGGTCAGCAGATGGGTTAAATTCATACGGATATGTATTGAGTTTCTACTGTGTACCAAGCATGGTTCTATGCTTTAAGACTGCAGTAATGAATATGACAGGTAATGGTATTCTTGCTTTCATGGAGCATTTTAGTTTTCACCTAAGGACTTTACTTTAGTACTCACCTAAGGCTCTACTAAAACATCCAAATCTGGCATACCACTATTTCACCTGTGTCAGGGGCCCGTGGCCTTAGTCTCTAGACAGAGTCAGTGCTCTGTTGAGACTCCACTGACAGCCAGCTGTGTAAGTTAAAGGAAAATCTAAGGTTTAATTAATATTTTAGGTGCCTTTCTTCTAAAATTCTCAGGCAGAAAGGGTACCCTATACAGTTAAGTGAAGTAGATAAGTTAGGAAGTTACTTTTCACATTATTAAATGTTTCTATTTATAGAAGTACCTTCTGGTAAACTCTTGTAATTCCTTCACAGTTTTATTTATTTTAAAAAGGGTTGTAACGTACATTTTTAAAGGGAAAAGCTATCTAAATTTGAAAATTCACTGTTAACAATTCCTTGTGCATGGATGATATTTTTCAGTGGCAGTCCTCATTGTTTCTATGGGTAGATTCACATTTGTATTCAGAAAATTTTTAGTTTTCAGCCTTGGACTGACCCAATTGCTAAAATCCTGATTTTTTTTTTTTTTAAGCTCTAAGGCTTTTAATTAACAGATTGAAGTCCTTGAAGCTGTAATTTACACACTTGCCTTGGAAATTTTTTATTATACATTACTTAGTTTGAACTCAGAATTATGATAAAGTTATGGACTGTATGTAGTAAACTTTTGTTTTCTAGGATCAAGAATATTCAGAGTGTGAAGTGAAGTGAGTGGTATAATCAGAGAAGGTCTGCCGTGAACCTGAGACATCATGTAGTAGTTAATATTCTTGCCTTTGGGCAGTAATGTACTAAAGCTATTTTGTTTATTCTTGGAAGGGAACATCTCCAGAGGAGAAGATTCTGAAGTCACCCTTGGTGATATCTTTCAGTGACCCAGAAACTTTGGTCAAGAAATTAGGAAGCTTCCCTAAATATACATCCCGAATCTCTCCAGATGTAGTGGTTTATTTGCCTCTTTTCTTGCTTTTGCTATAGGAATAAGGAGAAGCTCTTCAAATGCCACTCACCTTTTCATAGATCTGAATAATATGTGTTCTTTATTATTTTAAAAGAATATTTTCTAAAGAAAGTTTTGAGGATAAAACACGAGAAAAATAGAAGGAACAGAAAAGCTAATATCTGCTGGTATTGCACTATCCAAATATATAATCTCTACTAACAATTAATGTGCATTTTTTTGCCTTAATGATAAGAGTAGTGTGTGTACATTTACTTTTCCCATTGTAAAGTAATTCATGTTCACTAAGGAAAAGTTGGAAAGAAATGTGCCTGTGTTGCCAAAATCGTTAATATGTTGTCATGTTTTCTATATATACTCTAAAAAAATTGTGTAGTTGTCATTGTAAGCATTTTTCTTTTATTATCAGGTAATTAATGAGTATCCACTCTATGTAACTGTTTTTGATGCTGGGAATATAGCGGGAACAATAAACAAAGGTTACTTTTTGGACTGTGTGACAGATAAAATCATAAAATGAAAAAATAATAGTATTTTAGAGAGTGCCACTTACTATGGAAAAGAAGTAGGGTAAGGGTGTAGAGTAACCTGAGGCAGAGAATGAGTATTCTTGGAAGGTCTTTGAGGAGGTGGCTTTTTTTTTAAACCATAAACCTAAAAGATATGCTTATACTAGTTTGAATTGACTTAATATATTCCTTATCCTTGGAGATTATTATATGTGTTTAAAGAAATTAAAAAAACAACATTCATTCTTTTATAAATTATACATCTCTAACCTTGAAGTTTTAAAGCCATTTGTTTTAATAGGGATTAATCATACTTGGTTGTGTCTTAAAAATATTAATCCCTCTAAAATTATTGTTACATCGTGTTTACTGAGTCTTTATTGTGGTGGAACTGACCTACAGCATATTAGTTTCAGGTGGATAGCATAATGATTTGATACTTGTATATATTGTGAAATGATCACCACAGTAAGTCTACTTACCGTACAAGCAGAGATCTGAATAATGGAATAAACCATACAAAGATCTACGCAAAGAAAATAGTAAGGGAAGGAGCACACTCTATTTTTTTCTGAGTGATAGGAAGGCTGATATGACTGGAACTTACATAAGGGAGGAGTAGAGGGTAATAGGTGGATTTAGAGCAGTTAGGTAAATACTGAATAGCCTTTTAGGCTATAATAAATATTTTTTATTTTTCAAGTGTGATGAGAAGCCATTGGAGGGCTTTTTATAGGAGGTGACATCTGATTTCTTTTTCTGAAAGATCACTTCAGGTGCTAGATGAGAATATCTTGTCAAGTAGCAAGAACAGAGGCAGAGAGGCTAGTAAGCGATGATAGCGCTTTGGTTTAAAGTGTTGGATTTGGGAGTGGCGAGAGGTGGTCTGATGCAGAGAAGAACTAAGGATGAGGGCAGTGAGAGCAGAGTGAATCAAGGATGATTGTTAGATGACTCACTTGGCCTGAATAACTGGAGGTGAATGGCTATGACATGGACTGAGGTAGGGACACTGCGGAGAAGCAGGTTTGGAGGAGGTGCAGGGAATATCAAAGCAAAAAATGCCTAGTAGAAATGATGGTGGAAGTCTTGAAGATAAAAAGCATTTTATAAGAACTGTAAGACATGTAGAGTAAATAAATTTAACTTTCTTAGCCTCTATAAGGATTGTTGCCCAACTTACTAGAAATATTCTTTTTGCCTCTTTGCCATTTTACTAAAATGCTGGTGTAGTAGACTTCTGTGGGAAATTTTTTTTTTCACTTCTGCCTTTAGGCTCACTATATTTAGTTTGATTTTTTTGTGGACCCTACATAACAGTAAGTGAGGCAACTTCTTGATTTGAAGGTATGTGCTTGTAAGCATTGATAGTAGAAACTGCTTCAATACGGTCGTACATTACAAGGGATGACTTTTGATCTAGAGAATAAAAGAAATGTTACATAGGATATAGGCTCACTTTGTAAAGATGGCAAAGTTTGCTATTTCCTCTTTAACTTTCAAAAAGAATGGATTTTTATTATTTGCCAAGGGACTCAAGTTTAAAACTTTCTCTTTAATTTTCATAAAGCATCTTCATAATTCTTTCTTATACTAAGATTATAATATACTATACTCATATTTTCCTAATCAATTAATTGATGATGACACAGGTTAGAGGAGCAGAGAGAATTGCCACAATTTTACACTTAAAAATTTTTGTTTTTTAATGACTTCTTGGGAATGTGCTTTCATTTCAAGAAACGAGATAATTCAACCTTTATATAATCTTCCAAATACTTTGCGTATCAAGATGTTCAATCTTTATATGTATTGCTTTCTGTATATGTTTGACTCAGAAAAAATATTTTAATTTATCAATTCTTTCAAGTAAGTGTGATTCCAGATAGGCATTCTGTTTTGAATACTGATTTCAAATTAACATGATTTCCAGGGAACAAAGTATACCCAGATTAAAGTTTCTAATACCCTGTAAAGGTTTGCATCTTGGGTGTACTACTGTATTGACTTGGATAAATTAACTTTTCCATGCTTTAGTTTTCTCATTTATAACATGGAGAAAGTAACCCATGTAAGTTGCTAGGATTAAAGAAATTAATATGATAAAGTGATTAAAATAGTGCCAGGTATGTAGACACTCAGTAATTGGTAGGTATTTTTATGATTATGACTACTATTGTATGCAGGTAAGTTGTTTGTTATTTGATACTTGTTTTTCTGAGTATAGCTGACTCTGACGATTTGAATCCCACTACTGCCTAATGTTTTCTCTTCTGAGTAGCCTTTAACAAATCACACGTCAGGTTAAAACTGATCTGAGTAATTTGATATGTCAAATATCAATGATGTAGCTGTGTTTGAAAATAATTGGTGGAATCAGAAAAAAAAAATGTGGAACTTTCCCATATCAAGCTTATTGTGCAAATAACATTGTAAGATGTTTGATTAGACTGTTTCAGTTGTGAAGGTTCTCAGCATTGGTTTGGATCAGCGCCTATGATAGAAATATGATACAAGTTACTTATGTCCTTATAAATATCATAGTAGTCACATTAAAAAGGTGAAATTAACTTCAATATATTTTAAGTCAATAAGTACAAAATATTTTAACATGAAACTGATATTTAAAAATGATTGATATAGTTTACATTTTTTTGTATTAGCTTTATAAAATCAGTTGTATATTTTATAGTTACTATACATCTCAATTTGGACTAGTCATATTTCAAGTTCTCAATAGCCGTGTGTAGCCAGTAATTACAGTATGGGACAGCACAGGTCTAGATACATTTATGGAAAATCCCTGTTTAAGAAAGCTTTTCACTAGTATTTTTTCTTAACCACTAACATTTTAATGCTCTGTACTAAAAATCCTATAGATTAAAATATACAAAAGGAAACTTCATTTAAGATAGGTTAATTCCCGAGTATGCAAGCCAAAGGAAATTCAGAAAAAGCACATGCTACCATCTGTATTAAAGTGCAAATATGTCAAATATGCAGTAATTTCCAGCAGGCCAATTAAATAATTGAGTATCTGCCATGTGCTTAGCATTACTCTTAGTGATAATACTTTTGTTAGGCAGGTGTAAGATTTTGAAGGTAGTTATTAGATGTTATGTATGTGTATTAAAGATAAACTATATTGGGTAATAGTTGGAGATCATTTTATATATGTATTTTAAGTCATATTTTACATAATATACATATATAATATACATATATAAGTATATATGCAGTGTGATTTTTTTCATTATTTGTTCAAACCAAATTTCTATTTCTGTATATCTACATTTAGAAGAAAAAATGTACATTACTGTCATAAAGTGGAATTGTTGGTTGATTGAAAATAACTTTTTATTCATTTTTCCATAAGGTAATGAAATAAAGTCAAACTTTGCCATTGAACTTTTGTTAATAGTGTCAGAAACCCAACTATGGTTCTGTCTTGCTAAAGGTAGAAATTTCTGCAACTAACTTTATTCTTTTTGTCTCAGGCCGCTCATACTCTGTATGTTCTCCAAGAATGCTTAATCAGTGTCTGGAGTCCTTGGTGCAGAAAGTGCAAAGTGGGGTGGTAATAAACTTCGAAAAAGCAGGACCAGATCCTTCGCCTGTAGAAGGTATTATTGTACTTTTCTAATAGACATTCTAAACTTTATCACTGGGGGCGCCTGGGTGGCACAGCGGTTAGGCGTCTGCCTTCGGCTCAGGGCGTGATCCCGGCGTTATGGGATCGAGCCCCACATCAGGCTCCTCCACTGGGAGCCTGCTTCTTCCTCTCCCACTCCCCCTGCTTGTGTTCCCTCTCTCGCTGGCTGTCTCTATGTCTGTCGAATAAATAAATAAAATCTTTAAAAAAAAAAAAATAAATAAACTTTATCACTGAACTAGAACTGAAAAATTACTATGATTTGGCTCTAAGATTGACAAGGCCAGAATATTAAGATGACAAAACGGCTCTTGGTAAAGAGGGAAGATTAAACAGGAAAGTGAAGATAAACTGATGATGGTTCACTAACATCACTTTTTTATATTGATTGTTCATAGCCTGAAATTTTATAGGAGCCAAAAACGTTATTAGGCATTTACAGATTAGCAGCCTCATATTTCCTTTTTAGTAAGGCCGCTTTGCCTCTCTCCAGCATATATGCCTGTCCTGTGTCCCTTAATTCACAAGAGTGTTCAATCCTAGGTGTTTAATTCCTTAGCTACATTTTTTCTAAGGATCAGATTGGTCAGGAACAAATAAATGGTTTGTGTGGTTACAAAAATGAGGAACCAGCCATTGCCATTAAGCTGGATTCTATTAACTCTAGTGAAATCCCACCTGACTTTATGTTAATATTCTGTGATCATGAACTATTTATATTGGCTAGAGGCTATAAGGGGTTATGCTAGAACCAATGGACAGCTTACATCTGTGATCCTCTGCGTAGTATGACATAGCTTATAACAAGAATTACAAAGGCATTAATGACACTTGGCAGAGGTGATCCACTAGAGTGGGTAATTGGAAGAAGAGAAAGGTCATAAAGATTTAAAAAACTAGGTACTCTCAGAGGGGGATAATAGGGAAAGAGCAGAAAATGGTAAAGTTTATATAAATTGTGTCACTGTGTTTGGTTTAAAAAAACAAGCTTTTTCTTTAATTGAATCTTAGACATGGAATGTATTCTTAAATTATTTTAATACTTGGCTTAGAGTTAGGCACCAAGTAAATGTTTACTAAACTGTGGAAGACAGTTGCTATTTTGCTAGAATTATTTTAGATTGAAGGTAGATGCCTCATATCTGGATTTGCATATTAAATTTTTTCTAGTTAATTATGCTTTAGTTAAAAATGATTTTAAAGAAGTCTTCATTTAGCAATACTTACCTAGTATTTACTAAGCCAAGTATGATGATGAAGAGATTGGGTGTTTGCTCCTATCATCTGATAGGGAAAACATATCATTCATTAAACAAGTATCTACCATAAAGTAGGTTTTACCTATTCTGAATGGGCACGCAAAGGATACTGTGGTACCGCCTTTCAACTGCTGAATTTACAGACTTTACTATTTCATGGACTTTAATCTAAATGTTAAGTAGTCATGATAGTAGAACCATTCGAAAAAACAGGAAAATTCAGAATTGAACAAGTATTCAGACATTTTTATTATGTTAAGTAACAGTGGATATAATTTAACTTCTTATGTTTTTTTTTTCTTAATGATACATACCTTCTTTGTCTTATTTTCTTTGCTACAGATGGGCAGCCAGATATATCAAGACCTTTTGGATCGCAGCCTTGGCATAGCTGTCACAAACTCATATATGTCAGACCAAATCCTAAAACTGGGGTTCCTATAGGTCATTGGCCTGTTCCAGAATCATTTTGGCCAGATCAGAATTCTCCAACACTAGTAAGTACCAAAAAGACTGTGACTTTGTAATAGTAACCATTTAACTGCTTCTCATAGTAGTTTTAAGTACTGCTATCAAAGGTGTGACTAATTAACAGGAATTAGACAAGTGTTGAAAGTGCTATGGTAAGGTATTATGTGATTTAGTATACTGTATCGTTCATTATGAATAGAAAAAAGGTGTCATAGACAAAAGGTGTTGGTTTCCTTTAGAATCTAATACTATGCTTATGTTTTTACTATTGGCATATGGGTGCAGAATCATAATGTAACAAGAGTTTCACTTTGGTCTCTAAATATTCATATAACATATAAGGATTTGTCTCTAGGACACAATTTAGAATTTAAATGGAAGTTTAGAAAATAATTCCAATTGTTTGTAAATTCATGTTGGCTTTCATGTTTTTAGGTTATGTTCAGTGTTTTCATTCTGGAAGTTTTAAGTAGAAATGACTTTCTGGTCTTGTTTATATGAATTATTTTTAGAAATAGTGAGGTTTGGGGCGCCTGGGTGGCTCAGTCGTTAAGTGTCTGCCTTCAGCTCAGGGCGTGATCCCGGCGTTCTGGGATTGAGCCCCACATCAGGCTCCTCCGCTGGGAGCCTGCTTCTTCCTCTCTCACTCCCCCTGCTTGTGTTCCCTCTCTTGCTGGCTGTCTCTGTCTCTGTCAAATGAATAAATAAAATCTTAAAAAAAGTGAGGTTTATTGAATGATCATTGTGAATTATCAGTAGACACCCTAGGGTTCTGATAGTGATAGGGTAAATTTTTTCAAATTAATAGCTAGTCAATGATGTTAATACACTATTTTTTCAGAATAGCTTTTTTTCTAGTATCAGGGTATCATGGGATACTTTGTGGGAGAACATGTTAGTGGTTCTTTTGCTGTTACCCTTGGAAGATAACGATTGTATTTCAGAGATCATGAAGGAGTTTTAACAATGTTTCATGTAGATACCATTTTTTAATTAAACTGAAACCTTTCTGAAACCTTCATACTTTATTATTTTTGTAAGTTTTTATTTTAATTCCAGTAAACACACAATATTATATTGGTTTCAGGTGTACGATACAGTGATTTAGCACTCCCGTACAGCAGTGCTCCATACAACAGTGCTCATCACAAACTGCGCTCCTTAATCCCCATCACCTGTTTCACCCGTCCCCTCACCACCTCCCTTCTGGTAACCGTCAGTGTGTTCTCTACAGTTGAACTGAGTGTTTCTTGATTTCTTTGTCTTTCTCTTTCGTTTTCCCCTTTGTTCATTTGTTTTGTTTCTTAAATTCCACATATGGGTGGAATCATGTGGTATTTGTCTTTCTCTGAATGACAAAGGCTCAGCATTTACTCTAGCTCCATCTGTGTTATTCAGATGGCAAGATTTTATTCTTTATGGCTGAATGATATTCCATTATGATATACATATATCATATCTTCTTTATCTGTTCATCAATCGATGAACACTTGGGCTCCTTCTATATCTTGGCTATTGTAAGTAATGCTGCTATAAAGATAGGGGTGCATGTATCCCTTAGATTTAGTGTTGTTGTATTCTTTGGGTAAATACCCATGCGATTATTGGATGGTAGAGAAATTCTATTTTTAACTTTTTGAGGAACCTCCATACAGTTTTCCAGAGTGGCTGCACCAGTTTGCATTCCCACCTGCAGTGCACTAGTTGAAACCTTTACACTTTAAACCTATATCACCTCTTCAGGGCAATATTTACTTTTATTCTATACAAGGTCTATAAAGCAGTATTTCCTCTATTTATTAGGGATTTAGTGAAGTAGTACATGAAATTAAGGCTTTATACGAAGTATCTTTTTTCTTTTCCTTTTCTTTTTTTCTAATTGAATCATAATAGTTTTAAAATCTGGCCTTTATAGAGAAGCTCTTAATTTCTTCAGCCATTTTACTTTCTCTTCTGGAGCCCTTTCAACTTTCATAGACTAGATATCATATTTGTATGAAATATTGTCTTGTTGGTTATTCATTCTATTGTGTTTAACACCATAGTAGTATGTATAGTACTTGTTGAGTCCTAATAGAAAGAAATCCAAAACCAGTGTCACAAGCATTATCTATTAATATTGCTTTAGTGGCCTATTGCAAATTGTTAGATTTGGAAGTGTGGGTAGGATTTCAGTTGGGGGAGGAAACAGTATGAGAAAAAAGTATGCAAGTAAAAAAGAACAAGGTGAGGTTAGAGGAATGAGAAATAATGAGTACAGGTGGGTCATAATATGTGTGTAGGACATTGAGAGTATTAAATAAACCAAATTGCTCTTGACTTTAAATGCCAGATTAAGAATTTGAGCTTTTCTCACTGAGGTGGGGTTCACAGAGTAAGTGAAGATGTTTTTAACAGATGCTGCTTTAGGAAATATAATCCGGTAGTTTTCATCTGCAGCAAAATTAAGAGATAAGTTGGATGGTAAGCAGGTTATCTAGAGGGCTGTTGCTAGGATTCATGTAAGAGATTATAAGACAATGACTTAAGATGATGGAAGAGAGAATCATAAGAAAGAGAGAATATTGGAAAGAACTGGCAAATTAAGTAACTGAAGGATATTAGAGGGGAAATGAAATTTTTACAAATAATAGTATTCAAATAAGATGTATTGATACTGAAATGTGATTTCTTAGACTGATTCTGCATTTAAATCATGGCTCCTCCAGTTATTAGCTGTATTTTGGTCAGTTATCTTCTCCAAGCCTCCATTTCTTGTCAGTTAAACGGAGATAACAGCTATCTCATGGGATTGTTTCAGGGATTAAATTTTTCTTTGCCAAGTTCTAGAAGACATTCTCCCCGACTAGCACACATTTTTCCTCATGGTTCTCAATATTTTCATTCCAAAATATAAGTGAGTTTCATGGACTGATTCAATAAGATATGTGTCAGGTACATGTGAGCTACAGGAGCACAAGATGAGTAAAACATAGTGCTTACCTTTTGGAATCTTACCATTCCATAGGAAGGTCAGACCTGTAAACATGATACAGAACAGTGTGCGAACTGTACTAGGCGCATGGAGCAAAGCGCAGAGGAGGTGGTGCCTAACTAACTGCCTGGTATGTATTTGGAGTACAGGGCGAGAAAGAGTGTCAGGAAGGAATTCTTAGATGTTTTACTTGCCAGTTCAGACTTCAAAACTTTGTTTGTAACATACAAGGGAGAAAATAATAAAGCAGCCAGGATAACATGAAACCAGGGGCATGAAAAGATGATGATCTACTTGGGTAACTGCAACTGTTTTGGCATGGCTGGAGCACAGGGCACATATACATGGTGTAGTGGTCGAAAGGCAGATAGGGACCAGATCATCAAGGATCTTTATATATGGTATTTAAAGAAAAGAGTCTGGGTCCTATTTTTAGGTGATTGGCTTGCTACTTTTACCAAATAATTTTAGATAGGGAAATTACATGATCATATTTATATTTCGAGGCTGTGGGATTGATTGGAGGGAGCTAATTAGAGAGGTTAATTAAAAATGAGCAGTTGTACTAGTCTAGTCTGAGAAATGATGAAGGCATAAATTAGAGTACTAAGAAACAGAAGATAGAAATTTCTAAAGAGATGGGAGGTTATTATTGACAGAGGGCAGTAACTAAATACTGAGCACCTGCCGAGTTTATGTGTTCTGCCCAGTGGCTTAGAACTTGTGAGATTTTATCTAGGTCTTTGTGACAATTAAATAATGAGGACAAGGAGGAGATATTAAGGATAACACCTAGGTTGTTTCTTTGTTTTTGTTTTTAAAAATTTTATTTATTTATTTGAAAGAGAGAGAGAGAGCACGAGCGGGGTGAGGGGCAGAGGCAGAAGCAGACTCCCCGCAGAGCAGGGAGTCGATGCCAGCTGGATCCCAGGACCCAGACGCTTAGCAGACTGAGCCACCCAGGCCCCCCAACACCTAGGTTTTTAAAACAGGTTTTGTAGTTTGGGGGAGAAATAATGAATTGCATAATAATGTGTTTGAGGGACTTATAGAAGATTCTGGTTCTGTCTAGTAGATAGTTGAAACATAAGAGGAGTAAGAGAGATTTGATCCCAACACTGGATTTGGGAGCCACCAGGGTATAGGTAGTAATGGAGTAATAAGAGTCTTTTATAGCAGTAAAATTTCAAATTATTTCCTCGTAGCTCTATTTCCTTCATCAGTCTTCAATCAGTGAGATTTTTAGGAAGGAGACTATGGGGGTGGGGGTAGGGAATAGTATAACATGCCTTTATTTTTTTTCCCTTAAAGTACTGTGTTTTTGTATCTTCAGATCAGGTTGTCCAAAGTAGTATATATATACCATGGAGATAACCAAAGCAGTCTACTGGAATAGGGAAGGAAAACTTTAGAATTTCTATTTATCTTTTTCTCCTATTTTTAATATTATTTTGATATATACTTTTTATAAACCTATAAGTTAATTTACAAATAATTTATAAGTAAATGTATATATGTCCTAACATACTGTATATTCAGAAACTTCTGAACAAGGTGTATAATCAGTTTGGAAGCTACTACAACATACAAGAAATTTAATTGCTACAATTGAGAACTTAGAAAGGTTTCTATACTTTAGTTATTTCTTAAATGTAACAATTGATGAGTACTTATTTCCAAAATTTTGCACTTTTCTGATAAATTTGATTTTAAGACCTAAAAAGATTTTTATTCTGTATACATTTTAAAATGTTTTGTCTTTTTCTTGTGAATGTGAAATTTAAGCATTGCATTTTTAAGTATTTTCTTTCCGCTTTAATGGTGTTTTCAGTAGTAAATTAAACTCTCAATTAACAAAACTGAGGAACTGAGTAAATTTTGATAGTGAGAGATACTGAAAATGAGTTTGTTTCTTGTATTTTGTGTAAATAGTAATAATAAGACTTTCCCCTCTAGCCACCTCGTACGTCTCATCCTGTAGTGAAGTTTTCCTGTACAGACTGTGAACCAATGGTTATTGACAAATTGCCTTTTGACAAGTATGAGTTGGAACCTTCACCACTGACTCAATTTATCCTGGAAAGGAAATCTCCTCAAACATGTTGGCAGGTGAGCTGAAAAACTACAGTGATTTAAAAGTTGGATGTTCTTTTAAAAAGTTAAATCAGTGATTTATAAAAGGTTTTGTAAAGGTCATTAAATATGAAGTCTTAACCACTCCCTTTTAACAGGTGTATGTGAGCAATAGTGCAAAATATAGTGAACTTGGTCATCCCTTTGGTTACTTGAAAGCCAGTACAGCACTGAACTGTGTCAACTTATTTGTGATGCCTTACAATTACCCAGTCCTCCTTCCCCTTTTAGGTAAGTCATTCTTGCTCCATTCTCTGTGGCTCAGCATACATACAAATTTTTCTAGAAACCAAGTTTGGGAACATCTCTTTGTAAGTTCTCATGTCTTGTGGAAATTAATATAACTGTTTTTAATACGCTGAAATATTGAGCCTATCTAAGGTGGTTTTATAGCAACCTGTGTATGTCTGTGCTAAGTTAAAAGTCATTGTCAAAGCACCTTTGATTCTATAAACTATTGAAGATATTGTGTTTTAAATTTTAAATATTCTCCGTTTTCTACACGTTAGATTTCTTACATGGTTAGAATTGGTAATCTAGGCTTTGTATTTGGTAAACAAGACATTTTGTAGAAGCATATATTTATAAATCTGAGTGTATTTTCTTTCTAAGAATTTACCTGTACTTTAATTTTCATTTGGCAAATATTTTTTCTAAATGAATAAATTTATTCCAAAACAATATAATAAAAGCCTAAAGTTAGTTTCTGGGGACCCTCTGGCTATAATTTTTGAGCAGTACTATTGGAGAAGACTTCTTTCCCTCCATGGAAACACATCAGATTTAAAAGTTATAGTCAAAATATTAGGTATATTTTATAGAAAACATTGTGCATACTTTGCTCTCAAATCTGTTTTATGTCTAAGTCTAGAGAGGGTATAGATTTTCTTGTGTATTTTCTGATTCTACCTTTATTGTTACATGAAATATTCTTACATGAAATACGTGATTGGCATCTTTTTATTTTTAAAATGGTATTACTACTCAAAATGGCAGAACCAAAAATTGTGCCCATTTTAATTTTGTTAAAAACTTAATGTCTGATGTTACTCTCTTAAAATTAGAAAACTGACTTTAAAAATGAAATGTATTTGACTTGATTTTCATGTGTGAAAACAATGGATGATGATAGTTTGTTCACATTATACATTTATAGATGACTTGTTTAAAGTACATAAAGCAAAACCAACATTGAAATGGAGACAGTCATTTGAAAGTTATTTGAAGACAATGCCTCCCTACTATCTTGGGGTAAGAATGTTATTGTTAAAAATAGAACTTTTATAAAATTGTACATTATGCTTATAGTTTACTGTAGGTATTAAAACTTTTATTTGTTGCTATTATAGAATGTATAGAACATACAGATGTGCTGAAAATTGAGTGTTCAAATAACCAATAATAGATGTAATGGGAATGAAAGGTTTCAGTGATTTGCATAATAATGATGATGACAATGGTAATGATCATCAGAACATATATAATGCATACATTAGGCCTGATATTATGCTAAGCATTTTACATGTATTAACCTCATTTAATTTCTTTTTTCTTTTTTTTTAATTTAAATTCAATTAGCCAACATATAGTACATCATTAGTTTTTGATATAATGTTCTATTAACCTCATTTAATTTATATAGTAACCCTGTGAGGTAGAAATCATTCGTGAAACTAAGGCACTGACCGATTAAATAATTTGTCCAAGGCTACATAGCTAATGTGTGGGAGACTAGAATTTAATCCCAGGCAGCCTGGCTTTTAGAATAGCTCCAATTGTTGTACTCCCTTGTTAAATTGCAGTTTTATAACTATTTTTCTTTAAGGGTACATAATGGTTTTTGTTGTGTTATTCCCTAAGTCTCCAGAAACATGTTTTTAGGTAGATAAGTATATATTCTCATAGAATCCTATATTTTTAGAACCATGAGTTTGTGATTACAGTTGACCCTTGACAAACACAGGTTTGAAGTGCATGGGTCCGCTTATATGTGGATTTTTTTCAGTAAATATAAAGAAAATTTTTTTGAGATTTGTGGCAATTTGAAAAACTTGCAGATGAACTGTAAAGCCTAGAAATATTTTTAAAAAGTCAAGAAAAACCTAGGTGTTATAAGAATATAGTATATATAAAATACATATACATACAAAAATTACTTGTTATTAGGCTTCCGGTCAGTAGCAGGCTACTAGTAGTTAAGTTTTGGGGGTGTCAAAAGTTTATACATGGATTTTTTATTGTGTGGGGTCAGCACTTCTAACCCTCATGTTGTCAATGGTCACTTGTACTTAAAACCTAGTGTATCGTAGTAGATAAGACCAATAATATATATATTATTAAATACATTATTTATTGTATGAAAAGTAACTTCTTAAGTAGACCAGTGTTAAAAGCACTTTTAAACATTTTTCCTTTTTTTTTTATAATATTTTTTATTATATTATGTTAGTCACCATACAGTACATCCCTGGTTTTTGATGTAAAGTTTGATGATTCATTAGTTGCGTATAACACCCAGTGCACCATGCAATATGTGCCCTCCTTACTACCCATCACCAGCCTATCCCATTCCCCTACCCTCCTCCCCTCTGAAGCCCTCAGTTTGTTTCCCAGAGTCCATAGTCTCTCATGGTTCATTCCTCCTTCTGTTTTTACTTTTAATGCAGGAATATTATAGCATTTGACTGTAACTCATCTTTCTAAATGGTCTCTACTAAGAGCATTAATTTCTTGAGCTTTGAAAAATCATATTTTAGACTTCTGAGAGGTATATTGTATGTCTAGCACATTGTGCCTGCCATGTAAGAGTGAAAAGGAAGAAACACTGAATATGAACTGTTACATATGTTGACTCATTTACGTTTCATAGCAACCTGTAGGATTTAGGCAAAGCTACGTGGATTTTAAATATCAGGGCTGGGATTTGATTCCAGTTTGACACAAGTGCTTGTACACTTTCTGATGTCAGTGAATGGCTGTCATCCTTTTCTGACTGCATCCCACTCACACATGCTAGACTGTCCTGCTAGTGACATTTTTCATTGCACAACTGGGCTCTCCTTACAGTTGAAAATTATTTCATTATACTGCATCCACTGTAAATATTAGACTTTTTTTCCTTCAGAGCTTGTTTCTATTTTTTCAGTTCAGCTAATAATAACAGTAGTCATGATTAACATGCCTACTATATATCAGATGCTTTTATATGTGCTTTACATGTATTAATTCATTTAATCCCATGACAGCCCTATGCAGTAGATGCTATTGTCCTTTTCAAATGAGAAACTTTAGACCCAGAGAGGCTATATAACCTGGCTGTGTAGTTCACTACAGCTAGTGAATGCTTGAGCCATAAACCACAGTAACCCAAGGTAGAAACCTTCCATTTTTCTTGCCTCCTTTTCACTTCTTAATTTCTATCAAATCTACCTCTGTGATGTGTCTCCTGCCCATTTCTTCCAAACTTAGTATCTCCGGTGATACTAAGGAGTCTAGGGCTTTACCCTTTCTTGTCCCAGGTGTTGTTAAAGAATAGCCTCTAATCCTTTTTAAGTATTTCAAGCTACCTTTCGTACCAGTGGCAAACATTTTACTGAGACACAAATATGATATGTTACTCTCTTATCAAAAAAAAGGAGAAATTTTTTTTGAAGAAATCTTCAAAATTGACAATACATGGAGCCCTACATTTTTGACAAGCTTAGGATTGATGTGATGTTTTCTCTTTTCCAATAGCCTTTGAAGAAAGCTGTTAGAATGATGGGAGCACCTAACCTAATAGCAGACAGTATGGAATATGGACTTAGTTACAGTGTCATTTCATACCTCAAAAAATTGAGTCAACAGGTAATGTTAAGAAATAGAGCCATTAAGTATTTTGAATGGTTTGGCTAAGATGCTTAACAGGCCAGATGTTAGTTCTGATGGTTCTAATGGAATTACATTGTATTAATATATTATGTTTTAAAACCACATATATCATATCTTAACATAATTCAGTCTCAAGTACATGATATGCCGTGTTTTGGAATGTTAATTTGAAATAATAATTCCTAGTTTATGGAAATGGCTTCATTATTGTGGTCTTAGACTTTTCTACCTGTGAAATTTATGTTAGAAAGTTGTTTTTCTTAGACAAAAATCAGTTTCTTTTGCTTAATGTTTTAAAAACTGTAGTTTTTTTCTTTCAAAAATGGGAGTTTCTTTTGAAATATTTATAAAAAACACTGAATTTTATCATTTTGAGCATAAATCACATTAATAGATACTCTGGTAGTCAAGCAGTATACAGTTAGACTGCCAAGATATTAATACCATATAAAATATTTTTCCAGTGCTTCTGCCATCTGTACTTCTGCTCATTGAGATGTAGGTTGGATAGAGTCAAAATATTGCTATTTTGTTTTCCATAGAAAAACTACATCATCATTTGTTACCCTATGAACATTTAGTTAGGTGCTAATAATAGTGTCTTTAAATAAATACTGATGAGATTTTTTTTTCTGATTTTTATATGACCTCTGAATTGGAAATCCATATTTTTATTTAGGGTGCACTTACATTTCATGGTTTAAGTGTAGTGGGTGTTAGTACATAAAAATAAATTGAAGTTGTTTTTGTTTGCCCTGCTCCAGAAGGTTATAATTGTAATGATTTAAAACTGTAAGACATTTTTATTTAAACTATATTTAGTTTACCAAGAACTTGACATAACCTGTGCTACTTGAGTTTACAATTGTATACATTTTATAACATAAATAAATATTTAATTTATAGAAGACCAAAACTATTAGTATTTAATTTATTAATTTAGATTATGTTAAGACTATGTCTTATTTATTTTTACTTTAGGCCAAAATAGAATCTGATCGAGTCATCGGATCTGTGGGCAAAAAAGTAGTACAGGAAACTGGAATTAAAGTGCGAAGCCGATCACATGGTTTATCAATGGCTTATAGGAAAGATTTTCAACAGTTGCTCCAGGGAATTTCAGAGGATGTTCCTCACAGACTGCTAGACCTTAATATGAAAGAATACACTGGGTTCCAAGTTGCTTTGCTCAATAAGGTAATAGTTATGTGAATTTAGTACTGCTCAGGTTATATTCTGTTGTATTGTTAAATAAATCAAATTTTCCATTAACTGATGTTTAGTTTGTCCAAACTTCAGAAGTACTTCTAGACCTCTGAAGAATAACGATCATTAACACTATTATTGAATCATGGAATTTTAGAATTAAAACAAACATCGTACATGCTGAATGGATGAATAGATGGACTGATGAGTAAACCAACCCGTTCATTTTATAGATGAGAAAACAGACGGGGTGCCTGGCTGACTCAGTTGGTAGAGCATGCGACTCTGGATCTTGGGGTTGTGAGTTTGAGCCCCATTTTGGTTGTAGCAATTACTTTAAAAAAAAAAAAAGAAAGAAAGAAAACAAGACTTAAAGATTGCCTGAAGTTACATAGCTAGTCTTAGAGTTCATTGCAGTTTGGTACTTATACTGATGACCTTGGGTACATAGCATGATCCTAAAATGCCTTATGAATATTCATTATTAAAAAAATCTTCATCCCAGTAGCCTTTTTTGTAGAAACAGACAAGCTGATCTAAAATTTATATGGAAATTAATTTAAAGGTCCTAGTATGGCTGAAACAATTTTGCAAAATAATAAAGTTAGAATACTTGTACTATCTAATTTTGAAAGTTACTGTAAAGTTGTTCAACATGTTGCGTTGTTGGCATATGGGTAAACATATGGATCAGTAGAACTGAAGAGGGTCTAGAAGTAGGCCCTCACACATGTAGTCAATTAATTTTTAACAGAGGTGCCACAATAATTCAGTGGGTAAGAAGACAATCTCTTCAGAAACAGTGCTGGAACAATTGGATAACTATATTCAAAATAATAAACTTGACCATTATCTCATTCATATTACTTGGAGTGCTCATGGTCTTAATTGTAAGAATTAAAACTATAAAATTCTAGAAGAAAACAAGAGAAAGTCTTCATGACGTTGGGTCAGGGGTCATCGAAGATTTCTCAAATATAACACAAAAAGCACACACACACACAACTTGATAAATTGAACTTCATTAAAATTTAAATTTTTGTCTACAAAAGAAACTTGAACAGGCAAGCTACAGCCTAGGAGAAAAGTATATATAGAACAAAGCATTTGTATCAAAATAGATAAAGAACTCCTGCAACTCAGTGATAAAAAAACAAACATCTGATAAAAAATGGGCAAAATCTTTGAACAGATAATTCACTAAATAAGATACACAGATTCAAACACATATTAAAAGATGCTGTAGCTTAATGGCCATTAGGGAAATGCAAATTAAAACTATAATGAGATCCCACTTCCCACCCACTAGAATGGCTATACTTCCTATATGACCAGCAGTTCTACTCAAAGGTATCTATCTACATGAGAGAAATGAAGATGTATGTCCATATAAAGGCTTTGTATGCAAATGTTCATAGCAGCATTATTCATAATCACCAAAACTGAAAAGAAAACTGTTCATCAGCTGGAAAATGGATAAAGAGAGGTATAGCCATAGAATGGAATACTACTCTGCAATAAAAAAGAACAGACTACTGATACATTAATAACATGGATGAATCTCAAAACACTGTCCTTAGTGGAAAAAGCCAGATGGAAAAGATTTGATATAGCAAAATTCCACTTAAAAAGTGGAATGTAGGGTGACAGGAAGCAGATCAGTGGATGCCTGGGGATAGGAAAATGGATTGACTACAAATGGGCACAAAGAACTTTCCTGGGATGATGGAAGTGTTCTTAAACTGGATTGTGGTAATGGTTTCACAACTGTAAATTTACTGATACTCATCAAACTGTATACCTAAAATGAGTTAATTTATTGTATGTGGATTATACCTCAAACTATGTTTCTTCTTTAAACCTTCAAAGTCTTTAAAATGTGAAAATTCGTTTTGTAAGATATTTACTTCCCTTAGCCAGAATATATAATAAAATCTTGAAAGATGTGAATTTGAGTTATTTGGTTGAACTCATTACCAATTTTGATCTTCTGGTTTTCAAAACAGTATGTTAAGCTTGCATCATAATTCTTTATTCTATTTTTAAAGCTAATGAGACTTGTATTTCTTATTTCCAAACCTGTGTTGCAGGCTAGAGATTTTAGTCTCTTTTAATTCTATATTTGAAAATAAATTTTGTCTTTCAATGTTTTTCGATAGGATTTGAAGCCACAGACATTTAGAAATGCATATGACATACCAAGGCGGAATCTTTTGGATCACTTAACAAGAATGAGATCTAATCTTTTGAAGAGCACCCGCAGATTTCTTAAAGGACAGGATGAAGGTTAGATCATGGTTTCAATAATGGTATTTCTTTTGTGAATTTCTTTCTTTATATTGAAAAAACATGGTATGATAGTGTAACTTTTAAAGAATTACTATAGTAGTATTATATTTTCTTCGTAAATTCAAACAAATGAAGAAGTAAGTCATCCCTGATTCTCTACATTCCTTTCTGTCATCATTGTGGCCCCAAATTCTGTTCCCCAGAGATGACAACCTTTGTTAGCAGCTGAGTTTCTTTTTTGGCTTTGTTCATGCATTCACGCAACACACAAAATCATTTTCGTGTGACATACTGGTATCTGGTGATTTAACTTCATTGGTCAGTACATGTCCTGTTCCTTCAACTGTATCCGTGGCATGTACTACAAATCAAGTCAGATGAGAATTTAACTCTTGGCCATCTCTGATGTAAGCATTCCAACTATAGCTTTATATAAAAAGGGTTATCTGTGTGATATATCTTTTCTATAAATATTGCTATAATTAAATTTTGCTTAATGGGAATAGAGCAGACATTCCTTTTCATGGTAATGTTAACACATATTGCTTATTTTGCACACTCAAATTAACTGCAATATTCTTGCTTTGTTTAGAAGATAAAATCAGCTCTTAAATTTCATTTTAAAAATCTCAAAAAGACTTCGTTTTTGTCACAATATTTGTAGTGACAACACACTAATTTGGCACATATGGTAAGGGAAGACTGCCTTGAATAATACCAGGTAGCATTCATATATAAGAAGACATTATTTGATAATTAAACAGTACTGTTTTAGTGAGGCTAACTTTTGTTGTTGCTCTCTTCTATTTGAAAAGATCAAGTGCACAGTGTTCCTATAGCACAAATGGGGAATTACCAGGAATACCTCAAGCAAGTACCTTCTCCACTAAGAGAACTTGATCCTGATCAGCCTCGAAGGTTGCATACATTTGGCAACCCCTTTAAGCTAGATAAAAAGGTAAACTTGAAATGTTCCATTGTATGATCCATTTGTGGATTTAACAGTTCTTAATTTAACTAAAGTAAGCTACTTTTCTTGGTAGACTAATAAATGTCAACATATTTATAATATAGTTGCTCTAATGGGGATTGGAATTGTGCCATTTAAAGACTGTATGTAAGTCCAGGGAAATTATATTCTTTTTTGTTATAGGGTATGATGATAGATGAAGCAGATGAATTTGTGGCTGGACCTCAAAATAAACATAAACGACCTGGAGAACCAAATATGCAAGGGATCCCTAAAAGACGTCGCTGTATGTCTCCACTACTAAGAGGCAGACAACAGAATCCAGTTGTGAACAATCATATTGGAGGAAAAGGACCACCTGTACCTGTGACTCAAGCACAGCCAGATCTTATTAAACCCCTTCCTCTTCATAAAAGTAAGGGTTTTTTTAAAAAAAGTTATTTGTTGCTTTTTGTTTCTTCGTGGGGAAGAGATTTTTGTAATAGATTATAGAAAATATTGATTGATAAAGCCCAAGAGTGTCTAGAGAAGATACTCGTTTCTTCTAAATTAGCATGTAATCATTTTATATGTCTTTTTAATAAACATTTGTTGGACATTTTGTATATTTATTATAGCTAGCATGATCTAAATATCATTTGCAAATCTTAAGTATTTCAAAATAACAGTTATTAAAGGGGCATTGTCAATACCCACAGAAAGATGGTTTTCAATGTCAGGTTAATTGAATAACTGATAATTAAATACATAAGCTATTGTAAATAGTGCTAGACATTGAGGTATAGCGGTGAACGAGACAATAGTGATCTCTGCCTTCATTTCTAATGAGTAAGGAAAGACAGCCGTTGAATGTTTCATTAGAAATGTGATGAATGTTCTAAAAGGGAAGTCGAGTATGTTTTGGCAGCATGTGGTAAGAGGATTTAACTTAGTTTGTGGGGTCAGAACCCTTTATTGAGGAAGTTATGTTTAAGCCACAATTTGAAGGGTGAATGGGAATTGTTGCACTAAAGCTGTGCATTTGGTAGTAGTGCTAAGCAGTTTGCTATGTACTACTGTATGCTACAGTGGTCGTATACGAATGTGTGCAAACGTACACACTAAGGAGAAGGGGTTAAGGGAACTGAAAGAATCCTAGTATAGCAAAGGTGTTGGGAATGAGATAAGTTAAGTAATGAAAGATAGGCTGAGGCCAGATCATGGAGGGCCTTGGAGGCCATTGTAAAGATTCTAGACTTTAAGGACAATGAGAATCTTTGAAAGGTTTTGAAGAGCTAGTGACCTGATTTGATTAGCATTTTATAAAGACCAGGCCAACTGTACTGTGTGGAATATTGTTAGGAAAGAACAAGAATGGATTTAGGGGAACCCTTAGTGAATTAATGATTGCATTAATTATATAGGTAGTGATCATTTGTAGTTTATAACATCTTAACTGGAGAGAAACCAAATATTCTATACCTCCTGATGGAATTGTACAGTACTACTTTTGAAGTACTCTTGCCAAAAAAAAAGAAAAAAATTGAACCTTAATCTGATCAAGCCTCTAGATCTAACTACCAATTTATAGGAAATGCAAAGGATAGAGGAACATATTAAATGACAAAACAGGGATACAATTAGCATAATCTGGATTATGGGGAACTGTAAGACAGAGAATATGGGGTCTGTATGTTTCCAGAAAAAAATGCATAGAAAAAAAGAGAGGTTACAGAAGAATTTTATAGATTAAAAGGTAGTTTTAAAAGACATATAAACCGTAAAATGTACAGGGCCTGATTTGGACCCTGAAACAAATAAAATCAAACTTTCCCTACAAATAGAAAATGTATAAGGTAATTAGATTGTGGACATTGCTAGGATATTTGATGTTATTAAGTAATTATTATGGATGCACAGAAAGTAGTTAGGAAACTCAGGGAAGAGCTAATGACCTGGCAGTGGAGTTTTGAGAACATGTATTTGAGAAATACTTGGATATACCAGCAAAGACTTGGTGATGATGGACTGGATATTAGAGCCAGGGCAAGAGAGGAGTTGAGAGATGCTGGGTAGACGAGGGTGACAGGGTGGAATGGAGGAAGAGAGGATGAGTGAGTTTAGAGGCGCCCATTAAATAGCCACGTGGAGATCCTGAGGTAGAAGATGAGTATTTTAGTTTAGACCTCGGAAGGAGAGACGGGGAAAAAGAGGGAGGTGGAGGAGGCATTCTTAACCTCCACTGGAGTGAGTTAAATCACACCAAGGGAAACAATGAGAAGAAGCAGCCTAGAACAGAATTTGGAAGTGCCAAAGTTAAGGAGAGAAATAAGGATCAAAAGAAGAGATTGAGAAGGAAGGCTCCAAGAAATAGGAGATGAGAAGAATTTGACATCATGAGAGTCGGCAGTTTCAGATACTTAAACATATCAGTCACGAGGATTGGAAGAGTTCTGTTGGTCTTAGGCTACCTTAGCAAGAGCAAGTCTGGTGGAGTAAAGGGGACAGAACACTAAAGAAGTGGGTTGAGGAGTGAGAGATGAGAAAATGGAGACAGTGAATGTAAACAACCAGTTTAAGAAGTTTAGCTGCATCGGGGAGATGGGAAAAGAAAGTGATAGCTGGAAGCAGTCATGGGGTTAAAAATGGTGACTTTGCTTTGTCTTTAAGATGACAGAGGTGAGCATGTTTAAATGCTGGTGTGATGGAACCAGTAGAGAGAGGCTAAAAATGAAGATGAGAGAAAGCATAATCAGCACAAAATCACTGGGAAGGCAGAAGGGAATGGTCCAGAGCCCAGATGAAAGAATGCTGCTTCCACTGAAGCAGAATGGGTGTGGGCGCAAGTTTAACAGTGGAAGTAGAGAAGTTCCTGTTTCACGGCTCTGCTTTTCTTTCCTCTGTGAAGTAGGAGGTGATGTATACTCCCGAGAGGGAAGGAGAAATTGGGAAAGTCAGAGATGTTAAGCGAGTGGAGAAGGTTAGAATGGTCTTTTGTGGGAGAGGGAGAAAAGGTTGTAATAAGATTGCTAGGTAGCACTGAGATCCAGGAACCCTGGCTGGTGAAGGTGATCACTCTGCAGAGCTGGGTCGTACTTCTCCAGTAGTGCTCATCACTGCAAATGCAGGTCTAGAGCAAGCAGATAGAGCCTTCACATTCAGAGTTTTGTCTGGCAGGTATCATGGGAGGACAATATAGAATGAGAGAATTTAGGACACAGGTAAAAAGTAATACATTATGGGATGTAAGTAGGATAGATAAGAAAGAAGCATCTAGAAGGTAGGATCTGATGACCAGGAGGGAGAAAGTGGAGGAGTTGCTAGAATAAGAGTCTGGCTGAGTTACAGAAAAACAGCAGGAGTCCTGCAAAGATAAAGCTTATGCTCCTCTATCCATAGATTTGTGTTTGATTTGTGAGGCAAGAGAGATGAGAAATTAAAGAATTGAGAGGCCATGTTCTTGGCAGGTGATCTGCATAGACACTGAAGTCACATACTATAGTACTTCTCAGACTTGAGTGTATAATCGAATCACCAGGGGATCTAGTTAAACTGCGGATTCGAATTCGTGGTTTAGAGCCGGGCTCAAGGTGAGCATTTCTAGCAAACTCTCTGATGGTGTTAATACTGCTTGTATTAGACCACACTTTGACTACTAATGACCTAGGACAACGCCCAAGGGACATGGGGGTAGAAGGAAGTCTGTGAACCAGGTGTGACCACAGAGGCGTGCCGTGGAGATCAGTCAAGCTAGTGATAAGGAGAGAGAGGATGAGCAGAGTAGCATAGTTGAGCCTCACAAGAGCAAGAGTGTTACAGGAGCGCATGGAGAACGTATCTTGAAGTGGCACTAGAAGGTGAAGGAGTCAGTGACTCCACATCCTTATTTTAAGTCTGTGGAGAGTGTTTGAGAGAAAGGAATTTCTACTTCAAGTCTGAAAAGAAGAGCAGTTTCTCGGCCAGAGCTCTGGGTTTCAGTTAAAGCAGGAGTTGTCATAGAGAATATTCAGGAAAATTTGCAAGTCACGGAAGGGGATTTGGAGAGGGAGTTAGAAGTCTAGGGGATTTTTGTGGGAATGAGTTTACCTTTTGGACAGTAAATGAGGGAAATTAGAGGTGACTTCAGCTGGTGTCCTGGAGGTTTGGTGAGCAGTCAGGGAACTTCTAATTCAGCTGCTTCCTGTGGGGGGCAAGTTTTTTTTAAGTCTAGTAATCTGATGAGCTGCAGTGGGCACCAGGCTGTTCTGTGTTGCTCAAGTAACAAAGACTGGATGGGTGGTTATAAGAAAAGAGTATACTATAAAGTGACCTCTTTGACGGCGTGTTCCCTGCAGAGTATTGAACAGTTTGGACTTCCTGTGTTTACTTTTGCCTCTAAATGATAGTGGGTGTATAAGGCAGAGGTCAGTTGGAATGAGCTAAGGCTCTCTCTATATTTCCCTAAAGTATTAGAAATCTACTTGTTCAGTAAATCACCATAGAATAAAGCAGAGAACTAAAAGTTGTTTGAAATTGTCTTTTATTTTTTTTCCTAAGGGCAAAAATTGTACAGATTTTGTAAATACGGTAAATGTTTGACATTGAAATCCACCATCTCTTTGGCAAAGCTTAAGAACTTATCATAGTATCTGTTAATTTGATTCCATCAGGGAGATTAGTTGTGATTTGCTGTAATATTTGTAACTTTTTTTTTACTGTGTTCTTTGAAATCGGCTCACATCATTTTTTTTCTTTGCTTTTAGTTTCAGAAGCCACTAATGATTCGACAATAGATGATGTGGTTGAAAATCATGTTGCAGACCAACTTTCATCAGATATTACACCAAATGCTATGGATACTGAATTTTCACCTTCTTCTCCAGCCAATTTGCTGGAACGACCAACCAATCATACAGAGGCTCTCGGTCATGACCATTTAGGAACTAATGACCTCACTGTTGGTGGATTTTTAGAAAATCATGAGGAATCAAGAGATAAAGAACAGTGTCCTGAAGAAAATATACCAGCGTCTTCACTCAACAAAGGAAAGAAATTGATGCATTGCAGAAGCCATGAAGAGGTCAACACTGAACTAAAAGCACAAATAATGAAAGAGATCCGAAAGCCAGGAAGAAGTATGTATAATTAGAGGCAAACCTCATATTTGATTTCTGTGTGTGCTCAAAGAAAAGAGTCAAATTAACTAAAAACATAGATCTGATTCTAGGTCAGTGCCAAACAACGTATGAGCTATATAAGATTTGATTCTTTATTCAAACTACAAAACTAAATATCTGCTGTATGCAAAGTGTTATGGGTAGATATGGTAAGCAGGAGGGACTGAGAGCAGAGCTTAAAGAACACACAGATAAATTGCACATAGTTCCTACCATGACAGGGACCTGGAGTCCTGAGTATTTTTCTGCACAGCAACTGCAATTGAATGTAGCAGCAAACCCAAAAAGATGGAGTGAATATTAGATGACTTCATGTCTGTGAAGTTCCTGGCATAGTGTCTACTGCTGCCTTTAAGGTTTAAACTATGACAGTGACCCGGGATGTGTTTAGGCCAAAAAACAGAAGTTATAAAAGCTGTCTATTACATGAATACTAAAGAACTTTGTGGGATAAAATTTCAATATTACTGGCATTCATTCAAAAGATACTGACAGATCACTGCTGTGATGATACAGTGACCTGTGGATTGCTCAGAAGTGGGTCAGGATAGCCCCTGCCGTTGAGGAGCGGATAGTCCTTGGCAGAGTTTTAGGTGAAAACTGGAAACTGAAATAGCACTTCTACCCATTTTTCCCCCTTGCATTTGCCCCTCCCTACCATGGGAACTGTAGTTTAGAATTTGAAGTATAAGGATGGAGGCACCTTGCTGCTTTTTCAGTGGCACTACCAGAAACCTCTTCACTTACTTCACTAAGCTGTTTGATATCTT
Organism: Ursus maritimus; assembly: GCF_017311325.1. Classification (NCBI taxonomy): domain Eukaryota; kingdom Metazoa; phylum Chordata; class Mammalia; order Carnivora; family Ursidae; genus Ursus; species Ursus maritimus. The sequence goes on from NW_024423344.1 coordinate 20,562,608, forward strand.
CATGGGAACTTTTACCAAGAATGCAGTTTAACAAGTCATTTCATCTTTGCTGATATATGATGAAATATATGTTTTATAAAATTCTTAGTGGTGAAAATTTTACGTGGAATATCTTGGTTTTGTGTGGTATATCTTGATACAGTAAACTGCAGTAGAAAAATATTGAATAAGAGTGCATAGAAAAGCCACTTAATTTTTTCTTTTTGCTTCTCTTGTTTTAAGAATATGAAAGAATCTTCACGTTACTGAAGCATGTGCAAGGCAGTTTACAAACAAGACTAATATTTTTACAAAATGTCATTAAAGAAGCATCAAGGTAAATAATCTATTGCACATTTTGAAATGATTATGAAATGAGTCCCCAGCTTACAGTCAGTATTTTCATAATATCTGTTTTGTACTTGTGGTAGTATGCATATATATGACACACCCATGTGTATTTAGTTCTTTTTTTTAGTTTATTGAAAGAAGTTCCCTTAAAAAACAGCCATACGCAAATTCTTCACCAATTATGGACGTTTTCTCCCTACAGATTACAGATACTTGCATAATTTTCATTTATCCTACTCTGTGGCTTTTTGGGGTCTTTATATCTTATCGCCTTTAATTTTTCTCCTTTGTTTATTTGGACTATAGCTAACATTAATCAGTAATTAGAAATAACCTTGAAAGACGATATTTGGATTCAGTTCATTTGTACGTGGGAAAACATGTAATTAAGGGGAGCAGAGTTGGACAAATGGGCCTTATTCTGATTGCTTCAGTAGCCCAGGATTATGTACTTTAATACAAGGAATGTGGATCAAGATTATAAATGGTAACTATGAAGTGCAGTTAACTGGAAAGCATAGTTGTATGCGTTTAGGGAGTACAAAAAACATTTATTTTTCTTTTAAGACTTCTTTAGTATTCTAAGAAAACTTCGTGTTATCTGACCTTCTAAATATGCCCACCCTTTAATAGTCCCCCAGTTTCTTCCATGCTACGCATAAAGGTACTTTTAGATAGAGCAGTTAATTTTTTTTTTTTTTTTTTTTTTTTGGAGTGGCTAGAGCGTAGGCCACTTTGAAGGTTCAAGATAAGGCCGTAACTTTTCATGTTATTTATTTTGAGTATTTAACCTATTCTTTTCTTTATGTAACCTTCTATCAACTCAAACTTCATCTTGGATTTAGCTGTACTCCTGGTGCCTGCCCTCTACTTCTGCCACCTTTTAGAGAGATGTGTAATATTATGGTGGCTATTCATATGAATTTACAAGTAGAGAGGCAGTGTGGGTATAGGCTGGGCAGTGTTTTTGGATACTCTAAAAAGCATTGTTAGTATTAGTACTTACATAGATGAATGCAATTTTAGTTTACTATATTAGTGAAAAAAATCTCAAATTGTCACTTGAACTTTAAATGTTTACTATATCCTATACCACTGATATCTAATTATCCTTGATTTGCTAGCTTTCACATTATAATAGAACCCAAGGGTTTTTTAATGCTACCATCCAATTCATTTCTTCTTCTGTTTTGTGGGGATTATATTCATACTTTTTTCACATTCCTTTCAACATTCATCTTTTAAAGAGCAAAAGAAGCTATTGGAGTCATTGCTTTGGAGAGTCCAAATTTTGTTGTAATATTTGTAACCCTTGTAAATGTTAGGGTTTTTTAAATTTTTCTTTTTGGATGTAGAACAAATAACTTCCATTGTACCTGGGCCTGGATCATTTGTTTTAGGAACAAACTGTAATTCTGCACTGATAAAATAATTTGCTTATCTTCGTGAATTTTATATGTCATAAAGTTGTTGTTTTTTCATTTTCATTTTCCTTTGAAAAATCTTCCCAAGGCAGTTTCTGTCTTTTAAAAACAAAACAAAACAAAAAAATTTATGATGATCTATATCCATTAAAAAGAAATTGAGAGTGCTATTACTTATTTTTTTTATACAGGTTTAAAAAACGAATGCTAATAGAACAACTGGAGAACTTCTTGGATGAAATTCATCGAAGAGCCAATCAGATCAACCATATTAATAGCAATTAAAAGAAAACAGAATGTGGCCACTTATTTCACTATCTTCTCCAAATACAAAGTAAATACAAGACTGTTGTGATCTTGCATTCATTTTTTGACATGCATTGTTGGCTATTTGAAATACTAAGAGCAAGTCTACAGATCCTTTTTCCATCATTTTACAGTGACCTTTTCTTCATTTTGGTTTATTTTTGTAATGTGAAAAATATCACTCTAAAACACATTTTTATTTAACAAACTAAAAATATTCCTCCAAATCTCTTGCTTGTCATTGACTCTTGCGTGTCAATTTCCCTCAGGTTCTATTTTCTTAAACCAACCTTTAAAATTGTCACCTCTGTTAAGGTTGAACTTTGCCAAAAAAATAAAAAAGAAGTTACTTTGTAATTTTTGGGGAAAAAAGCACATACATTAAAACTAGGTAATGTTTTGTATATACAGTTATTTTGGATATATTATTGTAAGTTGTACAAATGTATTTTGAAGAATATTTAAGAAAAGCACTTTTGTTATTCCATCAATAAATGCTCTATTTTACTCTTGTGTGGTTTAGGAAATAATCACATTTAAAGTAATCATTTAAAACCATCTTAAGGATAATGGAATTTTAAAGGCCTTGCTTTTTAAGCATTGGAAAAATACACCACTTGAAGTTCATATTTGTTAAAGCTAACTGTAATTACCTGTTACATAACCTGCATTGTCTTTTTACTCTATGTTCTTAGATTTTGTTGGCCACACCAACATACTCCCATTTCTGCCTAGCTAATAGAAATGACGGTATCTGGGGCAAATAGGCAGACACTTTAAAAGCTGTTTAAAAACATACATCTTTAATATTGGTTTCTTTACTCCCAACACCTTTTTCCTTTCTCACTAGGATTGTGGATGGCACTAAGTTGAAGCTGTTTGTTAGTTAGGGAGTTGTAAGTTTGGGGTACACCACATACTCTGAAATGTCTAGTCTTTAGCAGCTTGATGCCATGCTTACGAAAGTCCCACAACAAATTGGGGGTTCAAAGGGGATCTCTTTGTTCTCTGCTAATCTAATACATAAACTCTCCATTTTGTTTAGAGGCTAAATGGAAAGGAAACATTTAAGATGACTTTGCTCCTTGTGCATTCCCCCTGAACTACCCAGGATAAGGAAAAACCAACCCTGTTCACTTCAGTCCAGCATGACCTCATGTGTCTTCACTGAGGACATGACCCTATGACCAGACTCACTCACTCACCTTTCACAGATCACTGCTGTGCCTTGTAGTGCTTTTGGGGTAACCAGTAGAAAGGAAGGTTAAAATACATTTAGATTAAGAGAGGGCAAAATAAATTTATAAAATTATAGTAAAATTGATGGAATTTTAGTTTCATAATATTTGAAAATCACATACCCTTATCTTTTTACACTTTAGCAGAACATTTTTAAAATTTCAAGGGTATAGCAGAATGCAATTGTAACTTTTTATAAAGAAAATCATAGATGAAAGTGGAGAACATGCTTGAGATCTCTTAATTTAGTCTAGGGGATTTGAAACTCTCCCAATGCTGAAGACAAATCCTGTCAAGAAAAAGAGGCATTTAATGTAATGTTACATAGTATTTTCATATGCAATTCTTTAAACCTTTTTTACCTCTACAAATACCTTTAAAGCAGGATATCATTTAATAGTTGGAGTTGTTAAGGTAATTACCTGCAGTCACTGCTAAATTCAAGAGCTACACAACATCCAGCATATACTGTCTGGTCTTAAATTGTCTTTATGTATATTTCGATTCTGTGATTAATAGAAGGGATTACAAGTCATTCAGATAAAAGTTCTTACTAACAAGAATATTTAGGAAAGGGATTCAGTCTTTTCCGATGTTTACCAGCTTTCCTTATCAGGAGGTTCTTATTTCCATTTTACAGATTGCTCATGAGGTAATAATCCTTTACTTTAAACCCTTCACCTTTATTACCTTTTTTGTGATGAACCCTAGAGGGAGTTGGGAGAAGAAACAGTTTCAGTCTCCTCTTTCTGTCCTTAATCTCCGCCATCCTACTCTATAGCCTGCCGCATCCAAGACCTAGTCACAAGGTTTGAAACCAATCGAAACTCAAGCTTAATATCCCATCTCGCAGGTTTTTACATTTTAAGAAACTGGGCATATTAGTTAAATTAGTAAAATACTACAGAATTCTTGTAAGCAAAGGGGAGGGAGGGGGTATATTTCAGGGGAATATCATGCCTCTTAGGCCCTTTAGATCACCGGGTGGCTTTAGGCAGGTCAAATGATATTCTCCAACAGTTTAATCTTAAGATTAAGATCATTTTTCTTAATGTTCCCATATGTGTCCCATTTGTCAATGGATTCATTATTTGCCCTAATCAGTAAGATTTATCAGTTTGGTGTACTGAAAGCTGAGACTGATTTCTATCTCTTTAATACCCCTCTCTCACCAGAAGAGTAGCCACTTTGCCTTGAATTATGTAGGCAAATACCTCCCGGAAAGAGTAAATAAATTCACAAGGACTAGATTTAGACGTGCGGCGGATTATGGAACTGGTTTTGGATTAGCCTTTTATTTTCATTGTTTATTGAGGCAGTTCTGAAAACTATCATTGAAATAGTGGTGTGTCCTTTACTAGTTCAAAAGTTTTACGTCATTTTTATGCAGTTGAATTCCAAAAGAGAAATCATTCTCTTTTAACTGTCATCAACTTTTATTGGCTATCAGCTTTTGACAATGACCTTTCTGTTCACTTTTAGTCCTGTCTCTGTTTCTTGAGGAAGTAGAACCTGTCATTTTTTTCATCTTTCATTTTTTTGACATGTATCCTTTCTAAGAGAGGGCTCTCTGTTGCTGTTCTGAGTGATAAGTGACAATTTCATCTAATAAACATGGGGTTGGAATGATCATGGTGAAACCCTAGGAGGATATATTCTGTTGATGGACTTTTTCTCCCCAAATAATCCCCAAATAGATTATTTCCTAGTGAATGATTATCTTCATCCTTTTTGTCACAAAAGTGTTCCTTTGATTTCTAGCACAAGTTACAGCAGTATGCAAATGATTCTCAGATAAAATGATGTTGACAGTATTTCCTTAACAATTTGTGTAAAACCTATGCGTAATTCTCATTATTCTAACTTTTGACCTTTTTTTCTCTCCATAAATAAAAATAATGCCTGATGTTTAGTTAAAGTAGATCCACTTTTGCTTGATTTTGTTAGTCTTGTTCCATCCTATTTCTTTTTAACACATTGTTTCGACTTGCCAACAACTCTTTACTGAGAATCTCTTTTCCTTCCCAGGCTGATAAATAATTGTCAGGGGGGAGGGGGAACATTGAGAGGAATAATTTGAGTACTTTGTTCATTGTTGAAGCTGAAAGGACCTCTGCTTGTCCTTCCGATGTGCTAAGGCTTTGCCTGTACCATACCATCTTTGGCTTAAGATGAGATTGCAAAGTGGGACTTAGAAGTACGAGGGCAAACACTTGATTTTTGTGGCATTTCAGCAAGCGTGAGAAAGATCAACAGAAAAACTAGAAATCCAGGTCCATTCACTAGAATACTGGGGTTGCGGAGTCAGAAGACTACTTGGATATGCTAGTCCCCTGAAGGAACTATCTTTTGTCCTACAGTGATGAGAAAGCGAGGCAACAACTGGGGGAAAAGTCAAGATTTATCATTTATTTTACTTTCATGATCTTTCTAAGTCTCCCCAGAAGTAGAAACCTGAATTTTTAAAAATCCGCATCAACTAAAAAATGAGCTGAAGGAGAAGTCAAAAACAACATGGAGGATATTAGTTTCCTCTGTAGTTATGGAACACTCCCCTTTCTGAGGATACGCGACAAGAAACTGGGAAGCTTCCAAAGCCATAGAAACTAGCTGGAAAGAATGCTTGTTCTAGGCCACAGTGGACAAGTGGGCGCTTCTTGCTAGAAAGATGCTGATACATATTTATCTGAATTCTGTCAAAAAATACTGCCCTACCTGTGTCGGGTTCTCTCAGGAAAAAGAAGAATGGTCGATCTGCTTTAAAAAAAGGAATCCGAGACCTTTTCAGTAACAACAGAGCTGCAGGACAGAAAAAGAATAGAAGAATCCATTGCATTTTCTATTCATTTGAGGAAAGTCACTATTAAAATTGGATATGAAGTCAGTTATATCCCTTGATTTTGAAGAAATGAAAGGATCCTAATGATATTTCATTGTTTAGTGTTATGATGGGGCTACAAATGGGAAAGTTAAGACGATGTCACTTAGCCAACCCTGTGTCCCATTTTCAAAATACCTCATGGAATAAATTCCTTACTAAAAGTAATTTTCAGAATGACTTCATTCCTTGTTTATGGGAATGATGGGACAAATCCTTTTCAAAATGGATTTCTCTTCTCCCATCATTTTTCAAACTCTTTGCTCTGTGTTAACATTTCTTTTTAAAAAATGCTATTCCACATCTGGACTGGGGTTTTTAGTGGGAAGGTTTAGAAATGCAGAGCTTGAACTGGATAAATCTGACAAGGCAGATAAGGGCAAGCAGTGTGACTGAGTGCTGCTGACCCCTTTATGAGCATACCTGTGGCTGTAGAGGCCTTGGTGCCTTCCTCTGAAACCTCAATCTTGGCTTTGTGGATTGCTTCGGAAACATAAAAGGCATCTTGGCCTAATCCCAGGAAATAAAAATGTGAATTGTTTATTTCCATTTTTAATGCATTTAGCTTAAGGATTTTGAGCGTATTTTTAAAGAATGTACTTAACTTAATTACAGTCTCTCATGCTGCTTACTATAGCTAGGGAGAGATTTGTTTGGAAAATTCTTAAGCTGCAATATTTTATGTAACTTTTAAAACCTCAGATTTGGTGAATTTAATAAATAATCCCTCCCAAATTACTATATAGAGCTGTGCCCTGTTTTTTCAATAGTTTTCAAAGTAATTTCTGGTTAATACTGAAATCTTTCCTTCAGCCAGTATTTTTTAAACTTTGGTGGTATAAGAATTGCCAGAGTACATGTTAGAATGGATTCTGGAGCCCAAGAATCTGCATTTTCAGCCAGCTTCTAAGATGATTTGCCCGAATGCTTTCTTGGACTGCGTTTTAAGAGCCAGTTTTAAGCGACAGTCACAGGTTTGAACTATGGACCTTAAAAGGCATAACTCAGTGTATTAAAAATGTGTCTAAAGCTGCATGACTGCATTCAGTATACTGCACTCAGTTATGCAATTAATTTGCCCCATGGGCTAGAATCTGCAAAGATGATAAGTGTGCTAACAGTTTCAAAGAAGCTTAGCAAAAAGGAATATGAATGATTACTTTAGAGGAATTGATAGCCTTTTGTAATTTAACCATTAATCATTTTTAAACAACTCTCCACAGTGACATGGTACTTGACGTAATAACGAAGGAAAATAAGAATCTTTAGAACTTTAGATAGTTATACCTACCCTTTCTTTTGAGAATGAGCTGTTAAGTGCTCTGAGGTCCCACACTTGATAAGAAGTAGAAATTGGGCATTTGCAGGTTTACTGACAGTGCAGCACCCATTTCCACCCCACCCTGCCACAAAAAAATACCACCTTGCAAGAAGTATTCTAGTCAACTCTAGCATGCCACTGGAAAGGGATCTGTGGCATGAGTCTTAAAATAATCATTTCAATATACATGATGTATTTTGAGAGAGCTGCTTTGTTTCATCTTAGACTAATTAAATTGTTTTGCATTTTTCATGCACATACAAGGAGATGCAAATGAATGTCGTGAGAGAATAAAACCAGCCGAGTATAGGATATGCAGCAATTCATCCATCTTCTAAATAAGGTATACACAGGAAATTGTGAGTTGGCTATATTTGTTGTAAGAAACAGTTATTTTCCAGCATCATTGAAGGGGACCAGACAAGGGCCAGAGGAAGGGAAAAATCAATGGAAACATTCATCTGGTATCATTTGTCCTAAAACCAGTGAAGAATCTGATTTTTAGCAGTTGGTCTTTTTCTGTAGGATCTTTTAGAAAAGAAATTTCTAATTCATAGTTTCTCTCACTAGCTCATCGGGCAAACTGAAATGCAGTGCCAAAATTAGAATTTTTTTGGATAAATAATGGTTCTCTGATGGTCATGAGGTTTTACTAATCTGACCTCATTACTGTGATGTGGTATCTGAATATTTCAAATCAGTGTCAATGAAGTTAGCAGAGGTTCACTCTGAAACTCTCTACCAGCTAAAATACAGTAAATGTGGTTGTGTTAGAGTTTAGGCACCTTGGCACAATGAAAAATAGGACTAATTCGTATGAATGAGTCTCCAGTTAGATAGGCTTGGCTATTACAGTTTCTTGAGGAGTTTTCATTTAAATAGCTTTTCTCCATCACACTACAGGAGTGGTCCAATAATTGACAGTTACATGTTTGCAGAGCCATTGAGCCAAGACCCATGGCCTGTCTTGCCCCAGCATCCATACCTCTCTTACATTTTATCTCTGGGAAGAGTTAAACATTTTAGAAGACCAACATTTGTGATCAAAAGAAGAATTCAGGGATCATTGTAGGTTTGTGTTTCTCTTCTTGCTCGATCTTACATTACAGATCTCTATTTGCGTACTTTTGTCAAGCAGCTATTGAAATGTAATGCGACTAATGAAAGTGACGGAGAAGAATCCAAGCACAAAGCGATTCTCCTGCTTTGGGTTCATCTTCTGCAGTGTTGGCAGCTACTTAGTGCCACTGAGGGTCGTACAACCTATTTTCCCAAAATTGGTTCCCAAGATTGTTTCTAGGTGCTATGCTATAAAAAGGGATCCATGATTAATTAAAATGGGAAATGCAGTTGAGTAGTTTTGTGTTTTTGTTTTTAATAGTGGACTTCTTAGAGCTGCTTATATGATAGTATTTGTAGTGAGTCTCTGCAGGAGGACTATAATATGTAATGTTTCCCCATGGAACAACCTGCATCATCCCGTCTCTAGATGTACCAGATTAGCCCTCTGGCAAACTGTTGCCCATCATAAACCCATTCGCTCCTATATTACATTTCAATATCCAAAGTGAAGTGTTAAGATTCTTCTTACCCTCCTTCCTGTCATACTCTCCACTCTTCCATAATTTCTACAAGTATTCACGTCAACCTTTCTTTTTAGATTTCTAGCTCCTAGTAGGCAGAAGCTGTTTAATTAATTTTATATATTTTTTACTTCACCTAACTAGCATGGTAGTTAAATGCTTGGTACCTAATTATGTTCAGTAAATGTTGGATGAATGAATAACAGACACTCCTCACATTGTACGTTAATTTCATTTCCCCATAAAAACAGCTGCCTTAATGTTCTTTAATCTGATTTCACTTGTAAGGAAATGTTGGTTGGTATCCATAGAATCATAGGGGTACAGCACAGAATGGGTCTTTGGCAAGTTTCACCCAAATGATTGTTTCAGTGCCTCTTTCCCCTTTGTTAGTGGAGACCATCATTTTTTGTTTATGGTTGATCATACTCTCAAAAGGTTGAAGAGTCTTCATAATGACAACGTATAAACACAAGATTTGCAAAATGTAAATCAATGTCCCAACATCTGGTCCTCAGCTTCTCAAAATGCAGGCTAAACATCATTTGCTGGGTCATTTGTCTTTCCAATTATTATTACTTACTATTGGCAAATTTAGTGGCTTTAAAACAATTATTGCCAGACTTTGCTTCTAGTTTATCTTTCTTATCTTATCACTTAGTTGTAACAGATGGAGTGTGTCACATAGCACCCAGCCCTGGATATATGGAGAGAGTGCTAAAAAGAATCTGAAATGGCCTCTGGAGCCAGGCTGTGGTCAATTACTTTCTTCATTCTTCTCCTTAAGCCTACATCTCCCTGCCACCCAGCTTTTTGAGATGTAATTGATAATAACATTGTGTAAGTTTAAGGTGTATAATGTGATGATTTGATATATGTATATATTGCAATATGATCACCACAACAAGATTAACACCTCCATCACCTCACATAGTTACAATTTTTGTGTGTATTGTAAGATCTATTGTCTTCTCAACTTCCAAATATATAATACAGCATTGTTAACCATAGTCAGTCACCCATTACATCCCTAGAACTTATAACTGGAAGTTTGTACCCTTTGATCACCTTCACCCAACCCCCCAATTCCTCTCCCTCCCTGCCCCTGGCAACCATCAATCTACTCTGTTTCTGTGAGTTTGATTTTTTTTAGTTTCTACATGTAAGGGAGGTCGTACAGTGTCTTTCTCTCTGATTTATTTCACCTAGCATAATGTTTTCAAGGTTTTTCCAAGTTGTTGCAAATAGCAGAATTTCCTTCTTTTTTATGGCTAAATAATATTCCATCAAAATATACATACCACAGCTTCTCTATCCATTCATCTGCTCATGGACACTTACTCTTTTTCCCATATCTTGGCTATTGTAAATAATGCTATCAATATGGGGGTGCATTGATTTCTTTGATAATGAATTAATTTCCTTTGGGCACATACTCAGAAGTAGAATTGCTGGATAATGTGGTAGTTCTACGTTTATTTTTTGAGAAACCTCCATAGGGCTGTCTATAATGGTTGGACTGATTTAAATTCCTGTCAACAGCGTACAAAGTTCCTTTTCTCCACGTCCTTGCCAGCATTTGTTATCTCTTGTCTTTTTGATAATATCTATTCTAACAGGTATGAGGTGATAGCTCACTGTGGTTTTGATTTGCATTTCCCTGATGATTAGTGATGATCAGCACATTTTCATGTAGCTGTTGGTTATTTGAATATCTTATTTGGAAAAACTTTTATTCAGATCCTCTGTCCATTTAAAAATCAGACTGTTATTATTATTTACAATTAGGTTGTATGAGTTCCTTATACATTTTGGATATTAATCCCTTAGATATGTTGTTTACAAATATTCTCCCATTCTGTAGGTTTCCTTTTCATTTTGTTCTTTCTTTTTTTAAAAGATTTTATTCATTTGTCAGAGAGAGAGAGAGAGAGCGCGCACACACAAGCAAGGGGAATGGCAGGCAGAGGGAGAAGCAGGCTCCTTGCCGAGCAAGGAGCCCAATGAGGGTCTCAATCCCAGGACCCTGGGATCATGACCTGAGCTGAAGGCAGATGCTTAACCAACTGAGCCACCCAGGCATCCCTCATTTTATTTCTTTTGCTATGAAGACACTTTTAGTTTGATGTAGTCCCAGTTTTTTTTGCTTTTGTTGCTAATACTTTTGGTGTCAGATCCAAAAGTCATTGCCAAGACCATTTCAAGGAGCTTTTCTCCTATGTTTTCTTCTAAGAGTTTCATGGTTTCAGACATTTTAAGTCTTTACCCATTTTGAGTTAATTTTTGTGAGTGTTGTAAGATACGGGTCCAGTTTCATTCTTTTGAATGTGAATATCTTGTTTTCCCAATACCATTCATTGAAAAGACTATCTTTTCCCTGTGGAGTATTATTGGCTTCTTTGTCAAATATTAGTTGACTGAATATACCTAGATTTAGTTCTGGGGTTTTGATTCTATCCCATTTGCCTACATGTCTGTTTTTATGCCAGTACCATACTGTTTTGATTACTATAGATTTGTAATAGCATTTGAACTCTGGGAATGTGATTCTCCAGCTTTGTTCTTTCTCAGGATGGCTTTGGCTATTTGGGGTCTTTTGTGGTTCCGCACGAATTTTAGAGTTTTTTTTTCTATTTCTGTGGAAAACGCCATTGGACTTTTGATAGGGAGTGCATTGAATCTGAGGATTGGTTTGGGTAGTGGAGACACTTTAACAATATTAATTCTTCTAATCCATGAGCAGAGGATGTTTTCCCATTTATGTGTGTCTTTTTCAGTTTCTTTCATCAGTGTGTTGAAGTTTTCAATGTAGAGATATTTCACTTCACTTGGTTAAATTTATTCCTAAGTATTTTATTGTTTCTGATGCAATTGTAAGTGGAATTGTTTTCTTGATTTCTTTTTCAGATAGTTCATTGTTAGTATAAAGAAACTCATATTTGTATGTTCATTTTTTATCCTGCAACTTTACTGAATTTGCTGATTAGTTGTAATTATGTACCACTATTACATACTAGAGAATCTGATTTTGACTATATATTTACCATTACAGTGATTTTTACATATTCATACATTTTTATGGTGTTAATTAGCATCTTTATTTCAGCTTGAAGAATGTCCTTTAGCATATCTTGTAAGGCAGGTGTAGTGGTGATAAATTCCCTTAGCCTTTGTTGGTTTGGAAAAGTTTTATCTCTGCTTCACTTGTGAAGGACAACTCTGCCAGGTATAGTGTTCTTGATTGACAGTTTTTTTCTTTCAAAATTTTGTAGGTGTCATTCCACTCTAGCCTGTCCTCTAGTTTCTGTTGAGCAATCCATTGATCATCTTATGTGGGTTCCCTTGTATGTAGCTTGTTTCTTCTCTCTTGCTGCTTTTAAAATTCTTTGTCTTCGTTTTGACAATTTAGTTATAATGTGTCTTGGTGTAGCCCTTTTTGGGTTCAACCTATTGGGATTCCTTGGGCCTCGTGAATCTGGAAACCCATTTCTCTCCCCATTTTGGGGATGTTTTTGGCCATTATTGCTTTAAGCAGACTTTCCCTGTTTTTTCCTTTCATCTTTTGGGATTCCCATAATGAGTATATTTTTTCTTTTGGGGACTGCCCAATTCCCACAGGCTTTCTTCACTCTATCTTTTTTTTTTTTTTTTTTTAAGATTTTACTTACTTATTTGACAGAGCGAGACAGTGAGAGAGGGAACACACACAAGGGGAGTGTGAGAGGGAGAAGCAGGCTTCCAGCCAGGCAGAGAGCCCTATCTGGGGCTCGATCCCAGGACCCTGGGATCATGACCTGAGCCGAAGGCAGACACTTAAGAGCTGAGCCACCCAGGTGCCCCCTCTTTCATTCTTTTTATCTTTTTGTTCCTCTGACTAGATAATTTCGAATGATTTATCTTCTAGTTGCTTGTTTCCTCTACTTGGCTGAGTCTTGTTGAAGCTCTCTACTGAATTCTTCAGTGCAGTCATTTTATTCTTTAGCTTTAGGGTCTCTGTTTGGGTTTTTTGTTTTGTTTTGTTTCAGTTTTTTCGATGGTTTCTATTTCTTTAACTTTTCATTTTGTTCATGCACTATTTTCCTAATATTGTTTAGTTGTCTCTGTGCTCTTGTAGTCTGCTGAACTTCTTTTAGAGGATTGTTCTGAATTCTTTGTCAGACAGTTCATACATCTCCATATTTTAGGGTAGTTATTGGAGCTTTATTCATTTCTTTGGATGGTATATTTTTCTGATTTTTCATGGTCCTTCTTTGTATTGGTATCTGTGCATTTCAGTAAGTGGTCTCCTTTTCCAGGCTTTATAGGTTTGCTTTGGTAAGGAAAGACCTTTACCAGTCAGCTGGTAGAATTTGTGGGGAGGAGGGCTTACTATCATCATCTCTGTGTGGGCAAAGCCTCTCCATGTGCTCTGAGTTTGCAGGGGCGGTGCTGCTGCCTGGTTTCTATGGCTGGATGGGACTGCTGGTTGGGTTCTGTATTCAAGCAGGGTGGCTGGGTGGGCTCACTGTTCAGGCGGTGCTTCTGGCTATGTCAGAGTTAGTGGCTCAACCCTTTCACTGTCAGGTTGAGCCCCTAAGTCTGCAATCAACTCTTGGTTGATGAGGTTGTGGACTGTGTTCCCTGGCAGGGTGGTACCACTGGGTGGACACCATGATTGGGTAACTATGAGAGGGACTACAATCTCTCCTGGTCAGGTAGCCTCATGCTGTGCTTCCCAACTGGATGGTGCTGCTGACCAGGCTCCATGCTCAGGTGGGGCTGCCAGCTGTGCCCTGAAGTTGGGTGGGGCTGCAGGCTGGGCTCTGTGACTTGGTAGCACTGTGGGCTGGGCTGCAAGGCTGCCCAAGGTCATTCTTCAGACTCCCTGGTTATGTGGAGGTAGGGTATATGCTCAACAGTTGGGTAGGGCTGCTGGCCAGTTTCTCCACCCAAGCAGAGCTGTAGGAGGGCTTCTCAGCTAGCTGGGTTCTCTTGTCAGGCTTCCTTGATGGATGGGACTTGAAACTATGCCTAGCAGTTGGGTAGGGCTGTGAATTTGCTTTCTTGCAAGGTAGAGTGGTAGTATGGCCCACTGACTAGGGACCCAAATCAGGCAGAACTGCCAACCAAGCTCTCTGGCCATATGGGGCCCCAGGATGGCTTTGCAGATGGGCATTCCTGCTGGTTGGAGTCTTTGCTTAGGTACTGCTATAGGCAGGAACATGGTCTGCCAAGGTTTGAGTGCTGGTTAATGTAACACTTGCCTCCCACTTCTCCATCTCTATCTGATTCCTAAGTTGTCCCCAGGAGGCAAGACCTGAATGGATCTTCCAGAAAGTGTCCTACAACACTGGAAGAGTTGGCTATCCACCTTGACTTTCTTTTCTCACTGGAGAAATTGTAGTAGGCCTGAGAGGGCACTCTTGGGGCAGCGCTGTGTCAGCCTGGAGGAGGGGTGATGCAGTCCAAGTGTAGCTGCTCCTCTTACTGTACTAATGTGGTCCTTCTCAGTCTCTTTTGTTCAGAGGGGCCATCAGCTTCACATCTGGTTCTGGGATTCCCACAGTCATGACTTGTCTATGGATAGTTGCTAGTTGGCCTTCTTAGGAGGGGGACTGAAGTTGGGAATGACTTATCTCACCATCTTGATGACCTGTTGCAGCTCTGATCAGTCATCTGGTGTGGCATAAGTTAACTTCGGTATGTAACCAAACAACTATGTGTGGTTTTCTCATTTAAGTTGTAGTAACTCAGAGCTTGTAGTTCTCACTGAGCAGAGATTGGAAACTAATTACTCATTTATAAAAGTTAAGAATAAGATAGTTTCTTCAAAGTTTTAACTTTATGCAAAAGAAGTATTTCTTGGATTAGGAAGCATGGCTTTGTATCAAAGCCACCTGATTCTGATTGCTCAAGAAGTATATCTCCTGCTGGTACCTTTAGTATAAGTGAAACGGGAATTACTCTTAAAAGCTTTATAACATATAGTGTCAAGGATGTCTGGGGAGAAAATTTATAACCTGGGCTCAGTTGGGCCTTGAGATGATACTGAACAAGTTTTTTCAGGTAGTAGGAAAGGATTTGATGCCACGAAGGAAGAGACGAATCACTTTTAAATGGGGAAGGAGAACTTGAGTAAAATTATTCTGTGCATTAGAACCAAATGAAAAGAAAAGGCCAAATGTTCCCTGTGGTTTGAGCTTCTATCAATAGTACAGAACAGCTTGGTAACCTCTTATTAATTGTAAGAAAGGAGACCAACATTTCCTGATGACTTATTTTCTGGCAAGCTCTCTGCTAATGCTTTGCTATATATTAAAGAATTGTATTTCTATAAGTAAAATGTGAGGTGGGTGGTAGCTACCTCATTTTAGGAATGATGAAACTATTTGTTAGACAGAGTCAGTCACCATGTCTCCATAATTAAGTTAACAGCTCACTTAGGCACAGAAGTGTCTAGTCTCTTGATTATGTGTAAAGAAGGACATTGGAAAGCAATACTGTAGTTGGCAAACTTTACCTGTAAAGGGCAAGATATTAAATATTTTGGCAATTGCAGGCCATAAGGTATCTGTTGCAACTGCCTAATTCTGCCATTGTAGCAGGAAAGCAGCCATAGATGATCTGTAAATAAATGGGAGTGGCTGTTTCATTAAAGCTTTATTTACAAAAACAGGGATTGGATTATTGTTTGGTGACCCTGTGTTAGGGGAAAAAAACTTTATGGGAGAAGATAAAGCTAATGTGTTTTATCAGTAAGAAACATGAATTCAAGCTTCACACTTGGCGTGCTAACTGCTCGATAATTATTTAACAAGTTAGATCCATGAGCCTATATTTCTGCTGGTTTGAACAAATCTACATAGACTTTGACTGCATTATAAAAAAGATATGAAAAATTGTTCTTTCTAAACTAGGTTGCTTGTTATATCTTATGGACCTTGGAGCTCTTTATCAGTAGGGGAGCTGCATGATGTGGGTGGGTTAGGCTCAGTCCTATTGGAGGACATAGGATTAATGGCATTTGAGATGTACTTCTAGGACATAAAGGCAGAGAGATTAAGAACTATGAAGGAACAATCAGTGAGTCCCAGTGATTAATGGAATGTAGTGGTGTGGAAGAAAAGGTTGAGAATGGCCCCACAGTTTTGAACTAGAATGATCAAAAGAAGAATAGTAGCAGCAGCAGCAGCAGGAATGCCCTAGCTGAGCTCTGAAGTCACAAGAAGACACTGCGACTGGATTTTGCACATTATTAAAGATAGAGTACCCTCAAGTTCTTTATCCCTTCCTCTTTCCTTGACCTCTGATCCTTTCACTCTAGTCTTCCTCTTTTCCCTACAGTGTCAGATTATGCTGTGTCACCAGGGAAAATTTCTGATTGAGTCATTCAACCAAGTCAACAATATTTATCGGATAGCCACTGTGCACCAAGCATTGTTGGGGGCACTGTGCCCAAGCCTGACTATTGCTTTGCTTATCTCTTTGCATGTTTAGGTAATGAGAACAGCGCTGGTGTGTTTTAAACACTCTAGAATAGATCCTTCCTCCTGTGCTGCATTTGATAAGTAACTGCCATTCAGTTTGTTTGGTTACATCTAAAGCACAAGCCAAGACTGCATTTTTGGACCAAATTCCTGTGTGTGTGTGTGTGTGTGTGTGTGTGTGTGTGTGTGTGTGTGTGTATGTGTGTGATTGCTTAATAAGATTTTGAGCAAAGCTTTAGAAAACTCTGTGTGATGAGGTTCTAACATTTAACATGGAGATTCTGAAGCTCATCAGGCAAAGAAATCATCAAGGCCAATGAAAATACCTGCTATGGTATCATCTTCAGACAGATAATTTATTACTATCCAGAGCAGAAACAGACCTGAGCCTTTGGAATTAGCAACGGTTTAACTAATTGCTTCTAAGATTCTGGAACATAAGGTTTCAGCATTCCATTCTTTTTTAATATTTGATGTCAGTTCCCTGTGAGATCATAAGCAAATACGGCTCCTGTTGATTAGTAGTAGCGTGTCTACTAGGGGCAAAGAAATTTAATATGGGCTTGGGAAGGAGAACACTTTAGGGCAAGATTACAGGTACATGAGTAATGTGAAGAAAGGAAGTTGGATGGATGAGGGAAAGTTTCAAGGTTAGTTTATGAGAAGAGGACAGAAATGGTACAAGAAGGGAGGGAGAGCGAAGAGGTAGAAACAAAGGGCGACTGCAAGACTGGCATGACAGTGGGAAGTCCGAATGAAGAGCCCTGTTACTGCACCACTGTCCCTGGCATGCTCCTAGTCATGACAGGCAGAGGGAGGGTGAGTTCTATTGTGTTCAATGGCCATTGACCTCACCCTATAGGTGGTCTTTAAAAAAAATGGTGCTTAGAAGTCTCAAGAAACACTCCTCCCCCACAAAGTCCAACCCAAATCTGGCTGTTATCTGAAGCAACATATTCTTATATAAAGCAAAGCTTTCTTTATTCTTTTAAATAATGTTAAGTCTGACCATACCATTGAAGCCTCTGTAGATGAAAATCCCTTAATCAAAGTATGACAAAACTGCCCCCAAGCACAATGCCAAAAAGCTTGAAAGAAGAAGTGTTACCTGAAATTCCTTTCAAGTTAGCTTTGAGAGGATCAAAAAGATCGGTGACTCCCCAAGAATTTAAAATGCTTTTTAAATTGAAATGATTTTGGATCCTGAATCTAAAAAACAAAAACAAACCATCAACTTTCATTTACCAATCTCATTTAAAATATTTTCAGACACACCACATGACTGCCAAACTCCCTAACTTGGAAGTCAGGGATCTCCAGCCTCATTTCCAGCTTTATTTTTCATTGCTCCTTCTCAGAAACCCTACCCACTGAGTAGTCTGACCACACAGGGCTCTCTTCCACCTCTATACCTTTGCTTTTGCTGTTCTTTCCACCCCATCTCCTTTGATTGCCTTTGAGTTACTACCATTTCCTCTGAGCTCAATTCAGTTGTTATCCCCACCTCTCCTCTCCAGCTGTTTTGTGTCCTTTGGTTGCTAAAGCCCCATTAACACTTTGTTCGTTCTGTTCTTTTGGTGTATGGAATATTCTGCTTCCTACTACTGTTATTTATACTTCCTATTACTGTTATTATAAACTACTTGAGAAGAGAGGCTATCCCAGTCAATTTTTTGTTTCCTAATAGTAACTAATTAATGAATGCTTCCCATGTGCTAGACACTTTGACAAGGGTTACATGTGGATTATCTAATTTCATCTTCACATAACTGTGTTATTATTATCCTCATTTTACAGATGAGAAAATTGAAGCCTAAAGAGATTGAGACACTTGCCCAAGATAATGTAATGAATACGTGGTGGAACTCAACTCACAACAAGGCTGTCTGAGTGCAGAACCTGTGCCCTTGGCGTCCGCACTCTGCTACCTCCCATCTCCTGGGGCATCTCACATAGTAGGTGCAGAAAAGAAGCTGTTGATTGACAATTAACAGTTCATGTAATATGTTCTTTGCCCTCCACACTCTTGTGGAGTGTCTCATGTAATATGTTCATATTTGATAAGACGTATTTTTGTGTTTGCTGTGTGCAGTGTGTGCCTTTGATACACAGGAGGGAAGGAATGCAAGTTAAAGCTTTGGTGTTCCTAATAAGTCCTGCAAGCAGGAAGAATCAACACACCAACTTTGTAATATTTCTTCAAGGGCAAGGCATTTAAAATTTTACTGTTGAAGGATCCTTTTAAAGAATTGCTCACATTATTTTTCTTTGAAAATAAAAAAGTTTGAAATGGAATTTAGATGATTTTTTTCTATAAACTATGCAGAACTTGTAGGGAAGTAAAAATACTGGACAAGACCATTTAATATTAAAGATCTTCATTGCCATACAAGACAATGTGACCAATATTTTAAACACGACTATCATATTTTCTCATAAATAATATATTTTGGATCTTTAGAATAGTTTCCCAAAAAGGTACATATGCTTTCTCCAAATATGCAGACATTCTCAAAAAAATTTTGCACCACCTCTTCTGAAATTTTCTCAAATACTTAAAACACATCCGTTTTTGGAAACTCTTTTTTTTTTTTTAAAGATTTTATTTATTTATTCGACAGAGATAGAGACAGGCAGCAAGAGAGGGAACACAAGCAGGGGGAGTGGGAGAGGAAGAAGCAGGCTCCCAGCGGAGGAGCCTGACGTGGGGCTCGATCCCAGATCGCTGGGATCACGCCCTGAGCCAAAGGCAGACGCTTAACCGCTGTGCCACCCAGGCGCCCCCATTTTTGGAAACTCTTAATGCTGAAACATACTGGTTAAGAGCATGAACTTGAGAGTCCAGTGCCAGGTTTTGAACCCTGGCTCAGGCTCTTACTAGCTGAAGGAACTGGGGCAAGTTACTTTACATCTCTTTGCCTCCATTTCCTTATTTGTGAAATGAGCATAATAGTAGTGCTTATTTATTAGCTTTGTGAAGATTAGTGAAATAATTCTTGTAAAGTGCTCAACACTTTTCAACATGAGCACAGCTCATGCGCTTTACTGTTACCACTGTGGTTTTGTTGTTTCTCAGGGATATTGAGAAAAAGCTCAGGGATGTTTGAGCCAAATATGGTGATTATGGTAGGTGATAAAACTGGGTAATACCATTTTTAGTAACTAAAGATAATAGTAAGAGTGAGGTATGACCATAAAAGGTGAGAGTGATTTTTTTTGTTGTATGGCTATGAAGGCCAGCCCAGAAGAAATGCTACAAAAATATCTTGAGTAAAAAAATTGCCCTTTACCAAAACCAGACAATGATATCATGAGAAAAGAAAACTACAGACTAATATCTCTTATGAATATAGATGCAAAATCCTCAACAAAATACTAGCAAATTGAATCCAGCAAAATATAAATCCCACCATGACCAAGTGGGATTTATCCCAGGAATGCAAGGTGGGTTCAACATACGAAAATCAATCAATGTAATACAACACCATATCGACAGAATAAAGGACAAAGGCTACATGATCATCTCAATAAATGCAGAAAAGCATGTGAAAAAAAATCCAACACCCTTTCATGAAAACAAAAAAAACTCAATGAACTTGGATAGACGGGAAATTTTTCAGTCTGAAAAAGGGCCTCTACAGAAAACCCACAGCTAGCATCATACTTAATGGTGAAGACTGAATGCTTTGCTCCTAAGATCAGAAATAAGAGAAGGATGTCCACCATTTCTATTTAACACTGTCCTGAAGAGTGTGGAGGGCAATTATGCAAAAAATATAAATAAAGTGCACCCAGATTAGAAAGAAAGAAGTAAACCTATCTCTACTCACAGACGACTTAGTCTTGTATATAGAAAATCTTAAGGAATACACACACAGAGTGAAAAAATTCTTAGAACTAATAAATGAGTTCACCAGGGTGGCAGGATATGAGATCAAGGTACAAAAGTCAACTGTGTTGTGTTTTTTTATATTAGCAATGAATAATCTGCAAATAAAATCTCATTTATAATAGCACCAAAAGGAATAAAATACATAGAAATAATTTTAACAAAAGAAATGCAAAACTTATACACCAAAAACTAAAAAACATAATCGAAAGAAGCTAAGGAAGATATAAATAAGATGAAAAAAGTTCTGTGTTCACAGATTGGAACAATTAACATTGTTAGACAGCAATATTCCCAAATTGATGTACAGATTAAACACAACCATCATCAAAATCTCAGCTGCCTTTTCTGCAGAAACTGATAATCTGATCCTAAAATTCATATGAAAATGTATGGGACTCAGAATAGCCAAAACAATCTTGAAAAAAGAAGAACAAAGCTGAAGGGCTAACACTTCCTGATTTCTAAACATTATAGTAATCAAGATTGTGTCATACTGGCTAAAGTATAGACATTTGTGCATATAGAATAGAATTGAAAGTAAACCCACTGAAATAAACCCATTCATTTATAGTCAATTAATTTCAACAAAGGTATACAGAAAATTCAATGAGAGAAAGAATAGTCTTTTCAATTAATGGTGCTGGGACAACTGGATAACCACACACAAAGAATGAAATTGGAACTCTATCTCATAATACGTACAAAAATTAATTCCAAATATAAGAGCTAAAACGATAAAATTCCAAGAAAAAGCACAGACATAGATCTTTGTGACCTTGGTTAAGCAATGGTTTCTTAGAAATGACATCAAAAGAAGCACAAGAAATAAAAGAAATAAATAAATTAACTGAACTTTCTTTAAAATTAAAAAGTTTTGTGCTTCAAAGGACACCATCAAGAAAGTGAAAAGACGACCCACAAAATGGGAGAAAATATTTGCAAATTATAAATCTGATAAGGCACCAGTACCCAGAATATATAAGGCACTATTACAACTCAGCAATAAAAAGAACCAATTTAAAAGTGCAGAAAAGATTCAATAAGATATTTCTTCAAAAAAGATATGTAAATGGCCAGAAAGCACATGAAAATACCCTTGACGTCATCGGTTATTAGGGAAATGCAAATGAAAGTCACCATGGAAACCACCTCACACCAACTAGGATGGCTACAATAAAAAAGATGGGGTTTTTCTTCTTCTATAGCAGGTGTTACACACTGCAGTGAGGTCAGACAGGTTGCAGCTTTCTTGCCTCCAGCCTGAGAAGCCAAAACACAGAGGAGGGCATTGCTGGAAGGGAGAGGAGGTAGATGTATCCGAACTAATGTAACTAAGAATAACTATATACTTCCTGAATGTACACTCTATAACATCCCTACTTTTTAATCCTCCCCTCCATTCAGAAGGACTTTAAAAAAAGAACCGTAGTAAAATATACACCGCATAAAATTTTACCATTTTAATTGCATAATTCAGTAGCATTAGGTATATTCACATCACTGTCCAACCACCACTATCCACTCTGGAAACTTTCATCATACCAAACTGAAACTCTGTACCGCCACACAGCCCACATGAAGAGGGACTTATCAAAAAAGAGACAAAAACAAGTGTTGACAAGGGTATGGAGAAACTGGAACCTCACAGATTGCTGGTGGGAATGTAAAACGGTATAGGCCCTTGGAAAACTGGCTGGTGGGTCCTCAAAATATAAAACGCAGAGTTAACACATGACCCAGTATTTCCATTTCTGGCTATATAACCAAGATACCTGAAAACCTATAGCCACACAAAAATGTGCATGTGAATGTGTTCCAGAAGTCCAAAAGTGAAAACAAGCCAAAACCTTTCCAGGCACTTAAATGTCTATAAACCAATGAATGGATAAAGCAAAATGTGGTATATCTCTACGATGGAAAATTATCCCACCATAAAAAAGAATGAAGCACTGATGCATACTAAGACAAGGATGAACCTTAAAAACGTTATGCTAAGTGAGAGCAGCCAGATGAAGAAGGCTGCATGTTGTATGATTTCACTTATATGAAATGTCCAGTACAGACAGGTCCACTGAATGCAAAAGTAGATTAGTGGTTGCCTAGGACACTAACGGGGAGAAGGAATGTGGAGGGACTGCTAACGGGCATGGAGTTTCCTTCTGAGGGGATGAAAATGTTCTGGAATTAAATAGTGGTGATGGTTGCACAACTTTGCCGATATACTAAAAACCTCTGAATTGTACACTTTAAAAGAATGAATTTTATGGTTAGGTGAATTATATCTCAATTTTTTAGAAAGAAAGAAAACGTCCACAGAAAAACATAATCCACACATGATGACAATTAGTAACTCTTTGAAAGGAAGGTCAAAACTTCCTTATATATGAGACCTGATGGATTTTTAACATACTTGTAACAAACAAAGAGAAAAAGAGATACAAACAAAAAACAGACTCTGAAATACAGAGAACAAACTGGTGGTTGCCAGAGGGTAGGTGGGTGAGGGATGAGTGAAATAGGTGATGGGGATTAAAAATACACTTATCATGATGAGCACTGACTAATGTATAGAATTGCTGATTCATTATACTGTACACCTGAAACTACTATAACACCGTCCATTAATTATACTTCAACAAAAAAATACTATTACTTCTTAAATATACTTCCATTATCAGAAAGAAAACGCTCATGCTTAGCTTCCTAATATGTCGATCTAACAACCAAGTGTCTTAGTCATTAAACAAATATATATTTGGGGCACCTGGGTGGCTCAGTCATTAAGCGTCTGCCTTCGGCGCAGGTCATGATCCCAGGGTCCTGGGGTCAAGCCCCACATTGGGCTCTCTGCTCAGCGGGAAGCCTGCTTCTCCCTCTCCCACTCCCCCTGCTTGTGTTCCCTCTCTCGCTGTCTCTCTCTCTCTGTCAAATAAATAAACAAATAAAATCTTTAAAAAACAAAACAAAATATATATTTGACATTATTAGTCTTTCTTGTGGGGCATTACATTATTATGGATATAAATGACCCTTGTTAACACTTGTTGGCTTTCTTGATTATTCTTTTGGTATTCTAATATCTCTAATGAAGACTAATTGTCCCTATACATTTTATTTCATTTCTTAATAAGTAAAATATTATTTTGGAAACTAGACATCTTCATTCATCCAGAATCTACTAATACACTGTTTGGTGATACTTAACCCAAAGGCACACCTCCTTGCCACATGATTTTTACACTGCTACCCACAGAGTGCCAAAGGTTTTGCTCTTGCTAAGTGAAAAATGCAGGCTGGCTGTAAAGCAGATCATAGTAAATGATGACTGAATGATTTACAGAACTAGAGGGAAGTTCTTGCCCAATACTTGACTTGTGTCTACCATGGTCCAAAGTTTTGTACCCAAATTTAGACCTAAAATAGTTTTAATACTTTCTCTATTTATTCCTTCAAAGGTTTGAAGCTGTTTCTTTATTGGTGGGTTTTGCTTGTGAAACAGTCTCATTTTCCTAAAACCTTCTATCCTTCTTGGACGGCAGGCTCAATAGTCTTAGGGAGATAAAAAAAGAAATCTATCAGGATAAGGCCAAGTGTTAACCAATACTATGTTATGATCTCTGCCTTCCCATCCTGTCCCCGTCTTCGGGGTTTTTTGGATCATTCCTCAAGCTCTGGGTGCTCTGAAGGTGGAATCAGAGGTGGAGGGCTCTCAAAGGAGCTGGGCATCTTGCTGGGGGCCTCTTCCTCACAGCAGCTGCTCCAGGATGAGGCCAGCCATCTGTCTCCTCATTCAGAAAAGACTGGCAAATTCCTGCACCGGGTTGCACTTTCTCTCTACTTTTCACATCGAAAGCTCCTCTTCCTTCCCTGAGCTTCTCTCAAATATAACAGAAAGATTAGAGAAGATCTGTTGAAATATCCTGTCTTTGTGTTTTCATTTGGGGTCTCCAGATATTTGGTTTGGAGAGACACAGGCTTTATCTTAGAGTTACTTTCACCTTCTGCCCTGGCTATCCCGGATCCCACTTTAGACCTTGGCCCTTAACTCACTGGGTCTCTCTTTGTGTGTTTTTATTTCAGTGTCTGGGGTTATTTTTAACTCCTCGAAGGAGCACTGCCAAGACCTCTGGCTCAGTGCTGCTGGGGGCCTGGTCAGCAGAGGAGGCCAAAGCAGCCAGTGGTAAGGAGCACGAAGAATCCACATCCCGAACCCTCGGACAGCATTCCTTGTTTAATGCTGGTCTATAAATTAATTACAAGTTTACTCTGATTTCAAATGTACCAGAGAAGCTTATCATTTAAAGATGTTCGATAAGGAATTCTTTGTCAAGTAATGAGCTTTGCAAATAAGTTTTGCTTTGGAAAAGCAAAATCTAGAACCATCATTTAACTTTTTGACAATTTGTATTTGTACCTTAAGACTCAATCTATTGAGAAAGAAGGAGAAACTTCAGGACAGAGACTAAAAGTCTTGAATTTTTTACAACTTGCTTTGCCTTCTGATCAGAATTATATTGGTATTTGCTCAATTACATAAACTACCTCGCCTCTTTGGTTTTGGAAAAATGACAGTTGTATACTCTTACGATGTGATAAGATTTGGGGCACATTCCGCCAAGGTAACTGCACTGTTTTTCTTTCCCTGCTCAGACAACTGGTTGTAGCATGAAGCCTGGGAGCTCCAGTCTGGCCCAGTGAAGGCAGAGTATCTTCTCTTGAGTAGACCCCGGGAAATTCTGTTCCATCTGCATCCTGAGCTAGTCAGCAGAGACTCTGACCCGGACCCCAACTCTAGGGTCCTTCTTGGCCTAACCTCTAGGAGTCAGACCACCCGGGTCCTCTAATCCAGGCCTGGCCAACTGGCTCCTGTATGGACGACGCAGCCACTCACCTGGGCAGGAACACGTCCATTCTGGCTCTCCGGAGGCTGGAGGTCCAGACGTGGAGAATGCTGGCTGTGAGCTGTGGCTCAATGAGGCTCAGTGGGGTGTCTTTGTCCCGTGGCAGAACCAGGAGCAGACTCACTGTGCTTCCCAGGTAAGGCAGCTCTAGCACCCTCACCGGATGGCCTGCAGAGTCCTGAAACTGGCCTGGGGGTTCAGTAGAGGTGGGGGGGGAGAGGCTTTAGTTCTGTCCCGCAAGCCGGGGAAGGGCCACCCAGGCGCCCTGTCTTAAAGGGGAAGTCATTCCAATCCTGGCCTTTTGTGGCCATGTGGGGACCCAGCCTCTTTGTGCCAGATCTTTCTTTCAACAAAAGCTCTAAACCCAGATATCATATAAAATTGGGAAATTATATGCAGCTGACAGTCAGATAAACCAGCATGGGTCACAGCAGCAACGGGGAAAACACTGGGAACAAGAACTATAATAGTCATAAATACATATTTACTTATCCAATTGACGTTCTTCCGCTCTCATCTTGACCTCTTAATAATTACTGGTCGAATAAACAAAGGATTAAATTGTGATGAGCACTCACAGCGCGTCCCGCATGGAATCAAAGCCGGATTATAGCAAGTTTTCTAAATGCTGGCGTTCCTAAAACACTGTCTCACTGGCTTTTCCCTAAATGGGAACAGAATTAGTCCCACAGCTGGAAGGGCTGAACCCGCAAATGAGGGCTGCGAGAGAAGTGTGTGGGAACAGGTGGCTGGGTCCTCTCTCCTCTTCTTCTCTTGCCTTGCTGGGGCTCCACGGAGGCGTCCACACCTCGAGCCAGCCTGCAGGGTGGGGGCTCCTGATGCTGGCTCGGCACTCTGCACACCTGCGCCCTAGTGGGCTGGGATGAGTGACCATCCAGGCAGCGTGGGGAAGCTCATGCAGGTGCACTCTGAGAGCTTTCTAGACTGGACTCTCAATCTTCTGTCCTTTCTCAGCACCAAACCGTGAAGTGGCTGTTCATTTTATGGGGGGTGCCTGCAGGGGTGGGGGTGGTTTGGTCCAAACATTTTTGGTTTTACACTAACCCCTCTTACTAGGTGCAGGCGGAAAGCTCAAGCATTAAATTAGGTTTCTCTTTCGTCCTTTCCTTCCTCACTGTCCTCCCTGGGTCTTCCTGCCCCCTGGGCTCTCCTTACTCCACACACACCTCACAGCAGAGGGAAGACAGAGGAACACTGCGGATCCTTCTAGAGCAGACACGGCCCTCCTCTCCCCGCCCACATTGCTCCCGTGTTCCTCTCACTTAAGATGGTCCCACCGGTAGGGAAGGAGCTCACCGTAGTTGACCTCGGCCATTTGGTACATCATGGGCACCTGGAGGACGAGGCCCTGGGCGCCGGTGAAAGGCAGGAGCTGAGTGTCCGCGGAGGAGAATCTCTGCCGCCAAGTGCTTTGGAAGGACATGGTGCTCACCAGTGCCAGCTGGGCAGGGGCAGCACCGCCGCCATGCTCCCACACTGGGCCACCTGGCTCGTCACCTGCAAGCGAGACAGCGACTGTGTTGCCGAGACCGGCGCCCCTGTCCTGGAGGGTTCTGGGGCATCCCCGAGGTTGGCTATGTAGCATGCTTGTTAGTATCCTTAGTCGGGGAATTGTAGCGTTTGTAACTAGCTGTTGCTGAAGACCGTGCTTCATCCTTTGCCGGGCGGGTGGGAGGCTCTCATTGGTCCCAGCTGGGCGTTTCCCAAGGGCCCTTAGGCACGCACTGCTCGGGCCTGGGAGGAGCTGCGTGGTGGTCCGGCTGCCGCGCGGTGTTCCCCCCTCCCCATCCCTCCCCCTCACCACCCCAGCCGCCAAGCCTCATCCCTGGCAGAGCCTTTGCTTAGACAGTGACGTTCAGGGCACAGTCTTTAAATCCCCTGCATCACCGGAGAGAAGGCAGCAGGCTCAGGGACGGTTGTTGCCTCAGCCCTTTAGTAATAAAAACACACACTGTGCTCTGTTCTAAATGCTTTAACAGACCCTCACTGGCAGGGGTTCAATGGTTTTCCCCAGTTTTACAGATGGGGCACCAAAGCTTGGAGCAGTTGTCCCAGGTCACACACTGGTGCGTGGCAAAGCCGCCAACCACCCAGCTGCTCAAGACAGAGACAGAGACCTCGGATTTGAACCCAAGCAGGCTGGCCCCAGACTCCAGGCTCTTCCCTGGCTGCCCTTCCTCCATGGAGGACAATCAGCTAACTGTGTGTCGTTGCCCCATCCCCGCCCCACAGCACAGTGAATTAAACACTTAAGTACACTGAAAAGACGTTATGAAACACTGGAGAAAACTGACAGGGAGTTATCGATAAATACCTAAATGTTGGCATTTTAACTCTGTGCACTTGTCCACACCCGTTTTCAGTTCAATCACAAAGTACGCATCGCTTCCTAGTTTGTGTTTTAAACAACACTGGGTCTTGCACCTTCTCCCTATTTCTGTAGGGATTTTGTAATTATCAGGAATGCTAGAGGCAGACTGGGTTGGGATCCTAGCTCTGTGCCTCAGTTCCTCTCTCTGTAAACTGGGGACAATAACAGCACCTATCTCCTGGGATTGCTGTGAGGGTGAACAGAGGTAATGAACATGGGGCACTTAGAAAAGTGCTAACTCAGTAAAGGAACCTCAGTAAATGTAATAAATTTCACCATCTTTAATAATTCCAACTGCATGATATGCAGGTCCTATAATTCATAGACTCATCCCCAACTGCTGGGCAGTTAGGTTATTTTTAAGTCTTTTTCTAAGACTAAATGCCTTATTACATACAACTTTTTCTCCTCTTGAATTATTTCCTTAAGCTAAATTCCAAGAACTTCTTTGGCACCTATGTATTTTGCTGTCACAGAATGTTAATTGTAGATGACAGCAGAGCTTGGTGGCGGGGGGGGGGGGGGGGCGGTCAGGGATACACCTTAAGGGGAACAGGTGCATAGAACAAAGCCTGCAGGGCTCTCCTGGAGGTAGGAGGCTCTGAAAAGTCCCCTTCTTTGTGTGCCTGGGAGGGCATGTACAGAAGGAGGCCAAATGTCAGCTTTGCTTTCTTCATAGAGCACATCATTTAAGGGTAGGTCTCCCAAGAGGACAACCTTCTGCTGCTGCAATTGAGGGTGACCTGAGTGTCTATCCATGTGACTTCTGACCTGCAACGCTGAGTACCTGTGTTTATAGCCTTCTGACATCAGCCTCACCGAGGTGAATGGTTTCTTTTACCTGTGATCTTCCTAGAGGCCCATTCACTGGCCTGGAGGCTGGTGTGGTCGGGTTCACTGAGGTGGGCTGGCTCCACGCTGCTGTTGGCCCACCGGGAGACCTGCTCCACAAAGCAGGGGGACAGTGGCGTTCCTGCTTGCACAAAAAGGGTGCAGGCCAGCTCCATCTTGGTGCCTCGGCCGGAGCTGGGTAGTGTGGCGTAAACAGCGTGTAAGAACTCATTCACTCTTTGGTCTGTGAGAAAGGTTTGGGATAAATTGACAGTGGTGAGCGTAGGCAAGGAGTTAGCACCCTCTCTCTGCGCACAGTGCCCTGAAATGGGCCCTCAGCAACACCACTCTTGTCTCAGGTTCACCTACCAATTACAGTCGATTTGGATAAGTCATAACTAAATTGCTCAGGAGTTGGCCTGGGTCCTGGGGGGAAAGCGGTGCAAGACCTGAGAGAAATCAAGCTGTGATTAAGTCAAATAGAAAATCACTACCAACATCCCAGAGGCTATTCCTCCTCAACTTCTTGAGTCAGACATGTTGAGCCGTTACATTGAGAGTAGAGAGGGCTGGGAAAACTGCAGGTCTGGTGTGCAGGGTGATGGGGTTTCAAATATTTAAGAAGTCGGTCGATTTACGGAGAGCATCCTAAATAACCATGACAGATGGTGGCCACAGGGTCGAATTGTCCATATATCTTGTACAGGGCCCTAGATCTGTTCCCACAACCGCATGTCAGAAGCCGGAGGGACATTTAGGTGTGGCCCCTTTCAGAACTATGTGAGAAACACAAAGGAAAGGTAAGAATGCCTCCCATCCCCGTCTCCCTGAGACCCAGTGGACAGCTGATGCTACTGACGCCAGCAAGAACCTGCAAGAATGTTGAGGAAATAATAAGCATCTGAGAGAGTCAATAGTTCCCACCTTCTTGGATGGCGGCTGGACTTCTGTTTATTTACTACTTACACAGGAGATTGCTTCCTTCTCCCCATAATCAATAGTGGATTTCTTTTTCATGATGTTATTTACAAGCTGTGGCTTTTAGTCTGCCCTAGGAGAGACTCCGGAGCTGGAGCAGGGCCTCTCCCCCACTGGTGAGTCAGGGCACAGCTGAGTATCCTAGGCTGCCCCTGACACATGGAAGCTGGGCTTTTCCAGCAGGCAGGTCCCCTTCCTGTGCAGGCTGCCTCTGGTACATGGCCCTTCCCTTGTCCTCCTTGCCTCTCCTTCCTCTAGGCACAGCCCCGTGGCTAACCACAGATCGGCCCTGGGAGACACATGCTTTGCGCCTTCCTCCTGCACTGCCCCGGCCTGGCTCTCCCAGGGCACCTGTTGGAAGGACTCTCTGACAAGGCCTGGGGTCCCTCCACACCAACACCCGTCATGTGTCAGAGGCCAGGCCAGGGGATGGCAGCAGACCTCCAGGTTGCTTGGCCAAAGTTCTATGGAGGGGCACAGTCACCCAGAATACACCCTGGCCAGGGCCCCCGCCACCGGGTTACAGATCACAGCTGTGCACGGATTTCACTTGCCCAGAAAACTGTCACGACCAAAGCACTTCTTAGAATCCACAACTGTAAAAAACAGACTCAAGGTGTATATCTTGTGAATCAGAGCCTAATTCCGGTGCTTTTATTTTAATGAGAAAATAAATGAATGAAAAAAATGCCTATTGCCAGATTTTCCTCATCATGTACCTGTAAAATGGCGGCCATCTGGAGGGACAAGGTGAGACATTTCACTGGTCCATAGTGTAGTAAATTGGCTGCTGAAAGCTCTTCACCTGAGCCTAGTGTGTCTGCCCATTTGCACACGGGAAGAGCTTTTCTAGATGCTGCTGGAATATACGTCGCCAGTATAAGAAATACTGACGGTGTTCACAGACCCTGTGCTACATTCATGCTCACATTTAATCCTCTCAACGAGCCTGTGAATTCACTGCTATCGTGACCCCCATTTATAGATGAAGGAGCTGGGCTCAGACAA
Organism: Ursus maritimus; assembly: GCF_017311325.1. Taxonomy (NCBI): domain Eukaryota; kingdom Metazoa; phylum Chordata; class Mammalia; order Carnivora; family Ursidae; genus Ursus; species Ursus maritimus. The sequence goes on from NW_024423344.1 coordinate 20,593,157, forward strand.
ATTAATACTCTTGCTCAGTGCCACCGGGTGGTAGGAGGTGGCCCTTCGGCGCCCTTCTGCCCGTAGGTGAAGGACAGGACACCTGCTCTGCTCTGGAGAGCCGCCTCCTCTTGTCAGGGTCTGGCGCACACAGCCCCCTATTTCGCGGTGTTACTGTGAGCTTCCCGGGTCCTTGGGGCAAGAAGGACTGATGACGTGAGCCATGACAAACTGCTCCTCTCTGGCAGCCTTTGAAAGAGAATCCTGTCACTGCTGCCTGAATTCCCTTCCCTCCCCCTCCAGAGAGCATCTTTCTTGCTGGAGGGCAGGCAGGTAGATTGTACAGAACCCACGAGGGAGGGAAGGAGGAGGAAGGAAGCTCTGGGCACTGCCCTAGATCAGGAATGTAGTGAGGGCGGTGAGAGGGTTTGAAGAGAGGGTCTCTCAGATGGCCACAGGGTGGGAGGAAAGTGCTGGAAGAAGAAATGGTATTTTCTCATGAATTTCTCTTTCTACAGATGAGCCTTTTAACTCACTGGAGAGACCAGTGTGGAGAGTGCCTTCCTTTTGAGCCCATCTGCTGAACTGAACTTCTCGAATGGGACACGGAATCTGGTGACACCTGACTTTGTAAGGTTAATGAATATAAAATTCTCAAACTACAGCCTTGGTGATGCTAATGTTTTACTTGCCGGAGAATTATCAGAGGGCCGAGTTGAGGATGGCGTCAAAGGGTTTGGTTGGGCCGAGGGAATAATGGGGACGGCTCTGATTAAAAATAAAAAAAGGCACGATACTTACATCTTTATGTATCTGCTCAGGGGCTTAGAGTGGGATGAAGGAATTGTGGAAAGAACATAGGGTGTGGGGTCAGAGACTCTGGGGCTTGAATTCTGGCTCTGCCACCTGCTGAGTCTTGCCAAATTGTTAACCTCTTGTTTCACTTGTAAAATGGGAATTATTAATGTATGTGGTTTCTATGAGGATCAAATGATATACTGACTGGAAAAGTGAAATCCATACCATTATCAAACTGAATTTTTTCCCAAGAGCCAGGCCACCTTCATTTCTGAGACTTCTGTTCTTGGCATTATTCTTACGCTTAATAGAAAGCTATAAAGTATTCTCTTTTTTTTTTTTAAGATTTTATTTATTTATTTGACAGAGAGAGAGACAGCCAGCGAGAGAGGGAACACAAGCAGGGGGAGTGGGAGAGGAAGAAGCAGGCTCCCAGCGGAGGAGCCTGATGTGGGGCTCGATCCCAGAATGCTGGGATCATGCCCTGAGCCAAAGGCAGACGCTTAATGACTGCGCCACCCAGGCGCCCCTATAAAGTGTTCTTTATTAAGTTACCTAGAAAAGCACCAGAATTCCCTCAAACTTAGAACATCAGGAAATTGTGTGTTTTGTGTGGTGAAAACAAGGCTGCTCTTTAGGGAATACCACTGGTGTCCGTTCTGAGTCTCATGCTGTGCTTGTATGACCAGCAGGTGGGAATCCTAGCAAAGCTCCTGGTTGTCACGTTCTGGCTGGAAACGCAGTGAGAACGAGACAATGCTGATGTGCCCCACTGCAAATGTGGACAGGTCTTTCTGTTGATTAAACAGGAACAATGCCCCAGGACCCTGGAATGTGCTCGATACTGTTTTTTATACATTTTATTGCCCTGTATTGACTTTTAAAGGGAAGACTGGGCTCGGGCAGGTAGTGGGCACTGATGTGTTATTTTAAACAGTGCGCATGGTTCTCTGAGCGAGGTTGGGGTGAACCAAAGTTCCGGGGTATTCTATTAACTGGAACTCTAGAAGTGGCACACCCTATTCATGTTAGTTACCCATGGCTCTGTAAGATAATAAAGCAGTTTATGGGTAAAAAAAGGGGTGGGATTATGTCCCACAGAGTTTGACTATTAAGCATTCTTGACATTTGATAATTCTCGAATGGGGTCTATGGAAACCCTGTTCATCATATTTGATTAGCCAGGTACTGTGACTATACCTGACAACAGAGAATTGGCTGTAGTTAGTTCCCTTTCTCTGCGGTACAGCTACACGTGCATTTCTCTCTGTCCCCTAATCCTGACTTTTGTGACACTCTGTTTTAAGGCTGAAACGCCTGTCTCTCTTTCACACGCCTATTTATTCTTCATAACTCAGCTCAGATCCCATGTCTTCTGGGGAGCTTTCCTGATCTGCCAGTGGACTAAATCATTCCCTCCCCTCTACTAACCTGTTTCAAATAAATACACTTCCTGGGCCGCATTAGAGTGGTATTTCTACGTGCATCGTTCCTAGGAGACCGAGCTGCTTGGGTTCGGGGTTCTCCTGGTCTTTCTGGATGCTGAGTTCCTGGCCCAGCTCCAGCTCCTGCAACAGGAGCTCAGGAGTACTTGATCTAATGCGGCTGAAGCCTACGTCTGGGGATACGGGCGTTCCTGTGATAGTTTTCCTGAGAAGAATGAAGCTGGCCTGCAGGAGCGCGGGACCTATTTTGGTAGGGGACAGGGCGTGGGAGGGAGGGAGACGGGGTGTAGGGCTGGTGCTTTGCTCCCCGACATCTTCAGCGTTGGCCTTTACTTGCCACCTCAAGATTCTAGCTTGAAGGAAGCTTTCACCCGGTACACTTGCTAGAACAATTTATATATATATAATATATATATATATACATATATAATTTATACAGTTGCAGCTCCCATCCTTTATCATTGCTATCCTATTCCAAGATAGAGAAGCAGAAGCCATGTGCATGCGTGTCTGTGTTAGCATGGAGCTGGCAGGTGGGCTCCGGGGTCCGGCACGGAGCCAGAGGCCCCGAGCGTAGGCTAGGTGCGGCTGACCTGGCGTTCACAAGACTCGTGCCGCTGCTGACAGAGCCGCTCTAAACTACGTAATCACAGAGTTATGTGGCTAGCGATGGCACTGGCTAGAAATCACAGATCTATGATAGTAGGTGGGCCAAGGGCACGGGCTCTGGAACTAGACAACCCGGGCTTGCGTCTCAAGTCTGCGCCTTACTAGCTGCGTCACCTCGGGCAAGTTGCTTAAACTCTCGGTGTCTATTCGCTCATCTCTAAAATAGGGATGATTTATAATTTCGTCATCTCTCGAGGCTTAGCAATTGTATATGGTTTCTCTGAGCATCAGAAGACATGATGACACTTATGTTGTTCTGACAATTGATAAAATTACCTTAAATTGCAAGGTGCTTTGCACACTTGCTGGCACCTGGTAGGCTCTGCCGAAGGGCTAGTAAAATGAAATTGAAAAATTGCCCCGAAACCTGAGGTTGGAAGGGAAACTCAGAGATCATCAAGGGGACCACGATCGGAAGTTTGAAGGCCGCCCGGGGCATTCCTTCCTCCAGGTGGTCTCCCTTCTCTACCGGCCGTCATGCGGCGCCCGCTGCTAGATTCACAGAATGCCCGGCTCCTGAGGCAGCCTGGGCGGGAGCGGGAGTGGGAGCCGCAGCGGGAGCAGGAGCGTGAGAAGGCCTCTTACCGTGGATGGTGTAACCCAGCGCCTGTGCCAGCTGCCGGCCAGTGTTCCCTTGGGCTCCAAACTGCAGGATCTCCAGAGGGAGGGACACGCCGGCAGGAGAAATGACAACGTTGCTGCCATTTCTAGGGGCTGCCGCGTCCTGGTAGAGGCGAAGCGCAAGCTCAGTCTTCAGCAAGGTCAGGTCCTCGCGGAGGTCGCCGTGTCCTCCATGGAGGCAGGGGTGAAGCAGGAAGAGCGTAAACAGGGCCGGCCGCATGGAGGCAGGGAGGCTTCCTGCAGCGCAGAGGGAGGAGATGCAGGGTGAGGCCTGCAGTCCCCCGCGGCAGAGAACTGCTCTGTGCTCAGGGCTGACAACGGCCGAGGGAGGTGTCCCGGGGCCAGTCCTGCTCCCCTGGCCCCGGCCTCGTCCCACACCCACTGCCTTACTGCACGCTGATGTGTCTGCATTAGAGCACGGGCGTGAAGCCACACTGTGAGCTGAAAGGATTTTAGGTTGCTTTGTCACTTACTGAATGTGTGACCTTGGCCAAGGCCCTGGTCTGGTCAGAAGTAAACCACTGGGTTGGAAAAGAAACTAAGAAGTACATTCTACTCCTATTTCTTGGTATTTAGCCAGCTTATAGCTGTGCCATGTCTATCATGAATAATAATAATTAACAATAAAAATTATACAGTACATTACAAAGGACTTTGTATTTTCTCAGTTAATCATCACAACAGTCTTACAAGGTAGCTGTATTTCCAATACAGGGAGGATGAGATTTAGGGCCCTTGGTGAATCATTTAGGAAATACATGGGCTAGAGGATGCCTGGGTGGCTCAATCAGTTAAGTGTCTGCCTTCGGCTCAGGGCGTGATCCCAGGGTCCTGGGATCGAGCCCCACTGTTGGCCTCCCTGCTAAGCAGGGAGTCTGCTTCTCCCTCTGCCCCTGCCCCTCCCCCAGCTCATACTGTCTCTCTTCCTCTCTCTCAAATAAATAAATCTTAAAAAAAAAGAAAGAAAATACATGGGCTAGTGTCCATCAATTGATGAATGGATAAAGAAGAGGTGGTGTATATATTCAATGGAATATTATTCAGCAATAAAAAGAATGAGATTTTGCCATTTGCAACAACATGGATGGAGCTAGAGAGTATTATGCTAAGTGGAATAAGTCAGTCAGAGAAAGACAAATACCATACGATTTCACTCATACGTGGAATTTAGGAAACAAAACAAAACAGAAGGGGAAAAAAAAAGAGAGAGAAAGACCAATCAAGAAACAGACTCTTAATTATAGAGAACTGATGGTTATCAGAGGGGAGAGGGTGGGGGGATGGGGGAAATAGGGGATGGGGGTTAAGGAGGGCACTTGTGATGAGCAGCGGGTGATGTGTGGGTGTTGAATCACTATATACATATATAAAAGAAAGAAAATACATGACTCAAGCCCTGGTCTTCCACGAGTGATATATAAAACACGAAGGATATAAATGCACGTGAAAATACTCCTACATGAACTAATCGTACCTAGAATATCAGAATTTTTGTGATGCCAACTATTCTCATAAAAAACGGCACTTTCGCAGATAGCCGAGTTATGCCAGTATTGTTCCTACCAAAGAATCATACCCCTCCAAGGCAGAGAGAGAACTATCTGGAAATTAATACAAAGAAGGGGAAGGCCAAGGAGTTTCAATGACTACGCCACACACACAGCCCGCAGCACTTTCTGCTAAGTTATTTAACTTTGGTATCAGACAGGATTGGCCTGAGAGAAGCCCAGTCCAAAGTCACTTCCTATGAGGAGTTCGCAAATAAGGCCACTGGGCTCAACGATGTTTCCTTCAGATAAAGGCACAAGATGGAGAAGCATCTTTCCTGCAGCCGGGCACAAATGCAGGGTTGGGATGGCTTGGTACCGTGGGGGTGGATTGTGTGTGTGTGTGTCTGGGGGGTGTCTTTCTGTGTGTTTGGAGGTAGCAGGTCCCAGCCCAGCGTCATTTGTGAAATGACCAAGTCCCAGTGTTCTTGCAGCTCCTATGACCTCCCACAAGGACACTCAGCCATCGGTCTCCTGTGCCCCTGGGCTCCCATGACCACATCCCCGCCATGGTTCACCACGAATGAGCTGCTTACTCACGGACTCTCGCATCAGACTGTTGTGTCTCCTTGCTCGATTCTGTTCTTGTGGGTCGCCAGCATTAATGTGCTCCCCTTTTTAAAAAGTGGAGCAGAGTCTGCTTTGAATCACAAGACAGAGTAGGGAGGAAGCTGGCAATTGCCGTCTCTGCCGGCGATGTCTCTACCACTCGGTCCAAATTCCTGGAGCCTGAGGTCCTGCAGGGAGCCAGGGGAAGGAGCACTGCCTGGGGCAGCGAAGCCCAGATCGGAAACAGAGCAGGCCCCGGGGAGGGAGCCAGCCACACCCGTCAAGCCTTCTTAGGCTTGTGACCTGGTTGTACCAGCAAGGAACCCCTCATCTGGCCCTTGGTCACTTTGAGGAATTCCACTGATGACTCTGTCGTCCCGGCTTTTGCTGGGTACCAGGTACCTAGGGCTTCTCCCCTCCTCCTGTGAAGAAAACAATAAATCAGTCATTGGGCACTTGAAACTTGTAGCAAATGAGATTCTGTAAAAGAGAAAGAAAACAATCCAAGATATAGCTTAATAAGATTGAGACAGGGTGACTTGCCTTATTTATTACTAATAAAAGTGAATGCACGTGCTTATATGCAATATAGGCTCTATTAACCGTCTTGTTCTTCTTAGATACAATAGTTAATAAATCCGATGACTTAATTTGAGAAAGAGACTATGTTGTCCATGAGTAAATGCTCACTTGGGGAAAGTATAAGCAGATTCTGTCAAAAGTCTGTCCTTGTGACCGATGCAGAATTCCATACATTTCTATTAAGGTCTTAGGCATTGTGCTAAGTTCTAAATAGGCTATAGGCTATAAATTGTTACAAGTTAAAGAAATGAAAAAGACATTTGGAAATCAATGAAATTCTTAGTAATTATCTCTCAGGCATGTATTAAGTGTTACTATTTGAAAATGCATGAGGCTGTTTTTCATCTGACCACGACTCATACTCCCATTATCAGTGCCCGATTTATGTATTTTTATTTATTTATTTATTATTTATTTATTTATTTATTTATTTAACTGGACAATTCATTTTAACCATTTTTAAATGATTTTTTTCCTTTTCTTTCTTTCTCTCTCTCTTTCTTTTTTAAGGGGGAGGGTAGGGGCGGAGGAAGAGAGAGAAGTCCAAGCAGGCTCCACTCCTAGTGCAGAGGCCGATGCAGAGCTGGACCTCACAACCTGAGATCAGGACCTGAGCAGGAATCATGAGTTAGACGCTAACCGACTAAGCCACCCCGGTGCCCCTAGTGGGCAATTCACTTTATTTTTTTATTTTGTATTTTATTTTATTTTTTTTTTAAATTTTATTTATTTATTTGACAGAGAGAGAGACAGCCAGCGAGAGAGGGAACACAAGCAGGGGGAGTGGGAGAGGAAGCAGCAGGCTCCCAGTGGAGGAGCCCAATGTGGGATCATGCCCTGAGCAAAGCGCTTAACGACTGAGCTACCCAGGCGCCCCGGGGGATTCATTTTATTTATTTATTTATTTTTAATAATATTTATTTTGTTATATTAGTCACCATACAGTACATCCCCAGTTCTTGATGCAATGTTCCATGATTCATTACTTGCATATAACACCCAGAGCACCATGCAATACGTGCCCTCCTTATTACCCATCACCAGTCTATCAGAGGGGAATTCACTTTAAAGCAGAGTTTTATTGATGACACTCAAGCCTGGAATAGTTTTTAGGTGTTAGGAGAGTTACAGTTCTATAATTGCTTTACTTGAAATCTCCCCAAATCTTTAATTTAGTTTAAGTATATTGTTTGCATGTTTTGGACTCTAAGCCATAGCACAATAGTGGGATAAGTATATATATATATATCATTCGATAGCACTCAGAGAGGGCATTTCTCCCCTCTCCCTCCATCCTTCCCCCTTTCCTTCCCCCCTCCCTTCCTCCATTCCTTCCTTCCTTCCTTCCTTCCTTCCTTCCTTCCTTCCTTCCTTCCATACATCCAACGAATATCTCCCGCTTGCCTGCTAGGTTGCAAGGCACTGTGTTAGGTCCTGTGGATGAAGCAGTGAACCAGCTCTCATGGGAGCCAGAGACTGGTCCCTAGGTTAAATTAAGAAGAAGTTAAGAGTTAAGAAGAATTAAGAAGAGGGGTGCCTGGGTGCCTCAGTCGTTAAGCGTCTGCCTTCGGCTCAGGGTGTGATCCCAGGGTCCTGGGATCGAGCCCCGCATTGGGCTCCATGGTCTGCTGGGAGCCTGCTTCTTCCTCTCTTACTCCCCCTGCTTGTGTTCCCTCTCTTGCTGACTGTCTCTCTCTCTGTTAAATAAATAAATAAATAAAATCTTAAAAAATAAAAAAAAAAAGAAGAATTAAGAAGAAAGAGCCCATCATAAGGAGGATGGTGGTTACTTGCAAAGGCTGTCTCCCAATGCTGTGAGCTCCCCATAGCTGAGTTACCTGAGCCTAAGCTGATGCAGTATTCACCAGTGGCAGGCTGAGGGGGATGCTTACAAGAAGATTTCTTAAACTGGAAAAAGGTTGGGCTGTGTGACTTCCATGAACATTCCCCTACTAACTCTCAGAATATACCATTCTAAGTTGCTTTTATTTTTATTTATTTATTTATTTTTATTATAATCATATTTTTTTATTATATTATGTTAGTCACCATACAGTACATCCCTGGTTTTTGATGTAAAGTTCGATGATTCATTAGTTGCGTATTACACCCAGTGCACCATGCAATACGTGCATCACCAGCCTATCCCATTCCCCCACCCCCCTCCCCTCTGAAGCCCTCAGTTTGTTTCTCAGAGTCCATAGTCTCTCATGCTTCATTCCCCCTTCTGATTACCCCCCCTTCTTTATCCCTTTCTTCTACCGATCTTCCTAGTTTCTAAGTTGCTTTTAAAAAAACATTCTCAAGGAAAAATGCTAGGGAAAGTTAGCATACAAGAAACATTTCCTATATGGGTGAAACATTTCAAAGTGTGGATGGACGAGAGATGAACTGCAACTGATTCTTCTTTTGTGTGTTCAGCCGTGAACCTGGGTGAGCCACTGCGTTTCCTGCCCATTTTAGCCGAGGTGATCACGCTTATTTCTACCTTGCAGGATGCTGGTGACATTGCTAAGGGAGTCTCCATCCTTGGAGATATTTATTCATTATAACAACAAAACGAGTGAACATTGTTGAGCATTTGCTGTGCTCCAGATATTCTGTAATATACCTTGCATTTATAGCTGGAGTGAGTCCTTATAACAATCCTAGGAGGAATGTATTATTATACCCATTTTGCAGATAACAAAAGTAAGTCTTAAAGAGCTTACGACACTTGCCCAAGTTCCCACACTTAGAGGCCAAGCCGGGTCTGAACCAGGGAATCCTTGACTCCCAGGCTCAGGCTCTTTGCCACAGTCTTATTGGTATCTGTCAGGGCTCTTAAAATCCCCCGGCTACGGGGTTCCAGGCCATTTGGTGGCCAGCCCAGACTCTGTTGGCTCATAATGTGTGTGCACTCTGCCCACCTTCACGAGGAATGCTATGGTGAATCACCTGCAGAGATGTGCGGCGTCTTTAATTATAATTTTTAATTTTTCCCAACCCGATTTCTTACAGGCATAAACAAATCGCTTTCAAACCCAAAGGTCTACCAAACTACCGTGATGGAGAGACGCATTGCATTTTAATCCTGTGAGTACGTAATTAATACAAGGACACCTCCTCTTTGTGGTGTAGGCTGCTTGTCCGGGGTTGTATGGAGACAGTCCCCATTTGTCTCTGTCCTTGAGGAGTCTGCCATGGCGAGAGAGCACGCTGACCCAATGAGACGCAGGGGCACAACGAAGAAACCCCGGGCGCTGCCGGCGTCAGCGGGGACAAGGCAAGGGAACCCAGCACCTGCTGCTGCAGATTGGGGCAAAACCCACAAGTCCTTCGGGGGAAACCCGGCAGGTGGCCCCGCCTGTCCCTCCCGGAAGGAGCCGGTGCAGGGGGCTGCCTGGGCTTCCCCGGGTCGCAGGTGACGGCTGACACCCAGTCCTCAAGTTCTTCACAGGTACCCCATGCATGGACACAAAATGAGCCCGTGGACCTTCCCACCTTCCAGCGCCTTTCGGCATGGTGTGGTGTGGATAGCACACAGGCCTGGCTGCAAGTCCTTGCTTCTGGGGACTCCCGGCTGGCTCAGCCGGCAGAGCCTGTGACTCTGGGTCTCGGGGGTGTGAGTTCAAACCCCACACTGGGTGGAGAGTTTACTTAAAAAAAAAAAAAAAAAAGAATTGCTTCTTACTAACTATAGACCTTCAGCATGCTACTGAACTGCCCTGAACTTTAGTTACTGATTCTGAAAAATGGCATCACAATACCGACCTTTCACTGTGAACCTTAAATGAGACAGCGTCTCTAAAGCACCCAGCATGGTCCCTGATAAGCAGAAAAAACCAGGTCCTTTGGATTATGTGCCCAACCCCCATCTCATCTAAAGAAAGGATCACTGACATTCATGCTCGCACAGGAAGGGGCTTTGAGAATCACCATGTAATTGGCTAGGATGTGAATCTATGCTGTTTTATCCCAAAATATCTTTTTTGGTCTTGTAAGAAAAAGGTTGGAGACTTTAATGAAGGATTTAAATGGACTTAAATTCCAAGCTCGTTTTTATCTAACTTGTAAAAAGTCATTCAGTGTCATGACCTCAGAGGCAGAGGGTTGAGCAAGGCCTTCTCCTTATTTCCTGCCACGTCATCACACCGGCACACCGGTCCATGCAAGGCCCCCCTTTTGTTATTTTGTTTCCTTTTAGGAATGTGCTTTTGAAAATTATGTATCATTGTTTTGTGTACATGCATTTTAGATTTACACACATGGTTATACGTTCCATATTTCATGTTCCCTGAAGTTTTTCAGTAGACACTATGTTTTTAAGATCTGTCCGCGTGTGTGTCCATCGGATCCCTGCTTCCAACTGCTGGTGATACCCCCTGTATAACTACGGCATTTGCTTTATCCATCTCCCAGAGGTGAGCACCCAGGCCGTCTCCAGTCCTCGCCGGCACCGACAGCCCTTAGCTGGCCTGCACATGTGCTCTTGTGGGCCGTGCGGGAAGTTCCTGGTTGAGCATGCCCAGGAAGGGAATTTCTGAGTCTTAGGATATGCATGTCTCTCATGTGGCTGCATAGTTCCAGGCCAAGCGCTGGAAGGTAACACCCCTCCGTACCCCACCACTCTCCACGTCCCTGCCAATACTTGGTACTTGCCAGCTCTCCTGGTTTCCCAGTGTAATAGGTGCGAAATTGTATCTCATTTTGTTAACTTGCATTAAGGCAATCACCAGTGATCTGAGTACCTCGTCGTATGCTTCTGCTTTTTTCTGTTTTCTCTTCCAAAATTATCTACTCGTAGCCTTTGTCCATTTTTCTATATAATGTGGTTGGCTTCTTTTCCATGTTGATTTGCAGTTTACATATATAGGATAAATCCCCTGTCAATATTAGATATTGTAAATACCTTCTCCCTTTCTGCCCAGCATCTATTAACTATCTCCAGGATGTCTTTTGTTGAAACAAAATGCTTAATTTTGATGTGTTCAAATCATTTTCCTCCTTTGGTTTGTTATGCCCCTTTTCTCATGTATTACATCCCCTTCTACACATGGGTTGTCTCTGAGCTCCCTACTCCATTCTGTTTGGGCTGTTTGTCTTTATCAAACTGTTTTAAATGCTATGGCTTTAAAATACATCTTATTATGTGATAGGGAAAGGTCCTTCTTTTTATATCCATTTTAAAGGCTGATTCAGCTTTCCATAGACTTTATTCCTCCAAATCAATATTAAAGTAAGTTTATTAAGTACCTCAAAAAATCCAACTAAGATTTGATCATGATGGCACTGAATTTATAGATTAATCTGGAAAGAATTAACGTCTTAATAATATTAAATCATCCCATCCAAGACTGTGGAGTGTCTTTCCATTTATTAAAATTATCTTCTATAATAGACTATTTTAATAAACTTCAAAGTTTTAAAAATAGAGATCTTGTATGTATTCTTGATTAAATTCCCAGGTTTTATACTTTATGCCATTTAAAAAAAATTAACAGGCTATTTTTAAAAGCAGGTTTAGGTTTCCAGAAACATTGAGTGGAAAGTACAAAGAGTTCCCATAAAGCCCTTCATCAAATAGCTCCCCCCCCACCCTCCCCTCTACACACACCACTCCTCCCTCTCCCCTCCTCACCACTCTTGGCTTCTTGCCCCTTGCCCCAGCTTCTCTACTTACTAATATGCTGCATAGGTGTGATATACTTGTGATAATTGATATATTATTATTAACTCAAGTGCATGGTTTACTTCAAGATTTGCTCCTTGTTTTGTATAGTTCTAGGACTTTTGTCACATGTATAATGTTGTGGGTCCACTATTATAGTAATATGCAGAATAGTTTTTCTTTCCTTTTTTTTTTTTTTTTTTTTTAAACTAAACTCTGTGCCCACCGTGGGGCTCCAGTTCACAACCCGGAGATCAAGAGTTGCACACTGTACTGACTGAGCCAGCCACCCACCCCCAGAATAGTTTCATCGCCCTAAGAATCCCCTGTGCTCTATGTGTCCCTCCCTCCCCACCTCCCACCTCCAACACCTGACCACCACTGATCTTTTCACCATCTCTGTTGTTTTTCCTTTTCCAGAAGGTCATGGAATCAGACAGTACATACCCTTCTCAGACTGACTTCTTTTACTTAGCAATATGCTTTGAGAGAAACGCTGCCCTCTGCAGCATCTCAGAAGGACCCTCTGGCTCGGCTCTGAAAACCCCGATGACCTCCTGTCCATCTACCCACCAAGCTCGGGACTCCGCCAGCCACGGGATGGCGTGGCAGGGCAGGCACGTGGGCGAGCTGACACGCAAGACACCCCGGCAGGCCGCGGGCGCACGGGGGCGGCCCGGAAACCGGCGGCGTGGGGGGAGCTCCCGGGCGATGCTACGGGGCGGGACGGCCGGGGCTGGCGCTGCGCAGCTGTGATCCACTCATGCCCCGCCCATCGTCCCCGTGGCCCGAGCCAACCACGGCAGAAACGTCCACGCGGAAGCTGCGATATGAGAAAGACAGTCAGAAGCTGTGCGACGAGCGAGAGCGGCCGGGCTGGGGAGTCCGGTGAGTCTTTAAGGTGTGGCTTTAGACAAATTCTGCCTGAAGAGGGGGGTGGGTTGGGGCTGGAGGAGAGGGCCCCAGTGGGGTCCCTGGGCAGACCCCGAGGACTCCAGGGAAGAGCCTGAGAGCAGGGTGCCGCATGGATACATCAGCACAATCAATTATCATTTTATGTTCAAATTGCACTTTAAAGCCAATTATCACCTTTTTGGGGGGGGTGGGGAGAGAAGAAAGAAGGGGTAGGGGTGGGGGGGAGAGAACAACGATGATACCAGTTTTGAAGCATTTTGTGAAAGCTCTGACATCAAAAGCAGCCCTTGGCACGGTGGTGTGTGGGGTCTGTGTCGCACACTCGGGGGTTCAGCTCTCAGAGCAGCCCCCACTGTGGGTACCCGGGAGGCCAACCTCCTCCTTCCAGCGTGCTGCTGAGATGCTGTGGAGGCCCTGAAGTGACAATGCGAGGAGGGTATTTTAAAAGCAGAGGCAGCATTCCCAGCACATGCATTCAGTTAATGCGTCCCTTCAGGAGATCAGGACATGAGAGGAGGTGGGGGTGTGGGAGTGAGATTTTAAAGCATTATTTCTATTTCCAACACAGCAGTGATAACGGTGGTAGCAGGGATGGGGTTTGGTCGGCAGCAGAGCAGAGGACGGGAGAGCCTGTGAGTGCTGGGGAGGGCGGCAGAGCAAAGAAACCTCAAATGCTGGCACAGTCCTGGAATGTTTCTGGACACACGAGCCAGAGACATAATGTTTGTATGCATAGCAATGACAAAAAAGGCACAGATTCAGCCCCCAGTGCTCTGATCCCAGCAAGCCAGCTGGCAGGAAGGCCTTATGGCCAGCGTGTGGGGCTGGGGGTGCTGGGCTGTGGACACAAGGCGGACCCTGGGGAGGCCTTTGTGGGAGGCTGGTGGGCTAGTCTTTTCGATGATGAGGGCCTATCAGTCCCGCTGGCCCCTTAGCTGAGGGTATAAGGTCAAGGTCACACACCTTGGGGACAACATAGCTCCTTAAAGGCCCAGTGCGTCATCCCTGGGAATATCTTCACTCCCACTCAAACCTGGTTGTTGATGAAGAAGTGGGGGAATTTCACACATGGTGGGCTCCCTACGACCTCTTTGTTGGGTTTGACAATATATATAATAATATGACTGGGGCTTTATTCTGAAGAATTATACCTCAAGAGGAAATAGGAACCTAGGTTCAGGATGTCAAGGAGTAGAAGCCATCTCAAAGAGGGTTCGTGCGTTTATTTTTTTCCATAAGCTCAGGGGCCCCTGCAGGCCCCCAAGAGAGGTGGGGCATGTCCTGGACTGGCCCGTCTTACTCTCTGCTTTGGCCGCCACTCAGTCTCAGCCAGCATATCCAGTGGTCTCGGTTGGCAGAGGTTTTGGTCTCCATCTTCCCCTGAGGCAGGAGTCCCTTATGGTCCCCAGTGGTCCCCCATCTCAGATCATGCCAAGGAGATGCAGGGAGTTGTCAGCACTCACATGGTTTGGTGGCCGGGACTGTATGCCAGCTGGGGAGACTGGGGACACTGGGCTCGCCTCGAGGTCTGTTGGTTTGCAGTTATATGGGCCGTGCTGGTCATACACCAAATTACATAAGCCGTGACGTCATTGGCTATATACGTTCTTTGCAAGTTGATTCAACTTACCAGTACGTTCCATAATTTTTCTGTACTATCTGACACATGTTTATGACTTTGGGGTACAGCTGTTTATCTCCCTTGAAGGAGGTAGCCATATGCTTATTTGTAATGGAGTAAGGATGTTTACAACTCTAACTACTTTTGAGAAAAACATGTTTACAAGCAAAGGAATGTTTTGGTGGGAAAGCTTGTTTTTCAGTTTTAAGCACGGCAAACAGGTTTTTGTCTATGCGTGCTAAAGTACAGGATGAGACATCCTTCACCAGAATTCGCTTCACATACCCCGGACTGGACAGTGGATTACCCTCACTGCCCGTTTTTTGCCTTAATACGTCTTCATTTGCATTTCCGTACACCCAGCTTCTCATCCTAGGAGCAGCATGGTGCCACTTTCATTTGGGAACATGTCAGTGAAAAATATGGTACCAAAAATATTTAGGAGAACAACGGTGATCTGATTGTTTTGGGCCTTAGTGGTTTGGGTTTTCTGGACACTGTACTCTGGGGATGGGAGAAGTTCTTTTTTATTCATGACTATATTCCTGATTCTGAGAACAGCCTCTGGCATGTGGAAGGTGCTCAACACATATTTGTCAAATGAATGAATGAATGAGTGAATGAGTGAATGGGAGAATGACTCTTTTAACAGACACCTTGCCCACCCTCAGCCCCCACTGCCAAGGAGTTCCAAACACGACATAAATCTGACCTTTTACTCAAAAACTTCTTTCGTACGAGATAAGAAGAACAGATGTTTTAGCCATTAGACAAATAAGAAAAAAGAAATACTTAAAAAACTTTGCCCTTGGTGTCCCAGGTGGATCCGTGGTCACGTGGGATCTCCTGGCTCGTCTTCCCAGGCTCCAAGGGCCCACACAGCCAGGGAGGGAAGCTGTGAGCCGCTGCCTGGCTGCCAGGGGCGACCTCTTGTCGCAGGCCAGCCCGAGGGCTCTGCGTTCTGCCAGCCACGTTGGGGAAGCCGGGTTCCCTCCTGGACCTGCCCGGCCTGTGGCTTATCCTGATTCCGCAGAGGAGAAGGGGCTTGTTGGGGTCAGGGGCTGATGTGTGGTTTATAGACTCGGGGATGAACACGGAGCCCGGCTTCAGGAATAAGGGCTGGGCGGTGCTGGACTTCCACGGGGAGCTAACCGTGAGCCAGAGAGCTGGGAGCCGCGACGCCGTGAGCGGGAGTTTTGCACTGTGGCCCGCGGTACCGCGTCCATGAGCAGGATAACTGCCATGGTCCCACAGCTTAATGCTGGCTCTGCCATGCTGCTACTCACTAAATCACTCAGGGCCAGTCTCTCTAATGTGGTCGGGCCTCAGTTTCCCAATCGGTAAGGCCGGAGTCATAGACCCACCTCACTTAAGTGAGGTGTGAGTAGGTAAATGAGATAAAGTACACGAAAGGGGTCTGTAAGTCATGAAGTCCTGTACAAAGAGGCTATTGCTTTTAGTTAGACTTTGTTTTATGAGAGCCAACTTTCATTGACAGGTGCTGCGCTGAGTCTTTTATAAGCATCATCTCATTTAATCTTTATAACCATCTTGTCAGCCTCTTGGTCATAGTGGAAATATTTTAATAAAATAGAACAATGTGAAGAAGAGAACTAAAAATACCTGTGGTTCCCCTGATCCAGGGATGTTAGCTGGTTATTTCAATCTTCCTTCCTTCCTCTGGAACGCTGACGCTGGTCAGGAAGGAGGTCAGGAAGAAGGGCTCGGGA
Source organism: Ursus maritimus (assembly GCF_017311325.1). Lineage (NCBI taxonomy): Eukaryota > Metazoa > Chordata > Mammalia > Carnivora > Ursidae > Ursus > Ursus maritimus. The sequence continues at coordinate 20,609,263 of NW_024423344.1, forward strand.
AAGGCATGTGTGTGCAAGGGGCGTGCCCGGGTCTGCACGCTGGCCACCGACTCTCGTGGCAGTTGAGATGGGATGGCGGGGGCGAGGTGCTACCATGCCCTCTACTCTGAGGTCTGCCAGGCTCCAGCAATCAAAACAGGAAAAAGGTCAAGACAGACTTGGCATCCTCCAAGCCCAGGAGAGTGGGAGTATTAAAAAAAGAAAAGTGGTTCCTGTTTATTTAGCTCCTACCATGTTCCAGGCCCTGGGTAAGAGCCTTGCCTGGATCTCATGAATCCTCACAACACCTAGAAGGCAGGTGTCAGCTACGGTTCCCATTTTGCAGACCAGAGAGGGAGGCGTAGAGAGGTTATTTGCCTTCAGAGACTTCTAGGAAGTATCAATACCCAGGTTTAAACCTGACTGGACTAGCTTCCTGGCTCTGAAAGCCCTTCTGTCTCCCAAGAAAGGTGGGGCCCGTTAAAATCTGCTTTTGCCACCAGTCTGCTGGGATTTCTTCTCTTCAAGAGGGGCCTCTGTCTGGAGGGGATTGTCTGCAGGCAGAAGGAAAGAGCTGTCTAACACCACTGGCTGATCGCTGTTTCCTGGGTAGCCAGTTAGAGGCCCCTGAACACACAATGATTAATAGTGTACGTTTGCTCACTTGCCAGCAGTCCCATTCGTTGGGTTGCATGGTTTCAGGTACTTTCATCCAAAAAGGGTGAATTTTAGAAGTCAGCTTCTTTGAGCACTGAATGGACAGACCTCTGGACCCTGGGTGAGGTGGCCAGTGGCAGCCAGTGACCTCTCTGGCTTTCTTCCATTTCATTCCAGCCAAAACATACAGACAGTCCCACAGGATGGCTTCCAGGGCTGGCTGCTGGGGAAGGCAGTCAGCAACTGTATGGATATTTTGGAAAATTGGGAACAGGGGGTGTGGGATATAAGCGTTGGAGTCAGCAAACCTGATCTCCAGTCTTGGGCAAATTACTCACCTTGCTAAGCCTTAGTTTCCTCAGTCTGCAAGCTGGAGACGATAAAGGTGTCTACCTCCCAGATGGGTACGAAGAATAAATGACAGATTATATGAGGCCATGTACCTCTAGTGCTTAATACACAGAATGTGCTCAATATGGGTGAGTTATAATAATAATTACTATTATTTTGAGACGTGGACAAATCATTAACCGACCCTCCCTCCATGCACACACTCAAAAAATTACCACCCACACTGTGTTCATTTCCTAAGGCTGGTGTAACAAAATGCCACACATTTAGTGGCTTAGAATAACAGAAACTTATGGTCTCACGGTTTTGGAGGCTGGAAGTTGGAAATCAAGCCGCTGGCAGATTTGTTCTTTGTGGGCTCTGAGGGAGACCCTGCTCCACACCCTCTCTCCTCGATTCTGGTGGTTGGCAGCCATCCTTGGCATCCCTTTGCTTATAGACACATCACTCTGATTTCTGCCTCTGTCATCACATCGTCTTCTTATAAAGACACCAGTCATATTAGATTTAGGGCCCACCCTGATCAAATATAATCTCATTTTAACTTGATTACACCTGCAAAAACCCTACTTCCAAGTGAGGTCACACTCACAGGTACTGGGGATGAGAACTTCGACATATCTTTTTGGGGTCTGCAGTTCAACCCACAATACCCATGTACCTCATTTAGGCTGGAGAACCTGCATTTTTCAGTTTGTTCTTTTTTGCCATTATTTTCTGAGAGTTAGTTGTGTAATCCCCCCAAAGCTCAGATGAATTAATTTCTTTGGCTGAACTGCTGTATCTTCAGTCAAGATGGAAATGTTCCAGTTAGAAGGGGTACAGTCTCATCTGTGGTTTTCACTTCAGTGTTAAAGAAGTCAGTCGTCGATTCAACAAGTGAATTCTGAGGTCCTACTCTGTGTAAGACACTGTGGTAAGTCTTGGGGTACAGAGTTAAACAAGGCACCATTCCTGCCCTCAAGCAGCTGGGCCTGGTGGCAGAGAGCCAGGTGGAGAACTAGATTTTATTAATTTTTTTAAAAAAGATTTTATTTATTTATTTGAGAGAGAGAGAGAGAGAGCCCAGAGGGAGAGGGAGACGCAGGCTCCCCACTGAGCAGGGAGCCTGATGCTGGACTCGATCCCAGGACCCCAATCATGACCTGAACCAAAGGCAGATGCTTAACCAACTGAGCCACCCAGGCGCCCCTGAAGAACCAGATTTTAAATACTGTGATACCGCATGGCCTGTGCAGGGAGCTGGGAGACCAGGGAGGCCAAAGATCCTACAGGAGGAACATACCCTGGTGGGGGAGTGAAGGGTGGCCTGAAAAAGGCCACTCCTGCAGGGCTCAGAGGAACAGAAAAGGGCATTCCTGGCAGGGTGCCCGGCGCGGCAGAGGATGGTAAGGGTGCACATCTGCAGTGAGAAGAGGCAGGAGGAAATCTGCTAAAGTGGAGAGTACGAGGCTGTTTCCAGAGAGCAGGTGTGGGAGAGGAGGGGAGAAGCATGGGGATGTGGACACTGGGATTCAGGGGGGAGGCTGTCCTGCAGAAAGGCAGGATGGAGGGCTTGAGTCTGCTGTCCACAATCTCCACTATGTTGTCCTAGGCAGGGGCATTAGCCAGGGTTCCCAGAGAAACAAGACCAATGGGATGTATGTGTGTGTGTATAGAATCATTATAAGAAATTGGCTCACACACTCATGGAGGCTGGCAAGTCCCCAGATCTGTAGTTGGCAAGCAGGAGACCCAGGAGAGCCAATGTGTGGTTTCAGTCTGAGTCCAAAGGCCTGAGAACAAGGAGAGATGATAGTGTTGATTCCAGTCTGAAGGCTAGCAGGCCCGAGACCCCCAAACTGCTGATATTTCAGTGTTAGTCCAAAGGCTAGGAAGGACCACCTCAAGTAGCCAGGCAGGAGGAGGTCCCTCTTCCTCAGCCTTTTTCCTCTATTCAGGCCTTCAACTGATTGGATGAGGCCCACCCACTTTGGGGAGGGCAAATGGCCTTACTCAGTCTACCCGTTCACATGCTAATCTCATCCAAAAAAGACACCTGGAAATTTTGACCAAATGTCTGGGTATCCCATGGCCCAGTCAAGTTGATACACAAAATTAACATCCTCACAGGAAATGGCACAAGCAACAAATCTCAGTTTCTGAAACGTCCAGATCTTTCTGCATCTCTGTGAGGGAAGGGAAGTAAATCTATCCAGTACAGGTAATCCCTCCACTCATTGGGGACAGTCATATCCACAGCTCTGGCGGTCTTGGGCTGAGTGGGCTGAACTCCAGGGGTGGCGGCCAGGACCCTATTTCCTGAAATGCCTGTGGGAGAGTAAGGCCAGCCAAGCTCCCTGAATAGGAGAGCTTGGACCGTGCAGTGCACTTGACGGGGAGGACCAGCTCAGTTTGGGATGCAAATTTATGCAAACTAGCAGGTGGGCCCTTGAGTCCTGGTCTTTTTTTCCTACCACAAGAGCAGCAGTGTTCTGGTTCCTCACTGGTCTCTCTGGTTCTGTTTCTCCTGTGCGCTGCCCTCCGTGGGCCCGAGCACAGTGTTCTTTCAGTCTTGTTAAGGGAGGCAGCTGGGGCTGCCCCGAAGTGGCTGCAGAATGGGGTGTGGTGGGGGTGGACACGTGGGCTAACACCTCTGCCAGAGCCTCTGCATGCCTGCGAGGGGCGGGGTGCCCGTGGGCAGGTGTGACACGCTCACCTCGTGTGGATGCCAGCAGGCCTGGTGCGGGGATCACACGCTGCAAGGAACAGCCTGTGCCCCAGAGAAGCACATGGTTTAAGGGGAGACAGACGTGCTAATAAATACCCATGTTAAGTTCTATAATAGGACTGTGCACGAAAACCACCGGGAGACAAATGAGAGAACAAAGTTACTAATCCTCACAATAGCCTTGGGAGATAGGAATTACCGGCCCATTTTTCCACATGAGGAGACTGAGGTTAGAGAGAAATTTCCTTCCTTTCCACCTTCCTCCCTTCTAACCTGCTTTCTCTCTGTCTCTGTCTCTCCCCTCCCCACACCCCACTCACCTTTCTTTCTTTCCTTCCTCTTTTTATTTCTCACAGTAAATAGATATTTACCGAGCACCTCTGACGTGCCAGGCACTGTGCTGCGTGCTGGGAGTTAGTGGTGAAGTACTCAGTCCTTATTTTCAGAGGGATTTACAACCCAGTGGGGGGTAGTCAGAACACAAAGGACATCAAAAGCAATAGAATGACTATTATGGTAGGAAAAGTAAAGGGTATAAGGAGAACATTAACTGGGGGCTCTCACCCAGTGTGGGGTGTTGACCAAGGTCACCCAGCTGGTGAGAACCAAGGCCCCTGTTGTCTGACTCTCAAGTCTTGGGTCTTGCCAACTATGTGGGGAGAAAGGGGACACTGAAACCCCCACTAGGTGAGTTGTGACCAGGTCCTTGCAGAGGCCATGGTCTCCTGGAGCCGGGACTGTGACTGTAGGAAAATCCCCAGCTGAAGAGCAGTAGAATTTTAATACTAGAGTGTAGGTTGCTTCTAGCTGGCCTTAGCCGAGGGGCTCCGAAGACGCATCCTCAAGGACGCAGCCACGTCGGCACCACGGTCACGGAGTGTGTCCTGAGAGCTCCAGGGCTCCGCACCACAGTCCTCCGCGCCTGTGCGCTGAGAATGAGCTGAACGGGACACGCTCTCCTAGCTCGAAAACCTAGTGTTTTTGTGGGAAAGAGGCCTGAAATTAATTACAAAAATCCACTCATTTACCTATTAATTTATCCCCAAATATTATCTTTTTAGCACTAATATGAGGCTAAGGCACGAGGTTCGGTGCTAGAGAGAAAAAGAGGAATCCAGATGCGGTACGCGTTGGGTGGGGTCGGAGGGCGAGGGAGGCCGCGCACACGTCCCGTTTCCAAGCTGTGGCCGGCAGCGCACTGACAGCAGCGCTGCGCGGGGTTGCAGAACACCCACAGAGTGGGGTTGCAGAGCACCGGGCAGGACTGGGTCTGGGAGGCGAAGTGGTGTTAGAAAAGGCTGAGCGTCCGAGGAGCTTGCGAGCTGGATGCTATGGAATCTGGGGGGAGGATGGACTCAAGGGGACAAGGGAGTCGGCAGGTGACTCCCTAGGAGGCTAATTCGGGGGCTGTAGACAGAGGTAATTGCTGCAGGAGCGAGGACCCGTGGGAGCCAGCGGGAGGAGCGCTTGGTTCTGCCTAGGAGGCAGGGGGCCAGCCTTCCCCAGAGAGCTGCTGGGAAGGCCGGGGTTTGGGGGCATGGGCACGCACACACCAGGCAGGGGGAAGGTCACGTATGACCCTCGGCGTGAACGCCTGTGGTGCGCTCTGCTTTGACTTCCCGCAGCCCTGCCGGCCAGTAGACAGCTCCTGGGGGAGTTGCAGAGCCCCCTCCGCAGCCTAGCCGGCTCCATGGGGACAAGACCCTGGGAGCGAGGTCTTGTGACACGTGATAGCCAAGGGCGCGCACCTGACCCACGCTGGCCCATCCGTTTGTCTCTCTCTGATTAGAACGGTGAAACTCAAAGGCCCGGGGTGGGAGCTGAGCCCCATATGGGACAGAACATCGAAGTGAAGATTCTGAATCTCCTGCGATGGGCCTCCAGCTGTCACGGTTCTCTTTTCTGAACCCCCGTTATTCAACTCTCCTTAGAATACTCTGAGGTTATCCTTCCAAAAAATTCCTTTTTTTTCCCCCCTGAAAGTGGGGTTTTGTTATTTATAACCAAAATAACATTAACAAGTACTCACTGGCCAAGGTGAATTTGCAAAGCAAATACAATATACTTTTTAAAGTTAATTTCAGACACCTTTGTCTGAAAGTTGGATTAGCCAAATTCTGTCTAAATTCCTGGTCCGAGACCATCTGCTAACCTCGGCTTGGACGTGGGCTAGCTTTTCAGAATGGACAGGGCCAGGCTGGCGGCTGCCTCTGAGACATGGTGGAAGGGGAGCAAAGAAGCCTCTGCCAGCCACCTGCTCTGCCAGGGCCCGGGCATCCTGGCGTCAGCATCAGTGGGGCCTGGTTACTCCCAGGGTCTGGTATGAGCCTGCACAGCTAGTGGTTGGGTGGGGGGCATACAGGAGAAAGAAGCAGCCAGGGTAGACCTGCTCCTCATCAGGGAGACCACCTCTCAGTGAGTGTGACCTAGACCCTGCCAGGACCTGAATTTGAAGATCTTGTATATACTCAGGCCCAGTAACAAAGATCTAGCTGCATGCTTGTCCTTCTTGCCTTGCTTCTAAAACACATTTGCAGGGGCGCCTGGGTGGCACAGCGGTTAAGCGTCTGCCTTCGGCTCAGGGCGTGATCCCAGCGTTACGGGATCGAGCCCCACGTCAGGCTCCTCAGCTATGAGCCTGCTTCTTCCTCTCCCACTCCCCCTGCTTGTGTTCCCTCTCTCGCTGGCTGTCTCTATCTCTGTCGAATAAATAAATAAAATCTTTAAAAAAAAAAAAATAAAAAAAAAAATAAAACACATTTGCAGAATGCATCTTAGAAATTCTTATTGGTCAATATAAGCCTCTACCATAGAACTCAGCAGGCAGCTGGAATGACGTGCATTCTAGGCGCATTATAAATTTAATTAATTTGCCCGAGAATATTTCATTGCCTTCTCCCTCATATGAATGAAAATCCACATGATTTCCAATCTGTTTCTATGGTTTCCTTACTCTATTCAGATACATTAATTAGCTTGTCAGTTCATTATGGATGTTGGTGCCTTTTTCCCCCTTCAGATTTGAGTCCATATTAATTTAGTTTTGATTTCACCAGTGTTTAAAAATAGAGCAAAATTATTTTGACTAGCATACAGTCAGGCCTGTAGGTGTTTAAGGAGCTCGTCACAGTAATCTGGATTTCATTGCTCCTCTCTGTCCTGGAAATGTGGCTGTGATCTCCCGTTTTACCTTGCAGCAAGGTGAGTCAGCCTTAATTTTCTCTATTGTATTCAGTTTCATTGAAAACCCCTGGCTCTTTGGGCAGCCAGGCAATCTGCGTGCTCTAAAAATCATCATTATTTTTGTATCCTTTGGGTAATTACCTAGTAGTGGACTCTCCTTAGAGTAGGCTGAAGCAAATACGTCCTCACGAAGAGAAAGATTAAGTTATGCCTTTTTTATTTGGTTGTTGAAAAACATGCTGATGTTTTCAATCCCGTGCTCTCCTCGGGCGGCTCAGCCACTCCCCAGCATGGCAGCTGTGGGCACGGTGCTCCCACCAGAGAGCCAGCTGCGGGGCTCACCCAGGCGCAGGAGGGCCCTCGTGTCTCGGGCTCCTTGCCTGTTTTACCCCCAGAACAGAAGTGCTCTAACCTGGCCATGCTTTTGGATCACCTGGAAGTACTTGTAAAATGTAGATGCCTGGGCTCCATGCCAGCCCACGTGAATCAGAACCCCTGGGGTGGGGTCAAGATGTGGGTATTTTTTAAAGGATTTTGTTTATTTATTTTAGAGAGAGAGCGGGAGTGAGCACATGAGCAGAGGGAGAGGAAGAGGGCGAGGCAGAGAGAATCTCAAGCCGACTCCCCGCTGGGCAGGGAGCTCACGCAGGGCTTGATCCCAGGACCCTGACATCATGACCTGAGCTGAAACCAAGAGTCAGACACTCAACCGACTGAGGCACCCAGGCACCCCCAGATGTTTTTTTTTTTTTAATTTTTAAAATTTAAATTCAATTAGCCAAGGTATGTAGTTGATATTTTTTAATATCTAATGGGCAGCTGAGTCCAAGGAGCATCGGCTTCTCAAAATTCTGGAAAAAGTGGTGCCCAAGGTTGAACTGTGTCCCTCCCAAAAAGGTATGCGGAAGTCCTAACCCCTAGTGTCTCAGAATGTGAACTTGCTTGGAGATAAGGTCTTGGCAGAAGGAGTGAAGCAAAAATGAGGTCGTTAGGGTGGTATCCTTATAAAAGGGGGGGGACATTTAGGGATAGCACGCACACGGAGAATGCCACGGGAAGTCGAAGGCAGCAATCCAGCTGATGCTTCCACAAGCCACGGGATACCAAGGATTGCCGGCAAACCATCAGAAGCTGGGACGGAGGCGTGGAGCAGACGCTCCGCCTCCGCTCCCTGAAGGAACCCACCCTGCCGGCAGCTTGATCTTGGACTCGGGCCTCCGTAACCGCGAGACAGCGCGCTTCTGTTGTTCTGATCCACCCAGGTGTGGTACCCTGTAATGACGGTCCCCGGAATCTCAGACACAGCAGCGTCACCCTCTGTTTGGTGGTGCCTGGTGCTGGAGGTGCTTCGAACCACATTCGAATGGGCCTGAACCAGGTGGCATGCCGCCCAGACCCCGTGCCTGCAAAAATGAGATCACCTGTGATCCTCGTGCCGCCAGCACATACGGCAGACAGTGGAGAACCTGGCTTTGCCATCCTAATGTTTATTGTATATATTTGGGGGAGAAGAAGCGTAGGCCCTGAGTTTTTCACTTCTTCGCTGATTTTGCTGTTAGCGCTTCACCCCTGCCTCCCCCAACCCTCACCAGCTGGAGTCACTGAGGGGCGGCACCGGTGAACGTGGCCCCACCTGGTTCCTAAGCCAACGTTGGCCGGGCCAATAAACAGGAGGAAGCTCTCCGGCTCTCTCTCGCGTGGGTGTGGCCTGGGGTTCAGCTTGCGGCTGGGGGCTCGACGGTGTTGCTGGGATGACCCCTGGTTTCCTGAAAGCCCAGGGGCTTTACCTCTGGGAAGTGGGCTGTGGAGTTAAAGGCAGGGACCTTGGAGTCGGACCTGGGCTGGGTTGCTGAGATCTTGGGCTGCTTCTTAACCTCTGCAGGCCTCCAATGCCTCACCTGCACAACAAAGGTTAAGAAAGAACTACCCGAGGTCTCCGTGAGGCTCCCGTGAGACGCTTTGCAGAAAGCCCTTGGCACAGAGTCAGTCCTGGACTAACGGTGACCGCCGTTACCGTTAGCACCTCGCCTCTTCCTGTGATGTGCCCCCAGGCCCCGCTGAAACCAGACTGGATCTTGCCTCTGCCTGGCCCGAGCGATGAGCCTTCACCCCGTATCTGCCTAGGGCCCTCGCTGAGCTCAGACCACAGACACCTACAGTGTCGCCCCCATGTGACCCCAGGTATTTCCTCTGTCCGGACTGGACTGCTCCGAAGCAGGAAAGGGCTCATGGAACCCAGGACTCTCCCTGCTCGGGTCTGCTCAGACTCCAGCTGGGTCTCATTCAGACCTACCGTCCTCACCCCCGGGGCTGGCCGCGACAGACCGTGTGACCCCTTACTCGCTGCTTCGGGACGTTGGACCTCAGGAAACAACAGACTATCCGTTTGCAGCTGTTTCATATGTTGAATCCTCCTAGACCTCCATCTTTTCATTTTTGGTAGAGGAGGAAATAGAAGGCAAAAACCCATCTCGTTACAGAAACTGAAAAATGGATATAAATCTACATGGGTCTCTTGGTGCCATTACAGGCAAAATGGTGAATTTCAAAATGAAGCAAGAACTTCCAAAAAAAAAAATAAAATCTTTGGGGTATGTGTGTTGAAGGGACACGTGGCCTGCTGGTTCTCTTCAGCGCGTGCTCTGACCAGTCGGCGTCACAGAAGCCCAGGTGAGCTCCCCCTCCACACCCTGTCCCACACGTGTCTGGTTTTAGCTTGTTCAGCTGGCTGGGAACATCCTGTGACCTGGTCTTGTATTCCCAACATATGGGGGGGGGGGGTTCTGGCGCATATTAGGTGCTCAGTAAATACTGTGCAAATGTAAGAACATAGGTCTTCTGGTAGCTTCCTGAGACCATCCCCTTACTTGCTGTCATAGCAAATATGGCAAACACTTGTTGATTCCCTCCTTTTAAAAAGGTGCACCTACTGGGTGCTGGGTACTTAGACGCTTTCTGCATACACCGTTCAGTGTCCTCCGAGAACCCCGTGAGGATGGGACTATTGCTCCCGTTTGGCAAAGAAGGCCCCTGAGACTCTGGGTGAGGAATTTGCCTCAGTCCTGCAGCTAACTGGGGACAGACTCAGGAATCTGTTCTGGTCTCTGCTTCCTCCGTTCTTTCTTTTTTACTTAACTTTTGAAGTTCTTAAGCCACATCAATCCCAACTATACAGTCACTGTTTTGAGGGCAGGAACCAAGTGTAATATTTCTTTGAAATTCTCACCGTGCCAGGAGTCACTGATAAATAACCGTTGATTGATCCCCATAAAAGGCCTTGATATCAGACAGCTGACCGGTCTTATGACCAGCCTTTCTCTTTGAGAAACTTCATATCCACGAGTTGGCTCCAGGACACGGAGATGAAAGCAAGTATTATGTTTGAGGACAGGATTGGGCATCAAGTCTGTAGCCCTGGAAACCTCTTCCAGTAACAGGGAGCCTGAGTCAAGTTCCTGGTTAAGGTTCTTAATACTTTTTAACCTTCCATGCCCCGTACACACAGACAGGCAGTCAGCATGGATTAAAGGAGCGCAATTAACCCCTCACTCTTCCTACTTGGTCACTGCACAGAAGTGGGCTGCCACGTACTGAAGATTAACTGGTCTGGATTATCTGCCCGGGCAGATTAGTTGGCCCAAGTTGGAGCAGCTGCGGGTCCCTCTGCTGAGTGGAGCTAACTGTAGGTCAGGGCAACGGAAGTCCTGTGCAAGGTGGAGGTCTGGAGGTTTCTGTTGTGTGTTGCGTTACATGAGCATTGCCGTCTGTTCGGACTGCCATAACGAAAGCACTACGGACTGGGTGGTTTAAACAACAGACCTTTATTTTCCCCACAGTTCTGGAGGCCGAAGTCTGAGATCAAGGTGTTGGTTGACTTCTCCTGAGGCCTTTCTCTTTGGCTTGCAGATGCCTGTCTTCCTGTGTCTTCAAATGGCCTCTGGGGTGTGTGTGTGTGTGTGTGTGTGTGTGTGTGTGTGTGTAATCTCCTCTTCTAATGAGGTCACCAGCCAGGTTGGATTAGGGTCTACCCTAATATCCTTATTTTAACTCCATTACCTCCAACTACGGTCACGTTCTAAGGTCCTGGGGTTAGGGCTTAGGCATATGCATTTTGGAGGGACATAATTCAGCCCACAACAGTGAACTCATTGGAGTGGTTACCAAAAAGGGCTTACTCCCCAGTACTCGCCATGCCCTTTGCTTGTAAAAGGAGCTTGTTTCCCATGGGTGGGATCCAAGATGGAGGCCTCTCAATAAACTTTGGCTTGGGGGCCAAGAATCAAAGTTAATGCCCCAGGACTTAATAAGTAAGGTGATTCTTCTCTTCCAAATCAGACAGCTTTTGAGACTGAAAGAGAGCTTAATAATCTTATGGTATCAACAGACGAGGACCAGTATTGTCTGGCAAACTTACTAAAAAATCCTGTGACCGTACTTTTCTGCCCTCCAGAATCCCCCATTGCGTTATGTCTGTGTATCACTTGCATTTAACACACAAGAACTTCTGATTTGTTTGCTACTGACCTCAAGATACACTTAGCCATATTGGAGTCCTTCGTAACAGTGACCAATCCTGGCTGCTTTGAGCAGAAATAGAATTTATATTAAGGATACCGGTAGCTCGCAAAATCTCTGGGAGGGCCAGAGAACCAGGCTGTGGTACGGAGCCAGGAATAAGGCCCCAAATCTCTGCATGGAGGCGCCCAATGAAGGCCTCACTGTGTGCACACGCGGGCCGCTGCCCACTACCCCGGGACTGCACAATTGTGCTGGTCCCATTGCTCCCTCTCTTGCTCCTTTGCATTCCATTCTCGGCACAGCAGCCAGGGTGATCTTTTAAAGGTACAGATCCTATGCCCTCCATTCTCCTGTGGCTTCTCCACCCCCAGGTGGAGGATCGGGCCCTGACCTTCTCCTTGACCTTGTCCTCTCTGTGCTCCATGGATACAAGCTACTTCCACCTTGGCGTCTTCCTGAGTCTCGTGATTCCCCCTCCTTGGGACTCTCGGCTCCAGGGTGGCCAATGTCTCACAATTCGGGTTTCTCTTCACATGTCACGTTGTGAGGGGAAAAAGGCCTTTCCTGACCACCCAGCCCAGAGAAACCCTCCCCTTCAAATGACTCCAGTCACTACAATAACGCCGCATATGCCATCCCTGCGGCACTTCTGAAATGTGCGTTTATTCGTTTATACATTTGCATCTGTTCCTCGGCTCTAGAATGAGTTTACTATGAGCACACCTACTTGTTCCCCCTGTCTCAGCCCCAGAACACTGCCTGACCCAGGTAAACGCTCAGTAAATGTTAGAGGAGTTCTTCTTTCACAAACGTCTGCTGGGTAAATATGTGAAGGGGCAGCATTTACCAGAGAGGAGGGGAGGGGACTTTCTGTCCCAAGGCAGGGGTGGGAGATCGAACATTCCTGTCTTTCTCCACTCCGCAGGAGTAGAATGAGTAAGTTGATTTTAAAAGCCAAGAGGGACACTTTCTCCTAGAGGGAAGGATGACTGCCTGCCTTGGCGGACAATAGAAAGGGCCGGCCCTCCTGTGCCGCCTCTCCCAAGGACTGAGGCACTAGCCTGGGAAACTTCTGCAGGCTCAGAATACCAATGTCTGGCCCCACCCTGACAGCTTCGGGTTAAGGGGCCTCAGGCAGGGCCTGGGCTTCCCTAGTGGTGAAACCATTCCCCCCCTGATTCTCAGATGAGGCTGGGCTTGAGAAGCAGTGGGAGAGGTCAGGCTCCTCAAACTTCAGCAGCTTGTCCCTTGGGGTTCTTCTCGGCCTCCAGATTCTCACTCGGCAGCATTGTACTGAGCTCTCAGGTCAGTTCTCAGCCCTCCGAGTGTCCGGGATCTAGAGCTGCCCAAAGGGATAACTTGACGGGAGCAGGAGGGTCCAATTGGCCTTAAATACCCATTACTTCTGGAGGGCCCTGCATGTCAAAGGTATGGGGACTTGCCCACACACTAGTGACATTTTTCCAATTTTACCAGCATGATGTTCACATATGTGCGTTTTCTCTAATGGGTTGAATCCCCTAGTTGAGGTGGGATCCCAGGGCATAGCTGATTCTCCACCAAGATGCAATCCAATGGTAATCTATCAATACTTCCAACCCTTGACATGCAACATCTCAGAATTCCAAGCCCGGTCACTCAGGCACACTCAATCAAGTGTTTTTCCTTTCTCAGGTTTGCATTCAGGCCCCAGAGGAGTCTGTTCCTATATTCGGCAACTCCACTTTGCTGGGACCATAGTGGATACACCTCACCGGGGAGGTGCTCTCCATTCTGACTGCTTCTCTGGACCAAATGGGCTCCTTTTCTCCTTCATCTCTGTGTACTCCTCCTCCTCCTCCTCCTTTTTTTTTTTTTTTTATAATTTTTTTATTATGTTAGTCACCATACAGTACATCCCTAGTTTTTGATGTAAAGTTCCATGATTCATTACTTGCGTATAACACCCAGTGCACCATGCAGTATGTGCCCTCCTTAATACCCATCACCAGTCTATCCCAATCCCCCACCCTCCTCCCCTCTGAGGCCCTCAGTTTGTTTCCCAGAGTCCGTAGTCTCTCATGGTTCATCCCCCCTTCTGTTTACCCCCCCTTTCTTCTTCCCTTTCTTCTCCTACCGATCTTCCTACTTATGTTCCATAAATGAGTGAAACCATATGATAATTGTCTTTCTCTGCTTGACTTATTTCGCTTAGCATTATCTCCTCCAGTCCCGTCCACATTGCAGCGAATGTTGAGAAATCGTTCTTTTTGATGGCTGAGTAATATTCCATTGTATATATGGTGTCCTTCTGATGTTCAGTCTCCAGCCTCTGTCTTCTGGACCCTTCCCTGGAAATTTTTCAGCGACTTAGACTGAAACTGTAGGTTCCATTCATCATTATGTTCCCAGCACCTAATCCATTACCTGGCATAATCCTTCCCTGGTGAAGAGTTGAAGGAATGAATGATCTCCTAACCTCTGGTCTGCAGTCTGACTCCAAGCCCAGTTTCCTTTATTGTTTTTGGTGTAAGAGAGAGGCTTCTGTTTTACCCATAATAATGCTGACTGGTGCTAGGCTCTAGCCTGGTGAGGGGTACATTCTAGTTCTTGGGAAAACCTCAGTGGTTATTAGACATCTGTAACAATTGTAATTTTTGGTTGAATTCACCAGCCATGATCTCAATCAGTGGTTCTCAGTCCTGGCTATACTTAAAAACCACCTGAAGAAGATGCTTGACTCTAGGTGTTGGGTTCCCACACAAATCAACGGACACTTAATCTCTGATGATTGGGCTTGGGGATCTCCACAAGTAATTCTGCCCACTAAAGGTCGAGAACCACTGATCTAATCAGAGTGAGATTGCCAAGAGCTGGGGTGGTGGTTACTACAGAAGCACCTTCTAGAAGAGCGTGGGAGTGCTCGGGTTGCTTCCAGCAGGCTGTGTATATGGAAACTGCCCCATGTCTTGGAACAGTGGTTCTTAAAATGTGGTCCCAGGACCAGGAGCCTCAGCATCACCCGCAAACCTGTTGGAAATGGAAATTTCCAGTCCAGACCTACTGAAGCAGAAACTCTGGGGCTGGCACCCAGCAATCTGAATTTTAACAAGTTCTCCAGGTGATTCTATTGCAGGCTTGGGGGCAAGAGGTGCATCCACGGCACCTGGAGGAAGTCTGCATGACAGGTGTCTGCTCCTTTCCTCCGCCCACACCGTGTCTTACTGGGTTTATTATGACGCCCAGTTCCATCCATGCGACCAATAGTACTCGAGCCTCTACTATGGCTAGGCATGATTCTAGGCTCCAGAGATGCAAAGGTGAGCAAATCAGACAAGGTCCCTTTCCTTACGGAATGCAGTCTACTGGAGAGGACCTATAGGATTTCAAAATAATATCCCAATACAGAATAAACGGTGAAACCCACTGTGCAGGAAAAGAATAGCTTCTGATGGGGGACTTGACCTAATTTGAGAGATCAGCCTTCTCTGAGGAAGTGACACTGGAACTGGGTCCCTAAGATTAGCAGGAGTTAGGGATGTTTGTGGAAGAGCGATTAAGAAGTGGGAAGGACACCTACTAAGGCTGCGTCGTAGGTGACACATGACACACCCGAGGTGCTGAAAAAGGCCAGTGTGGTGGGAGTAGGGGGCTGAACTGGACAGAAGGGTGGGAGAGCGGGGAGTCACTGTAGTACTGCCTATAATGGTTGTGGTTGTGTGTCTATACACACGTGTGTATATATACACCCTATCTATAGTATATGTATGTAGTATATATAGCAGCCCTAGTGTGTGTGTGTATGTGTGTGTGTATATATATACACCTATATATATATATATGACATATTCAGCAGTCTATACAGTGGCTGTATTCGTATGGCCGCTGGGTCCCGTGGTTACCCTCTTCTCGGATCGCAGCCCCTCATTATGCCCTAGATGTGATTTTTGCATCACTGCTAACTCCACAGCCTTGGAGCCTTTCATCCACCAAGTTCACCTCATTTTGCATAATGACAGACCCTGGGAAAAGTGCAGATTGGATTAGCGCCTGGTACTGTCATCTCAGCACCCTGGGGATTCGCAGCTGTGACTCACAGCTGGGAAAAGCTGGTTCAGCCCCATTCACTTCCGTTAAATCAGCAATGACCTAAACAAACTCACCTCGACGCCCAGGAAATTTAGCTGGAGTCAGTGCTCTGAAAATTGACAGGCATCGGACAAAATTGAAAAGTCGATCGTTCCCAAAAGCCAAAGCCGAAAGCGAGAATCTATTGATTTTGTCTGTCTAGCCCTCCAGAGCTTAAATTTCTCACAGAACCTGCTATTCAAAATTGTTTAAATCTGAATGCTCTCGGGTTCCAGTCCCATTAGAGAGTTCCATCTTTATCAAGAGACTAACTTTGCAGATCTCTTCTTCCTGTAATATTTTTTAAAAGATTTTATTTTTAAGTAATCTCTACACCCAACGTGGGGCTCCAACTCATGACCCCGAGATCAAGAGTCACAAGCTCCCCCATCTGAGCCAGCCAGGCACCCCTCTTCCTGTAGTATTTCAAATCAAACATCAGTGCTATACACTTTTTGTGCTCCTAAGAGGAGTAAGGGGCAATGCGGAATTCTCTAAGGAATTCTCTAAGGAGGTCAGTAGCAAAGGAGTAGTTGCATTGTTCCCAGTGGCCGTGAAAGGCACGCACAGGAACGGCTGCATGAAGTAGGACCCCGCTGTGTGGGAGGGAGCGATCAACTCTGATATGTCTGTGGGGGGCAATAAATGAAGCATCATTCCCTTCTGGGGAGGATAGGGAACTGGATCTTCTCAGACTTTATTTCTTCCATTGCCTTGAGTTGCCCTTTGGATGGAGAGACCATGGAGGACAGGAGGGTGAGTATGGCAGAAGGAAACCCTTTGCCTCTGAACTTGAGGGAAACGGTAATGGCGGCCATAACAAAACCTAGTGAGCTGTTAAAACAAAAAGGAGCTGGGGATGGAGGTAAGGCACGGATCACCTGTGGTGGGTTGGTTTGAGAGGGCTTCTCTGCAGAGAATCGTGATGTGGTGTGAGACCTACATGTGGAAACAGTGGCGGAAACTTGCTTAAAACAACACATTGGTCAAAATGGTGAATGAGTAAAAAAATAAATATTACCCCCCCTTGCCCCCCCCAGATGTTGATAATTTTATTTCACCATAGGGGCTGTGAGCAGTATTTTATGTGTTTTTAAGCATTCCACTCCCAGAATGTTGAAGATTTTTCAATAGTTTTGGGTTTTGTTTTTGTGATATTTTATTTCCCGTATACTTTCAGGCAATTGTGACTCGTAATTGCTAGTCAGTGTTTTCATGAATTCTTACAATTTTGTATGTTTGCTGTTAGTGAATTCTCAATCTAAAAAAAAAAATTAAAAACTGTTTCTGGTCACCTGTTCAGGTTTTTGTACCATCTTATAAAACTCTTGAATGGATATAAAAGCAATTTTTTCCCCATTTTCTAAGTTGGTATTATTTTAAATGGTTAATGAATTTTTAATAGGGTGATAGCTGTCCCAGGTTGTGTGGGAGAGTTCTTCTGGGACATGGGAGTCTTCATGCTAAAACTGAGAGAGTCTCAGACAGACAGATGGTAGTCACCCTACGTAGCAACGCTTGCTGGGGCAGGGATGGCAAGCGTCCAGTTTCCTTCCATAGTGTCCAGCCAGGATACATCCCCAGCCTGACTTGCAGTTGGGAGGCCACATGACTGCTGCTTCTCAATGGCTGCCATGTGAGCAGAAGTGAGGCAGAAGCAAGGGCTTCTCTACCTTCTCCCCTTCTATTACCTGGATGATGACACCCAAGGCAACCTTGGAAATGCCAGGTGTTGAAGATGGCAGAGCCACTGTTGACTTGGGTTAGTGACTGGCTGCATATGGCTAACACCCCTCCCAGCCACCTTGCCACCCTTGCCGTGGGACTCTACATAAGCAGGACGCAAGCTTCTATTGTGTTAAGCCAGTGAGGTTTCATGGTTCCAGCATTGGTGCTATCATAATTTATATAGTTACCTAACATTTTAAGGTATGTATATATTTTTACCATTTTATTTATTCTTTTAAAAAAGGACTTAAACTAACACCCTCCCCCAGTTGAGGAAAAAAAACATTTACTCATTCTCCCATCCCCCACCCCCTGCCTCTGGCAATCTCTGATCTGTCATCTCTATCCGTGAGCTTGGCTATTTATTTCAATTCCACATGTTAGCGAGATCATATAGTATTTGTCTTTCCCTGTTTGACTTATTTTACTTAGTGTAATGCCCTTGAGGTCCATACAGGTTGTCACAAATGGCAAAATTTCTTTTATGGCTGAGTAATATTTCACTGTATGCATATATACCACAGTTTATCCATTCATTCATTGATGGACACTTAGGTTTGTTTCCATATCTCGGCTACTGTAAATAATACTTCAGTAAACAGGTTGCATCTATCTTTTTCAGTTTTGTGGGTTTTTTTTTTTTTTTGATAAATACCTAGAAGTGGAATTACAAGTCATATGGTAGTTCTATTTTTTAATTTTTGGAGGAAACTCCATACCGTTTTCCATAGTGGCTGTGTCGCTATGCATTCTACCAACAGTGCATGAGAGTTCCCTTTTTTCCACATCCTCATCAATGCTGGTTATTTCTAGTCATTTTGATAGTAGCCATTCTGACAGGTGTGAGGTGATATCTCATGGTGGTTTTGACTTGCATTTCCCTGATGATTAATATCGAGCATCTTTTCATGTGCCTGTTGGCCATCTGGATATCTTCTTTGGGAAAATGTCTCTTCAGATCTTCTGCGCATTTTTAATCAGATTTTTTTTCTATTGAGTTTTTTGAGTTCTTTATACATTTTGGATATTAGACCCTTATCAGATGATTTGCAAATATTTTCTCCCATTTGGTAGGCTGCCTTTTCATTTTGTTGATGGTTTCCTTCACTGTGCAGAAGCTTTTTAGTTTGATGTAGTCCCACTAACTTATTTTTGCTTTTATTGCTTTTGCTTTTCATGTCAGATTCAAAACAATCATTGCCTAGACCTATGTCAAGGTCTACTGTCCTTCTTACTGTCCTTACTGTCTGTGCTTTCGTCTAGGAGTTTTATGGTTTCAGGTCTTATGTTCATGTCTTTAATTCGTTTGACTTTATCTTTGCATATGGTGAAAGATAGTGGTCCAGTTTCATTCTTTTGCATGTGGCTGTCCAATTCTCCCATCACAATGTATTATTCAGTTTTTATTTAAATTCCCTGGTGTTATATTAGTTTCAGGTGTACAATATGATGATTCAACAATGCTGTACATTTCTCAGTGCTTATCATGACAAGTGTACTCTTAATCTCCATCACCCATTTCACCCATCCCCTCCACTGACCTCCCCTCTGGTAACCATCAGTTCTCTATGTTAAGAGTTTGTTTCTTGGTTTGTGTGTCTCCCAACACAATTTACTAAAGAGACGGTCTTTTCCCCATTATATATTCTTGGCTCCACTGTTGATAATTAATTGACCATATATGCATGGGTTCTTTCTGGACTCTTATTCTCTGCCATTGATGTTTTTATATCAGTACCATACTGTTTTAATTTCTATAGCTTTGTAATATAGTTTGAAATCAGGGAGCATGTCGTTATCAGCTTTGTTCTTTCAAGATTGCTTTGGGTATTCAGGGTCTTTTATGGTTCCATACAAATCTTAAGATTGTGAGTTATATTTCTGTTAAAAATGTCATTGGGATTTTGATTTTATTGAATCTGTAGATTGAGAGATATGGACATTTTAACAAAATTCTCCTAATCCACGAGCACAGAATATCTTCCATTTATTTGTGTCTTCTTCAATTTCTTTCATTAATGTTTTATGGATTTCAATATATACAAGTCTTTCACCTCCTTGGTTAAATTTATTCCTAAGTATTTCATTCTTTTTAATGCAATCATAAGATGAAACTATTAATTTCTTTGATAGTTCATTATTGGTATATAGAAATGCAACAGATATTTTGCATATTTGCATCCTGCAAATTTATTGAATTTATTAGTCCAAATGAGGTTTTCTATATGTAATAGGTCATTTGTAAACAGTGACAATTTTACTTCCTTTCAAATTTGGTGACTTTTATCTTTTTCTTGCTTAATTGCTCTGGCTAGGACTTCTAGTACTGTGTTGAATTAAAGTGGCAATAGTGGGAATCTTGGGTCACCTGGGTGGCTCAGTCAGTTGAGCATCTGACTCTTGATTTCCACTCAGGTCATGATCTTGGGGTTGTGAGATCGAGCCCTGTGTCAGGCTCTACACTGGGCATGGAGCCTGTTTAAGATTCTCTCTCTGCCCCTCACACCCCTCTCTTCCTCTCTTAAAAAAAAAAAAAATAAGTGGCTATAGTGGGAATCCTTGTCTTGTTTTGGATCTTAGATGAAAAGCTTTCAGCTTTTCACCACCTAGTGTGATGTCAGCTGTGGGCTTGTTATATATGGTCCTTATTATGTCGAGGTACATTCCTTCTAATTGATTTTAAGAGTTTTTGACTTTTTCTGTATATCCTCTTTAAATGAAAAGTCTAGGGAGTTTTAACAATTTTTAAAAATCATTCATGATACTCTGTAGTTACCATTTGATAGGACTTTTGCTGCCTGATTTGAAGATTGAAACTTCCTCATGTAGATTCGGATTCAGTCTGAAATTTGGCAGAGAATTCTTAGAACAAGAACGGTGGGCATATCAATGAGGGAAAGGCCAACTGGCAGGTATCTGATAGGGGCAGAGATGATGGAAGCATGTGAGACCACTGCCGGTAATAGTGATCATCCCATTCAACCTATGACATAAGGCATTTATTACCCCTTCCCCTAGGGTAATGAAAACTGTATGTGACCTATAACCATCCTCCAAATCAAGAATTCTTCCAGAAACCTAAGCAGAGTTGACAGTAAATACTGAGGGTATCAGCAGGCACTTTACCAACCAGAATTTCATTTAGATTTTTTTTAAGACCTGAGAATAATGATACTTTTATAAATTAATGAGAAAATGTATTTAAAAATGCCTAGCAATATCTGATAGTTGATGCCCCATAAATATTATTTTCCTTCCTTCTTTGCAAAAAACAAAATGGCATTAATTTCTTTCCCTCTTACGCACATGCTGTAAGTGTTCTAGGGTAGTGTACCAATCCTTGAGAAGCAGATGCCGGGATGAGATTGGATTTACAGGAGGCTCAATGGGGGAAGTACCTATGAAGGGTGAAGGGGAGAGAGAGTAGAGGTTAGAGAGCTCTCCTGGGACTGGGATGCTGGCCTGACACCTGGGAGAAGAGGAAGAGAGGAGAAGAGAGCTGGAGAGTTTGCTGCAGCTCTGAGAAAGTCTTGGCCAGGCAACAGGGAGCCCCCTGAGCAAGGATTGTCCAACAGAGGATCCTGCAATGGGGAGCGGGGGCCCAGGCTTTGTCTGAGAGCAGCCCAGCTTCACGTGAATTGCTTTGCAGCTGACAGCCAACTACGTTGCCTGCAGCAACAGCTCTCTGGAAGGGAGAATTGAATGGTGCATTCCCATAATTGTCAGCTATATAGAGATTTTTTTCCCCCTTCAAATGCACAGGAAAAAAAAAAAAACCTCCAAAAATTTGTTGAGGGATTCTCCGGGATTTCAGGTTATTGCTAAAACCAAACCTTAAGTAGCTGAATAGAACAAACTGGTGGAAAGATTAAATTCTGCATAATAGCCAGTAGGGAGGAAAAGCTGCTCGTGTGAGAAAATCTAAAGCCGCACGGCAGCCTGGGAATTGGAGGCTGCCTGGCAGGAGCGGGGTTAATGTCGCGTCCTACAGATGAGACTGCGAAGTGTGTCACTTTGCGGAAGTTCTATCACTGAGAGAATTAAGTCTTCTAATTAATTCTCTGCTTTTAAGATATGAAATGAGAAGCGCAGCGAGGCCTTGAGCGTGTTGGGAGAGGGGTAGCACTTGAGGATTAGACTGAAGCCGATGCAGACTGGGGGGGGGGTGCTATTTTGTTTCCTATACCCCAAAGAGACAAAGGCGGAGAAAGGAGTTAATGGGGGATTTGAAGACCTGGGCTTTGTTTCCAGCATTTTCACGAATTCAGGTTGCTTGGCTGATGAGGATGTGAGAGTCTTTGGGATGGAAACGGGAGCTGTCCCGCAATTCTAACCTTCCAGGGCCCCAGGGGCAGATTAAAATTTTAGGTGGACTGTGAAGACCAGGTGTGAGTCCAAGTTTTCTGGGGCCCGAAGCTTACCTTACCTGTAGGAACCCCTTTTAGAAAATGGATAGAAAATATTGAAAACAAATGAGGGGAGCAAATGAATCCTTAGAATGAGGAAAGAAATCACAACAAAAAGCAAAATGGAGATATCGGACAAATCTTACAAATCACAAAATGCAGAAAAATAACCTAATGTTTTAATGAGCTAAGTACCTGACTGACCTCTGATATTTTATCCTACATTTTTTCTGTAATACTTTATCCCGCGTTTTTTGGCTACCTACTTTTTTTTTTTTTTTTTTAAGATTATTTATTTCACAGAGAAAGACAGCCAGCGAGAGAGGGAACACAGCAGGGGGAGTGGGAGAGGAAGAAGCAGGCTCATAGCGGAGGAGCCTGATGTGGGGCTCGATCCCAGAACACCGGGATCACGCCCTGAGCCACCCAGGCGCCCCTTGGCTACCTACTTTTGTCCACCTCTTGTAACAGTGATTTTGTAAGATATACCAAATCATATTACCTTTTATACATACGATAATTTAGACTTTCCTCTAGCATGCTTGATCAAAAAAATTTTTTTCCTGCGTTATTGATATCGACCTATAAAATTTAATTTTAATCGATGGTTGGGATGTATAAAACATGTGACCGCCTATACAAAGTATTTGTGTTATTGCTATAAGTTTGTGTGTTATGGACACAGGCATTCTAATGAATTCCATTTCATATAATTCCCATAAGAAAGAAAAGTGTGGTATATTTATAATTATATATATTGTATTACTGAGAATATTCCTTATGAGAGAATTTCTCTTTTGATGAAGCATCTGTGAACGGAATTCTCTGCTTCCAGAGAATTTACATGTTTGGGGACTGTAAGGATTTTCCCCCAGACAAGCTTCTGGCTGGGAAACCTTTCAAACCTTGTTTTTTCCCTATTCCACAAGGGTTTGTGGTGTTGGGTGCCAAAGAAAACATGTTCCAGTGCCAGTATGACTCCTGGCCCTGTGGGCTGATAGGGGCCTTCTGGAAGCCATTCGCACCACTGTAACAGTGACCAGGGCTTAACTAGACACTCAAGGGTCTGCAAAACAACACACGAGTCCATCCCATGAGACCCAAACGAAATGTATCCTCAGTGTAACTCCCCAGGAGTGTTATCCCCAGAATGCTCAGAGCCCCTTCAGTTGCCCAGTGAGGGGAGTGAAGGAGGGGAAATTGCTGTTGAAAGAGACATCCGTGTTAATTAACAACTTGTGGTTAAAATCTCTTCCTTCTGCAAGAAATATCCAAGTATCTGACCAGTGCCCGTGTTACGGGCAAAGGGCTTGTATAGATGAGGAGGGCTTCTCAGTCAGCCTACCTGGGCGGAGGGCTGAAGGGCAATTTCTCTGTAACAAGGGGAGAAGCCTGTGTTTTTGAAATGAGAGTAAAATCTGAGACCCTGATATGCGAGCTGTTCCCCATTCATACAAGATGTTCCTTTGTTAATCTTGCTAAAATATTGAATGTGAGAAAATTAACAGTACTCCTAGGAGATCTAAAGGCAGAGAAGGCGTTCTGATTTTAGACTCAAAAATAATAAAATCTCAAGCGGTACATTTTTAGGCACAGTATTTAATTTTATATTGTAATTTTAGAAAAGGTATTATAAGGTTGCAAAATTAAAGCTGCACAGAAGTGAATACATGCAAGATACAGTCCCATTCCTCCATCCCCAACACCCAGATCTGCTTTCCTGAGGCAAGATCGTACTGGTCTCCAGTGTTTCAGTTCTAGTTAGCCAACAATTGTGTGCATGTATAATCATACTCGTATTTTTAAATTCTTTACAACACATGTATGTATGTTATAGTCTTTCCACACTTTTATTTTTTAAGATTTTATTTGAGAGACAGCATGAGCCGGGTGGGGGGGAAGGGGCTGGCGGGGGGTGGGAAGCAGGCTCCTCACTGAGCAGGGAGCCCACCCTGAGGCTTGATCCCAGGACCCCAGGACCCCAGGATCAGGACCTGAGCAGAACGAAGGCAGACACTTAACCGACTGAACCACCCAGGCGCCCCTTCCCCCTTTTAAATAAACGCAAGCCTACCATAGGCCTTATTCTGCTCCATGCTTTTTCGTTTAAGACTGTATCTCACAAATTGTTCCATGTCGGTAAAATCTTCCTTATTCCTTCTTACAGCTGCAGAATATTACACTGTCAGAATTCATTTACCTCCTACCCTATTCATGGACACTTGATTCATTTGTGATTTTTTTTTTCTGTTATAAACAATGTTTCAATGCATACATTCTCTCTCCTATGTGCAATAATGCCTATAGGATAACTTCTTTGAATCAGAATTGTTATTTCATAGCATTAAATACAGGTGGCCTTTATGAAATGTCATCCGCAAGCTGTCATCCCCGGAAGTTGTACTAGTACGCCCTTGCCTGCTGGGTACGGTGATGTCTCTTTGCTCCCTTTCTTGCCAGCAAAGTCTGTCCTAGAACTTTTTAGATCTTTACCAGTCTGACTAAAAAAAAAAAAAAAAAAAAGTTTTGGAGTGTGGTTTTCGTGTGTATTTCTTTTATTATGAATGTAGCTCTTCTATTATGAATGTGTCCTTTTGACCCTGTTTCTATTGTCACTTACTCTTCTGCCTCCTCCTTCTACCTTTAAAGATCCTCAGGGTTAGTTGGGCCCCCCCGAATTTTAAGGTCAGCTGATAAGCAACATCAACTCCATTGTCATTTGGGTTCCTTCTCATGTTTCATTGTATTCTTTTGCGCTGGGCTGGTGATTTTTGTTATTGACATGTAGGAGTTCTTTGCGTATTAGGACAATTAGCCCTTTGTTTGAGGTACGAACTGCTGGTGGTTCTTGCCCTTCCCATAGTTGTCATTTCACTTCACTTATGATTCTTGTCTTGAAAAATCTTAAATTTTATGTAATAGAATTTATCTGCTTTTTCTTTTTGGCTCTGGGTTTTTTGTTTTTTGTTTGTTGTTTGCTGTTGTTTGTTGCTGTTTTTGGCTATACTTGGGTCTTCCTTGTTCTGAGGTTACAAAAGAATTCTCCTGTGATTTCTTCTGTTTTATGATATTTTATTTTTTTTACATTTAAGTACTTTAACCACCTTGAATTTGTTTTGGTGTAAAATATAATAAATGGCTCCAACTTTTTTTCCCCAGATGACCACCCAGTTAATTTACCATTATCTTTTCCATATTAATTTGAGATTCATTTTTGTTGTTATATAATAATTCTATGTATTTGGGTTAATTTCAGTTGATTATTTATGCACTGATATCACACTATTTAGTAGCCTTATGTTCGAATATCTGATGGGGTGACTCCCCCTCATTATTTTCCTGGTCATTCTTGTTTTTCTGTTTTTCCATATAAATTTTAGAATTAGCTGACCATTTTAAAAATACTGTTGCTATTTAATTGGAATCATGTTAAATTTATGGATTAACACGGGGAGAACTTAATATATCTTTATGATATAGAGATTTCCTCTCCAAGAACATATTAGGCTTTTCCATCTGTTCAAGTCTCTTCTATGATTTAAAGTTTTCTTTATATCTTAAAATTCTTTTAGTTAAACTTATTTCTAGGAATTTTTTTTTTTGCTGTTGGAAATAGGATTTTTCTTCCATTTTTACCTTCTAATTATTGGTTGTATACTTGAAGGCTATCTATAAATATGGCTGATTACTATATCTACATTATATATAGAAATTCCTATATATAAATATTATAGCCAGTCACATTACTGAATTCTTTTTTTCTAGTTTTATTGAACTATAATTGACACAAAACATTGTATTAGTTTAAGGTATACAGCATAATGATTTGATATATGTATATATTGTGAAATGATCACCAGATTAAGATTAGTTAACACATCTATCACCTCATATAGTTAAAATTTCTTCATGTATTATGTTTTAAGATCCACTCTTCTAGCAACTTTCATTATTATTACCATGGTTTACATTACATCCCTGGAAATTATTCATCTTCTAACTAGAAGTTTGTACCTTTATCATTATTTTTTTTTAAAGATTTTTTTTTTTTTTTTTTTTTTTTTTTTTTTTTTTTGTATCTATTCATTTGAGAGAGCATGAGTTGTTGGGTGGGGGGACAGGGAGAGGGAGAAGCAGACTACCTGCGGAGTGGGGAGCCCAACATGGCGCTGGATCCCAGGACTCCAGCATTATGACCTGAGTCGAAGGCAGATACTTAACTGACTGAGCCACCCAAGTGCCCCAAGGTTGTACCTTTTGACCACCTTCATTTATTCCTCTACCCATTGCCCCCAACCCCATTACATTTATATATATATATATATATAGTACTTATGGATCATATGATAGTTCAGTTTTTAATTTTTTATTGAAGTATAGTTGACATGCAGTGTGATACTAGTTTCAGGTGTACAGCTTAGTGATTCGACATCTCTATACATTATGCTCACCACAGGGGTAGCTCCCATCTGTCACCATACAATGCTATTACAATACCATCAACTATGTTCCCTAGGCTGTACCTTTTATCCCTGTGACTTATTCATTCCGTAACTGGAAGTCTGTATCTCCCACTGTCCTTCACCTCTTTTGCCCATCACCCCACCCCACCCCTGCAACCACAAGTTTTTTCTCTGTAGTTATCGGTCTGTTTCTGCTTTTTTTGGCCCGTGTGTTCATTTGCTTTGTAGATTCCACATATAAGTGAGATTATAGGGTATTTGTCTTTCTCTGGCTTATTTCATTTAGCATAATACCTTCTTAAGCTAGGTCCAACCATGTTGTTGTAAATGACAAGATCTCCTTTATTTTTATGGGTAAGTAATATTCCTGTGTGTGTGTGTAAGAGAGAGAGAAAGAGAGGAGATTGAGCGTGAGAGAGACCTCTTTATCCATTTATCCATTGATGAACATTCAGGTCACTTTCATATCTTGGCTATTGAAAATAACACTACAATAATCATAGGGGTGCATGTATCTTTTTTTGGATTAGTGTTTTTGTTTTCTTTGGATAAATACCCAGTAGTGCAATTACTAGATCATGCTGTATTTCTGTTTTTAATTTTTTGAGGCACTTATAATACTGTTTTCCAAAATGGATGTACCAATTTACATTGATCCTGGGACTCTGGGATCATGACCTGAGCCGAAGGCAGTTGCTTAACCAACTGAGCCACCCAGGTGCCCTGCCCATATTTTAAACAGATTATTTAGGGTGTGTGTGTGTGTGTTTTCAGTTCTTTTTCTATATTGTGGTTATTAACCCCTTATTGGATATATCATTTGCAAATATCTTCTCCCATTAGGTATGTTGTCTTTTCATTTTGTTGATGATTTCCTTTGTGCAAAAGTTTTTTTTTATTTTGGTGTAGTCCCAGTAGTTTATTTTTGCTTGTGTTTCCCTTACATGAGAAGACATATCTAGAAAAATGTTGCTGAGGCCCATGTCCAAGAGATTACTGCCTATATGTTGTAAGGGTTTTATGGTTTCAGGTCTCACATCTAGGTTCTTAACCCATTTTGAGTTTATGTTTGTGTAAGATGTAAGAAGTGGTCCTGTTTCGTTCTTTTGCCTGTAGCTGTCCAAGCACCATTTATTGAAAAGACGGTCTTTTCCCCATTATATAATCTTGCTCTCTTTTTCGTAGATTAATTGGCCATCTAAGCATGGGTTTATTTCTTGGTTGTCTATTTGGTTCCATTGATCTATGTGTCTGTATTTGTGCCAGTGCCCTACCGTTTTGATTACCACAGCTTTGCCATATATCTTGAAATCTGGAATTGTGATAGCTCCAAATTTGTTGCTCTTTCTCAAGATTGCTTTGGCTATTCAGGGTCTTTTGTGGTTCCATGCATATTTTAGTATTTGTTCTAGTTCTGTGAAAAATGAAATTGTTATTTTGATAGGGATTGCATTGAATCTGTAGATTTCTGTGGGGAGTGTGGACATTTTATTTCTTAAAAAAGATTTTATTTATTTGACAGAGCACACGCATGTGCGTGAGCGTGCACAAGCAGGGAGGGGGCTGGCAGAGGGAGACGGAGAATCAGGCTCCCTGCTGAGCAAGGAGCCTGATGTGGATTCAATCCCAGGACCCTGGGATCATGACCTGAGCTGAAATCAGACACTTAACTGAGTGAGCTACCCAGGCAACCCCACTTATTATTTCTGACAGTATTTTTTTTCCATGAAGCTTTTTTTTCTGTAATCTTTCTGTGTAATAATATCAGGTCATCTATAAATAGTGAGTTTTACCTCTTTCTTACCAACATGGATACATTTCTTTTTCTTTTTCTTTTTTTTTTTTAAATCTAATTGCTGTGACTAGGACTTCCGGTACTATGCTAGATAAAAGTGGTGAGAGTGGACATCTTTGCCTTATTCCTGATCTCAAAGCAAAGCTCACAGTTTTTCACCATTGAATATGATATTAGCTATAGATTTGTCATATATGGTCTTTATCATGTTGAGGTATATTCTCTCTAAACCCACTGTGTTGAGAGTTTTGGTCATGAACGGATTTTGTACTTTGTTAAATGCTTTTTCTGCATCTATTGAGATGATCATGATTTTTATTCTTGGTTTTGTTAATATGGTATATCTGGATATTGAGCCATCCTTGCATCCCTGGAGTAAATCCTACTTGATCATGGTGAATGATCCTTTCAATATATTGTTGAATGCAGTTTGCTGATACTTCGTTGAGAATTTTTGTATCTGTGTTCATCAGGGACACTGGCCTTCTGTTTTCTTTTTTGTAGTCTTTGTCTGGTGTTGGTATCAAGGTAATGCTGGCCTTATAGAATGTATTTGGAAGTTTTCTTTTTTTTTCTTTTTTGGAATAGTTTGAGAAGACAGGTATTAACTTTTCTTTTAATGTTTGGTAGACTCTCTGCATTTTTGTTTGTTGTGAGTTTTGATTACAGATTCAATTTGTTACTAATTGTTCTGTTTAGGTTTTCTATTTCCTCCTGATTCAGTTTTGGAAGGTTATATGTTCTAGGAATTTATCCATTTCTTCTAGGTTGTCCAACTTGTTGGCATATTATTTTTTCATATGTTTTGTATTTCTGTGGTATTTGTTGCTTCTCTTTCATTTCTGATATTGTTTGAGTTCTTGTTTTTGTTGGTGACTCTGGTAAAAGTTTAACAATTTTCTTTATCTTTTCAAAGAACCATCTCTTGCATTTATTGATCTTTTCTATTGTTTTTTTAAAGTCTCTATTTTATTTCTGCTCTGATTTTTTCTTTCTAAGTTTGGGCTTTATTCTTTTTCTAGTTCATTTGGTATAAAATTAGATTGTTTGAGTTTTTTGTCATTTGGGATAGCCTTGTATTGCTATAAACTTCTTAGAATGGCTTTTTTTGTGTCCCAAATATTTTGTACAGTTGTGTTTTCATTTTCGTTTGTCTCCATGTATTTAAAAAAAAATCCCCCCCCTTTTTTGTTGACCCTATTGGTTGGTTAGTAGCATGCTGTTTAGCCTCCACATATTTGTGTGTTTTACATTTTTTCCCCCTTGTAATAGATTTCTAGCTTCATACTGTTGAGGTTGAAAAAGATGCTTGGTATAATTTCAGTCTTCTTAAATTTGAGACTTGTTTTGTGGCCTAACATGTGATAGATCCTGGAGAATGTTCCATGTGCACTTGAGAAGAATGCATATTTTGTTGTTTTGGGATGGAATGTATGTGTATCTGTTAAGTCCATCTGGTCTAAAGTGTCCTTCAAACACACTGTTCTGTAATTGATTCCCTGCCTGGAGGATCTATTCATTGACGTAAGTGGGGTGTTAAAGTCCCTTAGTATTAATCTGTGACTTTCAGTTTCTCCCTTTATGTCTGTTAATATTTGCATTATGCAGTTAGGTACTCCCATGTTGAGTATATAGATATTTACAGCTGTTGTATCCTCTTGCTGGATTGATTCCTTTATCATTATGTAGTGTCCTTCTTTGTCTCTTATTATAGTCTTTGTTTTAAACTCTTTCTTTGCCTTATATAAGTATTGGCTTTTTTCTTTTCCATTTCCATATGCGTGGAGTATCTTCTTACATCCTCTCACTTTCAGTCTATGTAGGTCTTTAGTTTTGAATTGAGTCTGTTGTAGACAATATATAGACGGGTCTTGTTTTTTTAATCCATTCTGTCACCTTGTGTTTTTTGATTGAAGCATTTAGACCACTTACATTTGAATTGATTATTGAAGGTATGTACTTATTGGTAATTTGCTGATTGTTTAGATCTTTGTTTTCTTTTTCTTCTCTTGGTCTCTTTCCTTGTGATTGACTTTCTATAGTTTTATGCTTGGCTTTCTCTTTATTTTTGTGTATCTATTATACATTTTTGTGTAGTGTGTGCGGTTATGAGATTCATATATGACATCCAGAGTATATAGCAGTGTATATTAAGTTGATGGTCACTTAGGTTCTAGTATATTCTGAAACCACTTCATTTTACTCCCCGCTCCGCATCTTGTGTATATGCCACCATTTTTTACATCTTTTATTTTGTGAGTTGCTTAACTCATTTTTAAAATATATAATTGATTTTACCACTTTGGTCTTTAACTTTCACACTAGCATAATAAGTGATTTCTCTACTACTTTTATATTTGCTTTCACTCATGTAATTTTTTTCTTTTCATAATTTTCTTCTAAGTATGGCCCTTTCTTTTCCACTTGAAGGAATGCTTTAAACATTTCTCATAAGGCCTGTTTAGTGGTGATGAACTCCTCTAACTTTTGTTTGGGAAATTCTTTCTTCACTTCTGGATGATTATCTTACTGGGTAGAGTGTTCTTAGTTGTAGGTTTTTTCCTTTCAGCACTTCGAGTATATCATGCCTGTCTTCTGGCTTACATATTTTCTGCTGAAAGCAGCCGATAGCCTTGCGGGTGTTCCCTTCTATGTAACTAGTTGCTTCTCTCTTGTTGCTTTTAAAGTTCCGTATCTTTGATTTTTGATATTTTAACTATTGTGTGCTGTAGTGTGAACCTCCTTGGGTTTATCTTGTTTGGAAGTCTGGTTTTTGAACCTAGATGTCTGATTTCTTTCCCAGGTTAGGGATGTTTTCTGCCCCTTTCTCTCTTCTCCTTTTGGGAACCCCTATAATGCAAATGTTTGTCCACTTGTTGTTCAAGAGATCCCTTAACTTATCCTTATTTCTAATTTTTAGGTGTTTTATTTTTGCTCTTCAGACTGGATGCTTTCCATTTTCCGATCTTATAAATTGCTAATCTGTTTCGTGGCTTCTAATCTACTATGATTCCTTCTAGTGTATTTTTCATTTCAGTTATTACATTCTTCAACTTTGGTTCCTTTTTATATATTCTATCTCATTGTTAAAATTCTCATGGAGTTCATCCACTGTTCTCTACAGTCTGGTAAGCATCTTTATGACAATTACATTGAATTCTTTATCAGACGTATTGCTTATCTCTATTTCATTTAGTTCTTTTTGTGAGGTTCTTATTTTTTCATTTGGAGTATATTCCTCTGTCTCGTTTTGCTTGACTTTGTGTTTGTTCCTATGAATTAGGCAGAACAACTACTTCTCCTAAGCTGGAAGGAATAGTCTTGTGTATAATCATCCCCTGTGTACGCTGTGTATCTGGTTGCTTTGACTGGGGAGCTGGAGCTGTGGCTGGTGTGGGCTGGGGGCCTTGGGGCATTGTGTGCTGGGGCTGCCCTGGTGGGATGGCTGGAGCTGAAGTGGATGTGGGCCAGGGTGGTCCCAAGGCTCTCTGCACAGACAGTACCCTGGCAGGACAGCTGAAGCTGACATAGGTGCAAGCTAGGGAGTCCTCAGTCTCTCTATGCAGAGGACTGCTGAAGCCAAAGTGGGTATGGGCTGCAGAGGTTCTGGGACTCTCCATTCAGAGGACACCCTGGCTGGACAGCTGAAGCTGGAGTGAGCATGCAGGGTAGGAGGTCCCAGAGCACTCCATGAGGGAGGCACCTGGGTTGGGCAACTAGAGCCAAGGTGGGGCTGGCCAGGAGGTCTTGGGGCAGCCTGCACTGTGGGGTGCCCTGGCAAGCCATCTGGAGCTAAAGTGGTACAGGCCTGGAGTGTTGCAAGCTGCTTTGAACCTGTGTCACATTGGGAAGATGGCTGGAGCTGTAGTTAGTGCTGACCAGGGGTGTCCTGGTGTGCACTACACTGGGGTCACCTTGGTGGGATGTCTGGGATTAGTGTGGGCTGTGGGCTTGGGGCTCACTGAGGTGGTAGGCCCACTAGGGCACCCAGACCCTGCTTCTGTGCATGCTATCAAGGTGGAGAGGAAACATAAATTATGGCACTTACCAGCCCCTCAGATCTAGAGAGAGTACAAGCAACTCCCCCACCATTTGTGTTCTTGGGCTGGATCTTTTATGGTTTAATTGCTCTTTTAAATATTTACTCATTTGAGTAACGTGCAGGTGTGAGAAAGGGGGGGGAGAGGGAAAGAGAATCTCAAGCAGACTCCCTGCTGAGTGTGGAGCCCAGTGCAGGGTTTGATCTCATGACCCTGAGATCATGACCTGAGTCAAAATCAAGAGTTGGATGCTTAACTGACTGAGCCACCCAGGTGCCCTATATTTGCTATTTTAAACTGTGGCTTTTTTTCTGTGCCCCATGGCAGATTAATCTGTTCGTGGTCCCTCAGTCCATGGCGTTGGGGTGGAGGTTCCCTTCGTTACCGTGTCTCTGACTCTCTTGCTGATCTCTGTGTAGTTTCGTGTTTGGTGCGTAGACGCTGTTGTCAGCCTTCAGTTCTTCAGAAGGAATTACTCTATAAATAGGTGTAGATTTGGTGTGTCGGTGGAGGCGGTGAGTTTAGGGTCTTCCTACTTCACCATCTTGAACCAGAACCTGTTTTTAATTTTTGAGCAACCACCAAATTGTTTTCATAGTAGCCGCATCAATTTATATTCTCACTGATTGTGCACCAGGGTTCCCCTTTCTCCGTATCTCTGCTAGCACTTACTATCTGTTGTCTTTTTGATAATAGTCATTCCAAAGGTGTAAGGTGATATCTCACTGTGGTTCTCTCCCCCACCCCTGGTTTTAGTGAGATATAATTAACATATAGCAGAACTTTTAAGGTATACAGCAGAATGATTTGACTTACATATCTCATGAAATGATTATCACAATAAGTTTAGTTAACATTTATCATCCTACACAGATATGGATGGAAGAAAAAAATTATCTTGTGATGAGAACTCTTAGGATCTACTGTCTTAGCTTTCGTATATACCATAAGCAGCATTAACTGTAGCCACCGTGTTGTATAGTACTAGTACTTATAACTGGAAGTTCGTAAATTTTGATGACCTTCACATAGTTTCCCCTCCCTACACCCTCTGCCTCTGGTAACCAAAAATCTGATCTCTATGATTTTTGTTTTGTTCTGTTTTTTAATTCAGATTCCACGTATAAGTGAGATCATACAGTATTTGTCTTCTCTGTATGGCTTATTTCATTAAGCACAATGCCCTCAAGATCCCTCCATGTTGTCGCAAAGGCAGAATTTCCTTTTTTTTTTAAATGGTGGAATAATATTCCATTGTGTGTATATATTAATATATACCACAACTTCTTGATCGATTCATTCATTGATGAACACTTAGTTTGCTTCCATGTCTTGGCTATTGTAAATAATGCTGCTATGAACATCGAAGTGTAGATATCTCTGATAGTATTTTCGTTTTCTTTGAATATATTCTTCTTTTTTTTTTTTTTTTTTTAAAGATTTTATTTATTTATTTGACAGAGAGAGAGCCAGTGAGAGAGGGAACACAAGCAGGGGGAGTGGGAGAGGAAGAAGCAGGCTCATAGCGGAGGAGCCTGATGTGGGGCTCGATCCCATAACGCTGGGATCACGCCCTGAGCCGAAGGCAGACGCTTAACCGCTGTGCCACCCAGGCGCCCCTGAATATATTCTTCTAAGTGGGATTGTTGGATCATTTGGTAGTTTTCTTTAATTTTTTGAGTAACCTCAATATGGTTTTCCATACTGCCTGTACAAATTTAAAATCCCACCAGTGGTTTATAAGGGTTCCCTTTCCTCCACATCCACACCAGGACTTGTTATCCCTTATTTTTTTGATGATGGCCATACTAACAGGTGTGAGATGATGTTTCATTGTGGTTTTGATTTGCATTTGTGTGGTGATTGGTGATCTTGGACATCTTTTCATGTACCTGCTGGCTATTCATACATCCTCTTTGGACAAATGTCTCTTTAGGCCCTTTGCCCATTTTTAAATTGCATTATTTGGGGTTTTTTTTCTTTCTTCTTTTCCCCCCGCCATTGAGTTGTAGGAGTTTTCTGTATACTTTGGATGTTAACCCCTTACCAGATAAATGGCTTGCAAATATATTTTTTCCATTCTATAGGTTGTCTTTTCATTTTTGTTGATCATTTCTTTTGCTGCGAAGAAGCTTTCTAGTGTGATGTGCCCTCACTTGTTTCTTTTTTTTTTTTTTTTTTAAGATTTTATTTACTTATTTGACAGAGATTGCGAGAGAGGGAACACAAGCCAGGGGAGTGGGAGAGGGAGAAGCAGGCTTCCCGCCAAGCAGGAAGCCCAATGTGGGGCTCGATCCCAGGACCCTGGGATCATGACCTGAGCCGAAGGCAGATGCTCAACAGCTGAGCCACCCAGATGCCCCTGTTTCATTTTTTTAAAAAAAGATTTTATTTATTTGACAGAGGGAGAGAGCACGAGCTGGGGGAGGGGGAGAGCCAGAGGAAAAAGCAGACTCCCTGCTGAGCAGGGAGCCCGATGCAGGGTTTGATCCAGGAACCCTGTGATCATGAGGCCAGCAACCCTGAGCTGAGGGGAGATGTTTAACCGACTGAGCCACCCACTTGTTTATTTTTGCTTCTGTTGCTTGTAGTTTAATTTTCATATTCCCAAAAAATCAGTGCCAACGGCCATGTCAAGTAGCTTTTTTTTCCTTATGTTTTCTTCCAGAAGTTTTATGATTTTAGGTCTTAACATTTAAGTTATTTAATTTAATCCAAATTGAGTCATTTTTTTTTGAATGGTGTAAGATAGGAGTCTAATATCATTCTTTTATAGTGGATATCCAAATTTTCCCAGCCCCATTTATTGAAGAGACTGTCCTTTCTTCATGAAGTATTCTTGGCTTCCTTGGCAAACATTAGTGGACTGTATATGCTTGGGTCAATTTCTGGGCTCTTTGTTCTCTTCTGTTGGGGCGTGTGTGTGTGTGTGTGTCTATGTGTATGTGTATGAGTGTTATGTGTTTTATGACACTAGCATACTGTTTTGATTATTGTAGTTTTATAGTTTACCTTGAAATGAGGAAGTGTGGTGCCTCCAGGTTTGTTCTTGTTTCTCAGGATTGTTTTAGCTGTTTGGGTTATTTTATGGTTCCATGCAAATTTTATGATTTTTTTCTACTTCTGTAAAAAATGCCTTTGGAAACCTAATAGAGATTTCATCAAATTTATAGATGACTTTTGGTAGTATTGATATTTTAACAAAATTCTTCTAGTCCATGAATATGGGATTCCTTTCCATTTATTTGTGTCTTTTTCAATTTCTTTCATCAATGTTTTATAGTTTTAAACATAGTTATCTTTCACCTCCTTGGCTAAATTTATTCCTAAATATTTTATTCTTTTTGATATTATAAATGGGATCATTTTCTTTTTCAGATAATTTGTGGTTAGTATATAGAAATGCCACTGATTTTTGTATGTTAATTTTGTATCCTGCAACTTTACTGCATTCATTGATTAGCTCTAATAGTTTTTTTGGTAGAGTCTTTAGGATTTTCTGTATATAAAATCATGTCATCTGCAAATAGTGACAATTTTACTTCTTTCTTTCCAAGTCTGATGTCTTTATTTCCTTTTCTTTCCTGATTGTTCCAGCTAAGACTTTCAGTATTATGTTAAATAAAAGTAGTAAGAGTAGGCATCCTTGTCTTATTCCTGATCTTAAAGGAAAAGTTTTCAGCTTTTTCCTTTAAGTTATTAGCTGTGGGCTGGCCATATATGGCCTTTATTACATTGAGGTGCATTTCTTTGTGCTTAGTTTGAGAGTTTTTATAGAGTTTTATCTAATGCCTTTTCTCCATCTATTGAGATGAAAGATAAAATCATGATGGTTCTAGTAATATGATGTATCACATTGATTTTGTGGGTGTTGAACCATACTTGCATTCCTGAAGTAAATCCCATTTGATAATGATATATGATCCTTTTAAAGTATTTTTTATTGGTTTGCTAATATTTTGTTGAGGATTTTGCATCAGTGTTCATCAGAAATATTAATCTGTAATTTTCCTTTTTTGTAGTGTCCTTTTCTGGTTTTGGAATCAGAGTAATGTTGGCCTCTTAAAATGAGTTTGGGAGTATTTCCTCCTCTTTTACTTTTTAGAAGAGGTTGGGAAATTTTTGTTATAAAATTTTTCTTTCAATGTTTGGTAGAATTCACCAGTAAAACTATGTGGTACTGGATTTTTATTTTTGGGGAGGTTTTTGATTACTGATTCAATTGCTTTACTAATAATCAGTCTGTTTACATTTTCTGTTTCTTTCTGATACAGTCTTGGTAGACTTTATATTTCTAGGAATTTATCCATTTCTTCTAGGTTGTCCTAACTGTTAGCATATAATTTTTCCTTGTCTCTTATGTATCCTTTGTATCTGCATACCAGTTGTGATGTTTCCTCTCTAATTTCAGAGTGTGTCTTCTCTCCTTTTAAATTTAGCTAAAGATTTGTCTCATTTTATCTTTTAAACAAGCTCTTAGTTTCAGTGATTTTTTTTCTTTTGTCTTTAGTCTGTATCTCATTTATTTGTGCTCTGATCTTTGTTATTTCCTTCCTTGTAACTTTGGTGTTAGTTTGTCCTATAAAGGTGTAACTAAGGTGTAAAGTTGTAAAGTTAGGTTTTTTATTTGAGCTTTTTCTTCTTAACTTAGTGTGGGTGTTTATTGCTATGAACGTTCCTCTTAGAACTGCTTTTGCAGTCTTCTGTAATTTTGGTATGTTTTTCCATTTTCATTTGTCTCAAGGTATTTTTAAAAATTATCTGTTTGACTATTTCTTTGATTTATGGGTTGTTCAGTAGCATGCTGTTTCATCTCTGCTAATTTGTGAATTTTTCAATTTTCTTGTAATTGATTTCTAGTTTCATAGCATTGTGGTTGGGAAAAATGCTTGATAGGATTTCAGGATTCCTAAATTTATTGAGACTTATTTTGTGGCTTAACATATGATCTAGCCTGGAGAATATTTCATGTGCACTTGAGAAGAATGAATATTCTGCAGTTGGATGGAATGTTTCATAAACATTCTGCTAGGTCCATCTGGTCTAAAGTATAGTTTAAATCCAGTGTTTCCTTATTTCTTTGGATGATTTCTCTATTGTTAAAAATGGGGTACTGAAGTCCTTTACTATTATTGCATGGGTGTTTATGTCTCCCTCCTTGTCTGTTATTATCGGCTTTATATATGTAGGTGCTCTTCTTTTGAGTGTTAAATATTTATGAATGTTATCCTCATGTGGCTTTGACCCCTTTATCATTGTATAATGACCTTTGTCTCTTATTACAGTCTGTCTTAACGTTTATTTTGTCTTATATAAAAATGCCCAACCCTGCTTTCTTTTGGTTTCTATATTCATCGCATATCTTTTCCCATTCTTTCACTTTCAGTCTATATGCGTCCTTAAATCTGAATTTTTTTTTAATCCAGTCAGCCACTCTGTATCTTTTGGTTGGAGAATTTAGTCTATTTTACAATTAAAATAATTATTGATAGGTATGGAGTTACTTTTGCCATTTTGTTAATTGCTTTCTGGCCATTTTGTAATTTCTTCATTTCTCCTCTATTCTTTGTATCTTCTTTTGTGGTTTCATTATTTTCTGTAGTGGTGTGCTTAACTTCTTTTCTCTTTCTCTTTTGTGTATCACAGGATTTTGTTTTGTGGTTGCTGTAAAGCTTACATTAAACATCTTATATTTATAATAGTATATATTAAGCTGATAACAACTTAAGTACAAATGCATCCTAAAGCCTATATATTTACTCCCCCCACGTCTTATGTCATCAATGTCACATTTTACATTGTTTTACCTTGTGTATCCTTTAATTATCATAATTATGCTTATTTTAACTACTCTTTTATCCTTCATACTAGATTTATAAGTGAATTACCCACCACCGTTACAACCTTAGGGTATTCCAAATTTAACTATGTATTTACCTTTGCCAGTGAGATTTATATTTCCATATTTTTTTTGTTACTAATCAGCATTCTTTTGTATTAACTTGAAATCCGTTTAACATTTCTAGTAAGGCTGGTATAGTGGTGACAAACTCCTTCAACTTTTGCTTGTCTTGAAAGCTCTCCTTCAATTCTGATGGACAGTTTTTCTGGGTGCAGTATTACTGTTTGGCAGTGTGTTTCTTTCAACACTTTGCATGCCAGAAGAGAGTAACACCATGTAGTCAAAGTTTCTGCTGAAAATCTGATAATCTTATGGGGGTTCCCTTGTATGTAACAAATTGTTTCTCTCTTGCACCTTTTAATATTTTTTCTTTGTCTTTAACTTTTGACAATTGAATTATAATGCTTATTGTGTGGCTATTTCTGGTTTCATCTTATTTAGAGCTTTCTGGCTTTCTAGTATCTGGATGTCTCTTTCTTTCCCCAGGTCAGGAATGATTTAGCCATTATTTCTTCAAATAAACTTTTTGCCCTTTCCCCTCTCCCTCCTTTTGGGATTCCCTCTAATGAGAATATTGGTCCACTTGATGGTCATATCTTCATTCTTTTTCATTCTTTTTTCTTTTTGCTCCCCTGATTGGATGGATTCTACTGTCCTATCTTTGAGTTCACTGATTCTTTTTTTTTTTTTACTTGATCTAGTCTGCTGTTGAAACTCTCCATTGATTTTTTCAGTTCAGTTATTGTATTCTTCAGCTCTTTATTTTCTGTTGATATTGCTTACCTTTTCTATCTCTTTGTTGAAATTTTCACTTTGTTCATTCATTGTTCTCCTGACCTCATTCTCTTATGACCATTATTTTGAACTCTTTATCAGGTAAATCACTCGTCTCCATTTCATTAAGGTCTATTTCTCGAGTTTTATTTTTTCTTTTGTTTGTAACCTATTCTGTTTCTTCATTTTTCTTAACTCTCTCTATTGGTTTCTTTGTGTTACTTAAAAGAAGTACCTTTCTCAGTCTTGGTGGAGTGGTCTGGTATAGGAGGTGAACTGGCTTTATCTTTTTTTTTTTCCCCTCAAAACTTTGTGGTTGTCCAAGTTGCATCTTTGTTCATAGCGACTCCCAACAGTTGAGGGTATTCTAAGGCTTGTCAGTATTCCAAGAGGAGGATCTCAGTTAACACTTAGATGCAATCTGATTGGAAGCCAGACCTTCAGGCAGCAACTTTTACAGTTTGCAAATAGACCTCTTTTAGGGANNGACAGGTTGGGTATATGTCTTTTTCCTCTGCAGTGAGCATTATGTAGCTGCTTAAAAAGTATTTCTTTGTTTGTTACTACTTTGTTGGATCTGGAACTCAGGTCCCACTGGCCAGCAGGGCCAGGCTATAAAGCAGTGAGCCTTCTGGACAGCAGCTCCAAAAGGACAGCAAGTGTGTTTACAAGTTCCTTTCAGGATGACACCAGCAATCTAGAACTGGGCAGAGAGAGAGCATGAAGATCTTTTCTGCCAGCCTCCTCAATTTCCGGGGAGTATCACAGACTGTCCCTGGATATATGCCTGACCCTCAGGCAGCAGCGTTTAAAGTAAACAAATAGCCTTATTCCAGGAAAGACCAGAGATGAGCATTTTTGTCTACTGTCCCTGCCCTGAGCCCTGGGGTGTGAGATAAGCATGGTGCATTCCTTCAAGCTTATTAACTGTTTGTTTGCTGCAGTCCTATGGGTCCTGTGGATGCAGATTGTGTTGGCTTTCAGAGCTAGACGTTTTTGGGGCCCATCCCTCAGGTGGAAATCTTAAAAGCGAAGGGACTAAATGTGGGTCCAAACCCTTCAATACAGGAAGAAGCTGGGAGTTGTGGGTTCCCTCCTAATTATATGTTGTTGTGCCAGGAGTGGGTTTTATGGTGAGAGTGTGTCTCAGTGTTCCCTACTCATGGCAGTCTGGGTTTTTCTCATTCACTGAGTGTGTAGGAGTCAGTCAGCTAGTTTCTGGATTTCTCATAGATGGAATTGCTCAATGTGCAGCTGTAGATTTGATGTGTCCTTGGGAGGGGGTGAGTTCAGGAGCTTTCTATGTTGCCATCTTGGACTGGAACCTCTGAATTCTTTTTGTTTATAATAGTTTTGGTTCTTTTAGTTTTTTCATGTGAACAGTCTTATAATCTGCAAATAGTTATCATCTCCATTCCAATTTTTATACCTCCAATTTTTTTTCTACCGGTTGATTGCATTAGCTAGTACCCCAGAACCATGTTAACTAAATAAACAGGGTTATAATGGATGATCTTGTTGTCTTGTTTCTGACCTTTATGAGCATTCTTCTAGTATTTCCTAATTAAGCTGGCTTTTAGACTGAGGGAGGGAGTTAGGGAAAGGGGAAGGAGAAGGAGGGATTCTTTTATTATCTTAAAGAAGTGTACATCTATTACTTTAAGTAATGAAGGTTTTATATCAATAATAAGCACTGATGAAACATACAGTCTGGCTGTGTATTAGAGTGAGTAAGCATTTGATCGAGACATCTGATTTGAATTGAATCTTCATTCACCAGTTTTGGCGTGGCAAACCTTCCAGGTTTATTAAACTTAAGATGCCAATACTACATATCACTAGAGAACCAAGAGAATCCCTCTATGTATTACTCACTGTGACCGACCTGCCTCTCCCAACCAGTTGGTGAGAAGCATGCACATTGCTCAGAAGGATTATTATCAAAGGGAAAGAAATGGTTGCAAAGGAGCAAAAGGATGACGGAACGATGGTGTATCAGTGTCCTGTTGCTGCTGTAACACCACAGATTTCGCAGCTTGGAACAGCGAACTTATTTTCTTCTAGTTCTGTGGTTCGGAATTCTGAAATGGGTCTCACTGGGCTAGAGTCAAGGTGTTGTTGGGATCGTATTCCTCTCTGGAGTCTCTAGGAGAGAACCTGGTTTCCTTCTAGCTTCTAGGTGTTGTCCCTTTGTTCCTTTTTTGACTCATGGGTCCCCTTTCTTTGTCTTCAAAGCCAGTAACATAGCATATCTCTGACGCTGCTTCTGCCATCAACTTTTTCTCTGATTCTCTTCTGCTTCCTTCTTCCACTTTTAAGGCCCATTATAACCGCATTGGGCCCACCCCAGTATTAAGTTCATTTGGTTTCCAACATTAACTCTGGCTGCAACCTAATTCCCTTTTGCATTTAACTCAACATATTCAGTGGGTCCAGAGATTAGGATATCTTTGGGGATCATTTTTCAGCCTACCAACAGTGGCATACTTTTAGGGGGCCGTGGAGTCTGGAGGGAACCAAAACTGAGGGAACCAAGAGAAGAGTGGAGAAGGTGGCTAGCATTGAGGGATGACCCGTGTCTGGTATACTGCGCACAGTGGGAAACCGTATGAGCCAAGCCAATGCCTATAGACCCACCGGTGACCCTAAAAAAAAAAAAAAAATTAACAACCTTTATTTCTTTGGAGCATCTTTGAATTATAGCAAAACTGGGCAGAAAGTACAGATAATTCACATTTAT
Source organism: Ursus maritimus (assembly GCF_017311325.1). Lineage (NCBI taxonomy): Eukaryota > Metazoa > Chordata > Mammalia > Carnivora > Ursidae > Ursus > Ursus maritimus. Next base: position 20,650,616 of record NW_024423344.1, read on the forward strand.
CCCCATACATTTACAGTCTCCACCAACTTTTGAGGGAGCCTGACATGTCCCCTGTACCAATTGAGAGGTAATGATTGTCCTTCCCATTAGTATTTGGGGTGACGTGGATGTGATGCCTGCTCTGGCCCTGAGATCCATACTCTATTTTGACTTCCATATGTGGCCACCCCTTTTCTAATGACCCAGGATACTGTCAGGACCCCTAAACAAAGATAGGTTCCTTAATGACTAGGGGGTGCCCAGGCAGTGGTGTTGAAGGAGAAGTCTCCAACATCAATATTGGTGAAGATCATTCCTGCGGCACTAATATCCACATTTAAATTCTTACTTTCCAGTAATTTATATATGGTAAAGGCAGAATGCAAAAACATGTCATGTAATTATGCAGCCTGTTGAGCCAAGGTGATGTTTGGCTGGGTTGAATGGCTGTGGCTCAGAACTGCTGGTACAAGCTCCGAGTGTGACTCAAAGGCCGAACCAGACCTGGGAGGCAAGTTTAGGAGTCTCAGATTATAGTGTGAAAGAGTTTGACTTGGGTAAGACTCAGACATATACAAGTTGAGGGCCTGGCAGGGTCTCCGTGATCCCAGAGGGAAGGGTGAGGAGCTGACCTCACCCTTTGGTGATTTGGCCACATGTGGTCAGGCAATGTGAAGGGGCAGGCCGGCTTCAGTGAGCCTCCCAAGGGAGCTGCCTTTGTGGACCCTTCACAAAGAAAGCCTGCCACGGTGAAGTGTGATAGCCTTCAGGGTCAAGGGCTATCAAACTCTAAGGGATGGTTTGTACTTTTGGTTGCACCTGAATTGCTTGACGTGAATGGGCTGTTGGCTGGTGTTAATCTTTTTGGCTACTTGGAAGTGTTCATTGTAATTATTTTTGTGGGAAAGACTATTTACAATGATGCTTTGAACCTATACTCCTTTTTTCATCTCAACATCTGTCACTTCTGAGACAGTCTGGTGACAGTGTGCTCTAAGTGCTTCATTGGGTGTCTCCTAGACTTTCGTCCTTATATTTCATGGCTTTGGTAGCAGGGTCAGGGGTCCCTGGACTTAGAAACAATAAGTCAGTTTAATTGAATGTGATTATCTTGGATTATTCAATGTTGATATCCAGGAGTCTATGAGATGCTAGATGCTTTATTAATTGTTCACTTAAATTTGGGGGTAAATGTAATACCTCATTAAACAAGTAAAGAAAGCCTTACTATGCTTTTCTTGTGCCTGTCAGAGCACAAAAAGGAATAAATCACAGCTTCTTAAGTTTTTTTTTTTTTTTATTAAAGATTTTTATTTATTTATTTGACAGAGAGACAGCCAGCGAGAGGGAACACAGGCAGGGGGAGTGAGAGAGGAAGAAGCAGGCTCCCAGTGGAGGAGCCTGATGTGGGGCTCGATCCCAGGACTCTGGGGTCACGCCCTGAGCCGAAGGCAGACGCTTAACGACTGTGCCACCCAGGCGCCCCGCACAGCTTCTTAAGTTATATTTAAAAGCCTTATTTACCCAAAGAGCAAAAGACCCTGGTTTTCATCAGGATCTCAGAGTCCTTGGTGTGTGGGCATTGGCTTCCATTGGTACATCTCTGCCCCTTTCTTGCATGGGGCCTCTGATGGGCAGATCTGGGTGCAGAGGCCTGATGTAGGATATACTGCCTTGATTAAAAAAAAAAATCAAATAGAACACTACCAGTTTGGGGCGCCTGGGTGGCACAGCGGTTGAGCGTCTGCCTTCGGCTCAGGGCGTGATCCCGGCGTTATGGGATCGAGCCCCACATCAGGCTCCTCCACTATGAGCCTGCTTCTTCCTCTCCCACTACCCCTACTGTGTTCCCTCTCTCGCTGGCTGTCTCTATCTCTGTCAAATAAATAAATAAAATCTTAAAAAAAAAACCAAACACTACCAGTTTGTTACGTGTGTGTCGGGCTTTAGCATTTACAAAGCACCATTATATATAATATCTCCAAGAGACCCTTCAAGTAGAGGAAACCGCTCAGTGCTCCTGGGGAGTATTAATACCTATTAATATGTATGTGTGCATACATCTCTATAGCATTTGAATGATTTATAATTTACAAAACACTCTTACAAATATATCCTCTCAAGGAAAGGAAACTACTTAGTGCTCCTGCTCCCTTGGGGTATAAATAAATATTAAATTGGGTTTAATAGCACCAGGATTGCTTCCTCTGTTAAATTGGATCCTTTACTTAAAACCTGGACACCAGCACACTTTTAGCTTCACTGAGGACCACTGATTTGTGCTGGGAAGCACAGCATTATTTTGCTAATATAAGACAACTCATCAGCTCTTCCAGAGTTTCCCCACGATAGGCTCATGATTTCTCACAGCTAGAAGAATAGAGCTTAAAGGGATAGCTCTTTCACAAGCTGTCCTTTCTCTGCCTTTGGGATTTCCTGCCCAAATTTCTTACTCTTTTTTCATTTTTAAGCTTCAGGTAAGTGACCTTTCATTTCAGATGCAAATGAGCACAGGGTGAGTCAGATGCCGGTGGAGGGATGTGCCTGCCATAGGACAGTTGACTTCCACACGCACGCACCATTTCTGAATTCCATTGTATTTGGGGAACGCGGTTTTCCTTAGGGTTAAGTTGCATCTTTTTTCTGGCTTTTTTTTTTTTTTTTTTAAATCATGGTTTAGTAGAGATTGAAACACCATCAGACACTGGGGCTTCTCGCATTTCTTGTCCCTTATTTTGGGTGCTGACCCTGAACCACACTTTTTTTTTTCTATTCGCGACACCTGCTTTACATTCAGAGGTCAATTCAATCTATGTTGTTGAATTAGTGATAATAGTAATTATTCAATGAAGTGAGAATTACTTCAAATAAGTATTTAAAGCCTTACATCATCCGTTCTTAGAAGACTAACTTCAAGGAAGTCTGATGCCCAATCTCAAGAGACACCGTACATTATACTTGTGGATGGTCTTAAAATGTCCTTTGATATCCGTTTTGCTGCCTTCTTTTAGTAATGGAGCTAGGTGAATTTTGGCTCCAGTCCTACACGAGATGGCCTGCAGCTCTAAACTGTAATTGCCTCTTTTGCAGTTGTGCATGGCCATGTGACTGAGTTTGGGTCAATAGGATCTGTGTGGGAATAATGTATGCCACTTCCGGGTTTCTCCTTACAAATGTCTGCTCTGGCTTCTCTTTCTTCTTCCTGCCACCTGGGAAAAGGCAGAGACAGGAGCACCCTTGAAAGCCATATGCCCAGGGCGGTGAAGCTACCCTATACGCCCCGTTCCAGTTCCCCCAGACCACTCACCAGTGGACTGTAGTCTTTGTTTGGTCTAGCAGCTTGGGCTGTTCTTTAATAAAAAATGTTAAAAATGAGCACCCTTATCACAGAATACGCTAAATTTCCGTGAAAGGTCTCTATGTGGAGGTAGAAATTATAGTGACTAGTGATTGTAACTGGTCTCTTGCCTTCATTCTCTCCTTTTACCAATCCATTCTGCACATGGCTGTCAGGGAAAGGCCCCTCTGTTGTTTAAAACCTTAAAATCTTCTGCCGGCTCCCAGATACCTAAAATCCCAAACCCTTAGCATAGGGTAGAAGGATAGGCTGGTGATGGGTAGTAAGGAGGGCACGTATTGCATGGCGCACTGGGTGTTATACGCAACTAATGAATCATCGAACTTTACATCAGAAACTAGGGATGTACTGTATGGTGACTGACATAATATAATAAAAAATATTATTAAAAAAAGAAATACAAACTAAAAAAAGAAGCTATATCGGTATTTGTTTTGGCTGAAAATAGAATTCCCGATTAAAAGTAATTTAAAAGACTTTAAAAATTAAAAAAAAATAAATTTAGGGCTTTAGTCTTCTCTCATAAAAGGAAATCTGGAGGAAGGTGTTTCTGGTGTTAGTTTAGCAGTTCAGTGATGTCAGGACTCTGGCTTGCCCTTTAGTTCTCTTGGTCTTTTTGTTTTTGTTGTTGTTGTTTAAAACTTAGGAGGAAAATCTTTCCTAGAACCCCCTGGCAGACCTTCCTCAGGTCTCCTTGGCCAGACTGAATTACATGCCAATGCCTCAGCTGAAAGTTGCCTGGGAACATGAGACTCTGTCGTGGAAGAGAAACTATTTATGATACATAAGGGGGAGCAGGCATGACTGGAGGGCAGGCAGTTGAATGTTTACTCAGAGCCTCATGTACTCTCCTGAAGCAAAAATATCCCTGTAAGTCGAAATATAAAAAATTTATATCCTGTGACATAAGGCTGGTTACAAACATTCTTTTGAATTGTTAGGATTTACTGGCCAGAATACAACTGACCAGAACAACATATAGTTTTGTATAGTTTTTATTTTGATAAATAATGAGATAAAACAAATAGATTTGATTTTATTAGCAGTGTATTTCTTAATGCTATTAAAACACGCACAGCAGAAGAGGATCCTTTATTTCTGGAATGGGATAGAGTTTAGATTCAACTGCATTCTAATTTTCATGTTTGGATTTAGGTGTTGAGTAACCTTGCTCATTAAATGAGTTGATGGAAATGGAAAGCATTTTATAACTGCAAGTTCAAATGGTTCTTTGGAAACTTCCGAGTTCTCTGCTAAAATCCACTTGGTGATCTATAACAAAAACGAAATCCAAGGTTCCAGGTGGGTGTGAGGCATGCAGGAGAAAGGCGGGTAGAAAGGCGACCCTCCTAATCACTCCACCAAAGATCAGTTATCAGCAGATCAGTTATTGGAAGAGGGCAGGGGAAGTTGAGAGCTAAAAATCGATTCTCTTAAAACCATCTGTGCTCAGTGTTCTTCTTGGAAAGTCTTTGGAGACCTCCCAGTGATACGTGTACTCTGGTTTAAAGACCACTGATGGTGAAGATCAAGTGAGATAATGCACATGAGAGCCTTTTGTGTGCTGTAGAGCGTGTTACAAGTGACATGAATAATAATATATTCCCTGTTGCATGCTTTGTTATTCCAAAATTGTGGCTACAGCCCACAAAAGAGAAAAGGCTCCGAGTACTTCATGTTCTAAGTCTTGAAAGCCGCCCACTATCAGGCAAGCCAGCTCCCCCACTGGGATTGCTAAGAACCACCCCCAGCAACCCCCAGGATAGAAGAAGGTTGGAAGAAGGGAGTGAGAGATCACCTTTTCTGGGGGTGCTGAGTGTGGTTGGAGCCCATGGGGGAGGGCGGGGAAGGTGCATGGGAGAAGGTGTCTCCTTGTTCTCTGGCTGGATATCTGCTCTTCCATGGTGTCTGCTGATTAGGTCTGGTCTATGTGACAGGGAGGAAGCTTGGAGGGAGCCACTGGTACCCTCTTGATGTCCCCATTCTAGGGCATATAGAAGATGTAACCTGTCCAGGTGCTCTGACCCGGAGGCCAGACAAAATGGGTCTATAAGTTTGCCAGGCTGCAGAGTGGCACAAAGGGGCTCACCTGATGGTGTGAAGTTGCCAACTAGGGGCGACCAGGCCACAGGGTCACGTTGCTGTGAATTGCTGCGGGGAGCTGTGTGGGGGTATGTCTTCTGCCAGCAGGGGTTGGCGACCACCAATTAGATTGGTGATAATGACCAGTAAAAGGTGGAGAGTGACCTCAGTCCTACCACCAGCCATTGCTAAGGTTGGAAATGTCCTTTGGTCCTCTTACCCTCCTTCCTACTCCAACACCAAGAAAGCAGGCTCAGCAAAGGGGATGGGAATGCAGGCCACACAAGTCCCTCTGTGAACTCCACTCGGCGCTGCTCAACTTGTAAGGACTCCACATTCAGCGACCTCACCTTGGTAGCTTCAAATCTACCTGGTGGGACTATTTACAGCATCAGAGCAGCAAAAGCTGTAAGTCAGTGCTTCTCCCCTTTCTTCCACGTTGAGATGGGTGTTGTGTTAGGGTATCTAATATCTAGCAGCAGCACGTCACTGACTCCAAGTCTCTGGGACCAGAAACCTCGCATGGGGTGGCAGGGAAGAATGTAAGTCAAACATGAAATTCTGATTTAAAAATGGACAAGGCTGAGTGACCCAAATGAGACTATTTTAATGATAGAAAGTGATTGAAAAGCTGTTACTGGGACTAAAAGGTCCCCAGAGAGACTAGTACCCAGCAGAAGAATAGATTTTGGCAAAGAAGAAGGGTCTATTAGAAAAATAATCTGTGTCATGTCTCTATTTCATAAATCGAAGCTCCCCAGTCGAGCTGTAGGTCCCACACAACGACGGGTACTCAGGAGGACCCATTTAAATCAAGAGCCGCTGAACATGATACAGGGTTAAGGTCTTAAACAGTTGTTCCCCAACATGACCTAGTTGGCCTCAAGTCTTTTGCTCCCCTTAGGTTTAGCTGCTGCGGCCTCTTGACCACGAAGCAGCCCTGATGGGGCGAGAGGCCTCGGCTGGACTCTGGCGGGGGCGGCCTCCCTCCGTACGGAGGCCAGGCCGTTTCTAAGGGTGAGCAGCTGTGCAGAGAATTAGTTCTTTGGCAGAACAGAATCCTTGAATGAGACTAAGTGTTTTGATAATAGGACTTTCACAGGAGAAGAAGAAACCTTTCTCATAAAAGCAAATGGATTCTCTGCTCAGAATGCCCATCTTCTGCCCAGCAGGGACTGAATTCCAGATGGCGTGTTTACATTCCCAACTGGGTATTTAATGAAGAAGGAAAGGGTCTAGCTTTGTTCCCCTCTCCCTGCCACGAACACCGGCAAGGCACTTGCTCTGTTCTTGGAGAGTCCCTGAAAGGAGAAAAATCTATTTCAAACAAAGGTAAAAGATTCAGGATTGAGATGGAATTTAAATCAAGGCGGGGTGGGGAGGGAAGCTGCATAGTTGTTTCCCAGCTGACAATATTTTAAGAACCAAGCCTGTTGTCCATAGGCCGCCAATTCCAGGTGATTTCAGGAACATTGGGAAGCCTTCTGTACTAGTGAGGACTGAGCTTGGCCGACACGGTAGCATAACCAAAGGGGATCTGTTTTTCTCATGTAACGAAACATATGGTGTAGACATTCCAGGTCTGATGTAGCTACTCAACAAAGCTCCTGTGCACCCAGGTCTGTCTAGCTTCCAGCTCCTTTAGCGTGGACCGCCTGTGCTTGGCGTGTGTGTAGCAATGGCTGCCCTTCCTCTGGGCACTGCCCTCGGGTTGCAGATGGGAAGAAGGGCAACAGGCAAAGTTCAAAAGTGATGGCTCACGGTCCAGGTTTTATGCTTCTTGCTCTTACTCAATTAAAAAACCTATATTCACACAAAAACAGGCATCCAAATTTTTATGGCAGCTTTATTCATAGTTGCCATTGGAAGCAACCAAGATGCCCTTCAGCAGGTGAATGGGTAAACAGACTGCGGTACCTCCAGACGACGGAAAGAAGGGAGCTAGCAAGCCATGGAAAGACATGGAGGAACTTTAAATGCATATTAGCGAGTGAAAGATGCCAATTTGAGAAGGCTGCTTATACTGTATGACTCCGCTATATGATATTCTGGAAGAGGCAAAACTATGGAGACAGTACAAAGGGCAGTGGTTTCCGGTGGATAGAGGGGCGGGAAGGATGAATAGGCAGAGTGTAAGATTTTCAGGGCAGTGAAACTATGCTGTGTGATACGATAATGGTGAATACACGTTATTATACATTTGCCGAAATCCATAGGGTGTACATCGCGATGAACCCTAACGTAAACTATAGACTTCAGATGGTAACAAGGTATCCATCACCCTTCATCAGTTGTAACAAATGTACCACTCTGGGGCACCTGTTCGTGAGTGAGGGCAGGGGGTAAATGACAGCTGTACTTTCTTTTTTCTTTTTCTTTTTCTTTTTTTTTTTTTTTTAAAGATTTTATTCATTTATGTGACAGAGAGACAGCCAGCAAGAGAGGGAACACAGCAGGGGGAGTGGGAGAGGAAGAAGCAGGCTCCTAGCAGAGGTGCCTGATGTGGGGCTCCATCCCAGAACGCTGGGATCACACCCTGAGCTGAAGGCAGACGCTTTAACGACTGCGCTACCCAGGCGCCCCGACAGCTGTACTTTCTGCTCAATTTGCTGTGAACCTAAAATAGCTCTAAAAATAAAATCTTCTTAAAAAAAAGAAAAGAATGGGCCAGTTGAGTCTGTCCCTTTTCATCAACAAAGTAATAATTTCTCTAGAAACCCCACACGGTAGACTTCTGTTTGTATCTCATTGGCCCAGACTGGGTCGCATGACTATCCCAGGTTGCAAGGGAGTGACTATTCTAGAATTAATCGATTAATGCACTTTTTCCCCCTTCCAGTTTTGAGATCTAATTGACATACAACTCTGTATAGGTTTAAGGTGTACTGCGTAATGACTCAATACGAATATGTTATAAATGATTACCGTATTATGGTCAGTTAACACCCATCTCCTCATGTGGTTACAAAAATTTTTTTTCCTAGTGTTGAGAACCTTTGGTATTTACACTCTTAGCGACTTTCACACATGCCATACAGCAGTGTTACAGTCATCATGTTGCATATTATATTCCCAGTACGTATTTACTGGAAGTTCGTACCCTTGGACCACCTTCATCCAACTCCCCCACCCCCACCTTCCTGCCTCTGGTAACCACAAATCTGACCTCTTTTTCCGAGTTTCTTTTCTTTTTGTTCTTAAGATTTCACATGTAAGTGAGACCGTACAGTACTTCTTTCTCTCACTTATTTCACTTAGCATAATACCCTTGAGGTACACCCATGTTATGGCTGATGGCAGAATTTCCTTCCTTTTCTATGGTTGACAAGTATTCCAATGTATATATCGCTTTATCCATTCATTAGTTGTTGGACACTTTGGTTGTTTCCATGACTTGGCTATGTAAACATGGGGATGCAGATATCTCTTTGGCATAGGGATTTCATTTCCTTTGGATATATACCCAGAAGTGGAATTGCTAGATCATATGGTAGTTTCATTTTTAACTTTTGAGGAACCTCCATACTGGTTTCCATAGTGGCTGGACTGATTTACATTCCCATTAATAGGGTACAAGAGTTCCTTTTCTCTACATCCTTACCAGCACTTTTTGTTTCTTATCTCTTCAGTAATAGTCATTCTAACAGCTAGGAGGTGATATCTCACTGATTTTGACTTGCATTTCCTTGATTAGCAAAGTTGAGCACCTTTTCATGCACCTGTTGGACATTTGAATGTCTTCTTTTGAAAAATGTCTTTTTAGGTCTTTTGCCCATTTTTAAATTTAGTTGTTTCATTTTTTTTTTTTGCTATTGAGTTATAGAAGTTCTTTGTTAGATATTAACCCCTTACCAGGTATGATTTGCAAATATTTTTTTTCATTCTGTAGGTTGTCTTTTCATTTTGTCATTTCTTTTGCTGTGCAGAAGCTTTTTAGTTTGATGTCTTCCCACTTGTTTATTTTTGATTTTGTTGCATATGATTTAGGTGTCATAGCCAAAAAAATCATTGCCAAAATTCATGTCAAGAAGCCTTTCCCCCTATGTTTTCTTCTAGGAGTTTTATGGTTTTAGTTCTTATATTTAAATCTTTAATTCATTTCAAGTTAGTTTTGTGAGTGGTTTAAAACAGGGGTCTAGGTCTAGCTTTATTCTTTTACATTTGAATAACCAATTTTCCCCCAGCACCATTTATTGAAGAGACTGTATTTTTTTCCATTGTGTATCCATGGCTCCCTTATCAAATATTAGTTGACCATATATGCATGGATTTATTTCTGGGCTCTTTTTTTTAATATAATAATTTATTATAGTATGTTAGTCACCATAGAGTACATCACTAGTTTTTGATGTAAAGTTCCATGATTCATAACTTGCCTATAACACCCAGTGCACCATGCAATACGTGCCCTCCTTACTACCCATCACTGGCCTATCCCATTCCCCCAGCCCCCTCCCCTCTGAAGCCCTCAGTTTGTTTCCCAGAGTCCATAGTCTCTCATGGTTCATTCCCCTTTCTGTTTACCCCCCTTTTCTTCTTCTCTTTCTTCTCCTACCAATCTTCCTACTACTTATGTTCCATAAATGTGTGAAACCATAGGATAATTGTCTTTCTCTGCTTGACTTATTTCGCTTAGCATTATCTCCTCTGGTACCATCCGTGTTGCTGCAATTGTTGAGAAATAGTTCTTTTTGATGGCTGAGTAATATTCCATTATATATATGGACCACATCTTCTTAATCCAGTCATCTGTTGAAGGACATCTCAGCTCCTTCCACAATTTAGCTATTGTGGACAATGCTGCTATGAACATTGGGGTGCATTTGGCCCTTCCCTTCACTACGTCTGTATCTTTGGGGTAAATACCCAGTAGTGCAATGGCTGGACCATAGGGTAGCTCAATTATTATTATTATTTTTTGATTCCAGAAAGTGTGGGGTTTTTTTTAATGTTTTTTTTATTATATTATGTTAGTCACCATACAGTACATCCCTGGTTTTTGATGTAAAGTTGATATCTAGTGGTTAAATTATAAAAGTGACCATTAATAGTACCCTCCTATATCCACACAGTATATTCGCCCACCCTCTTCCCCTCTGAAGCCCTCAGTTTGTTTCTCAGAGTCCATAGTCTTTCATGCTTCATTCCCCCTTCTGATTACCCCCCCTTCTTTATCCCTTTCTCCCCCTACCGATCTCCCTAGTTCTTATGTTCCATAGATGAGAGAAATCTTATGATAATTCTTTCTCTGTGACTTATTCACTAGCATTATCTCCTCCAGTGCACGTCCATGTTGCAGCAAATGTTTGAGAACTCGTTCTTTCTGATAGCTGAGTAATATTCCATTGTATATGGACCACAACTTCTTAATCAGTCATCTGTTGAAGGGCATCTTGGTTCCTTCCACATTAGCTATTGTGGACAATGCTGCTATGAACATTGGGGTGCATATGGCCCTTCTCTTCCTACGTCTCGTATCTTTGGGGTAAATACCCAGAGTGCAATGGCTGGGTCATAGGGTACTCCATTTTTAACTTTTAAGGGACCTCCACACTGTTTTCCAGAGTGGCTGTACCAACTTGCATTCCCACCAACAATATAGGAGGGATCCCCTTTCTCCACATCCTCTCCAGCAGTTGTTGTTTCTTGCCTTGTCAGTTTTTGCCATTCTAACTGGCATAAGGTGGTATCTTAGTGTGGTTTTGATTTGAATTTCCCTCATGGCTAATGATTTTGAACATTTTTTCATGTGTCTGTTAGCCATTTGTATGTCATCATTGGAAAAGTATCTGTTCATATCTTCCGCCCATTTTATGATTTGTTTGTTTCTTGCTTATTGAGTTTGAGAAGTTCTTTGTAGATCTTGGATACCAGTCTTTTATCTGTAGCATCATTTGCAAATATCTTCTCCCATTCCGTTGGCTGCCTCTTCATTTTTTTTGACTGTTTCCTTGGCTGCACAGAAGCTTTTTATCTTGATGAAGTCCCACAAGTTCATTTTATCTTTTGTTTCTCTTGCCTTTGGAGATGTGTCATGAAAAAGGTTGCTTTGGCCGATGTCGTAGAGGTTGCTGCCTATGTTCTCTTCTAGGATTTCTTTTTTTAATGATTTTTTATTATATTATGTTAGTCACCATACAGTACATCCCCGGTTTCCGATATAAAGTTCGATGACTCATTAGTTGCATATAACACCCAGTGCACCATGCAATATGTGCCCTCCTTACTACCCATCACCAGCCTATCCCATTCCCTCCCCTCCCTCCCCTCTGAGGCCCTCAGTTTGTTTCTCAGAGTCCATAGTCTTTCATGTTTCATTCCCACTTCTGATTACCCCCCCCTTTCTTTATCGCTTTCTTCCCCTACCGATCATCCTAGTTCTTATGTTCCATAGATAGGAAATCCACATATGATATTTGTTTTCTCTGGAGCTTCACTTCGATGCTTATCTCCTCCAGTGCAAGTCCAATATTTGCAGCGAAATGGTGAGAATAGTTCTTTCTGATAGCTGAGTAATATTCCATTGTATTATGTACGCTAGGACCCAAATGTTAATCCAGTGCTTGTTGGGGCGATAGATACTCCACGATTTAGCTATTAGTGAGACAAAGCTGCTATGAACATTTGTGGTGCATATGGCCTTCTCTTCACTATGTCTGTATTTGGGGATCAAATACCCAGTAGATGCAATGGCTGGAGTCATAGGGTAAACTCCATTTTAACTTTTTAAGGGACCTCCACACTGTTTTCCAGAGTGGCTGTACCTAGCTGCATTCCACCAACAATGTGGGAGGGATCCCCTTTCTCCACATCCTCTCTCAACAATTGTTGTTTCTTTGCGTTGTCTATTTTGCCCTTTCTAACTGGCGTAGATGGTATCTCAGTGTGGTCTCAGTTTTGATTTGAATTTCCCTGATGGCTAATGATTTTGAACATTTTTCATGTGTCTATGTAGCCATTTTGCTATGATCTTCATTGGAAAAGTATCTGTTCATATCTTCTGCCCATTTTTTTATTTATTTGCTTCTCATGTATTGAGTTTGAGAAGTTCTTTGTAGATCTTGGATACCAGTCTTTTATCTGTAGTGTCATTTGCAAATATATTCTCCCATTCTGTGGGCTGCCTCTTAGTTTTCTTGACAGTTTCCTTGGCTGTGCAGAAGCTTTTTATCTTGATGAAGTCCCATAAGTTCATTTTATCTTTTGTTTCTCTTGCCTTTGGGGATGTGTCATGAAAAATGTTGCTTTGGCCGATGTCGTAGAGGTTGCTGCCTATGTTCTCCTCTAGAATTTTGACGGATTCCTGTCTCACATCGAGGTCTTCCATCCATTTGGAGTTTATTTTTGTGTATGGTGTGAGAGTTTGGTCAAGTTTCATTCTTTTGTATATAGCTGTCCAATTTTCCCAGCACCATTTTGAAGAGACTGTCCTTTTTCCACCGGATGTTTTTTCCTGCTTTATCAAAGATTAGTTGCCCAAAGAGCCGAGGGTCCATTTCTGGGTTCTCTATTCTGTTCCATTGGTCTATGTGTCTGTTTTTGTGCCAGTACCATGCTGTCTTTGTGATCACAGCTTTGTAGTGCAGCTCGAAATCCGGCATTGTGATGCCCCCAGCTTTGTTTTTCCTTTTCAACAGTTCCTTGGCAATTCGGGGCCTTTTCTGGTTCCATACAAATTTAAGGACTATTTGTCCCAGTTCTTTAAAAAATGTCCTTGGTATTTTGATCGGGATAGCATTGAAATTAGAATTGCTCTGGGTAGCATGGACATTTTAGCTATTTAATTCTTCAGTCCATGAGCATGGAATATTTTTCCATCTTTTATTCTTCCTCAATGTCTTTCAAGTGATTTATAGTTTCTGAGATATAGATCCTTTGCGTCTCTGGTTAAGTTAATTCCAAGGTAACGTATGGTTTTTGGTGCTATTGTAAATGGGATGGATTCCCTTTTCTCTTTCTTCACGTCTCATTATTCAGTGTAAGATGCTGATTTCTGAGCATTGATTTTGTATCCCGCCACTACTGAATTGCTCTATAACTTCTAATAGTTCGGATTGGATTCTTTTGGGTTTTCCACATAGAGTACATGTCATCTGCGAAGAGAGACATTTTGACTTCTTTCCTTGCTGATTTGGCTGCCTTTTTATCCTTTTTGTTGTCTGATTGCTGTTGCAAGGACTTCTGTACTATGTTGAATAATAGTGGTGAGAGTGGGCATCCTTAGCGTGTTCTGATCTTAAGGGAAAAGGCTTCCAGCTTTTTCCCCATTGAGAAATTATTTGCTGTAGGCTTTCTCAGAGTGGCTTTTATGAGATTGAGAAGTAGCTCCCTCTTTCCTACACTCTGAAGGGTTTTAATCAGGAAAGATGCTGTATTTTGTCAAGACTTTTTTTCTGCATCTATTGAGAGAATCATATGATTTTTGAATTTTTCCTTCTGGATAAAATCTAAGACACTGATAGATTTGTGAATGTTGAACCACCCTTGCATCCCAGGGATGAATCCCACTTGGTCATGATGGATAATCCTTTTAATGTACTGTTGGATTCTATTAGCCAGGATCTTGTTGAGGATTTTGGCGATCCATTCATTAGGGAAATCGGTCTGTAATTCTCCTTTTTGATGGGGTCTTTGCCTGGTTTGGGGATCAAGGTAATATTGGCCTCATAGAATGAGTTTGGTAGCTTTCCTTCTGTTTCTATTTTTGAATAGCTTTAGGAGAATAGGTATTATTTCTCTTTGAATGTTTGGTAGAATTCCCCAGGAAAACTGTCCAGGCCTGGAGTTTTGTTATTTGGAAGGTTGTTTATCACTGACTCAATCTCTTCATAATTAATTGGCCTGTTTAAGAAATCAATTTCTTCCTTGTTTCAGTCTTGGTAGTTTATAGGTTTCTGGGAAGTCCTCCATCTCTTCCAGATTGCTTAATTTATTGGCATAAAGCTATTGATAAAAGTTTCTAATAATCCTTCAAATTTCATTGGTGTTGGTCGTGACCTCTCCCTTTTCATTCATAATTTTATTGATTTGGGTCCTTTCTCTTTCCTTTTGGATAAGTCTTGCCAGTGGTCTGTCAATTTTATTGATTCTCTCAAAGAACCAGCTTCTAGTTCTGTTGATCTGCTCTACTGTACTTCTGGTTTCTAATTCATTGATTTCTCCTCTAATCTTGGTCAACTGCTTGCTCATGCATGGATTAGACCTGTCCCTCTGTTGCTGTTCCAGCTTCTTGAGGTGAGAATATAAAAACTGCATTTTAGATTTTTCTATTCTTTTGAGTGAGGCTTGAATGGCTATGTATTTTCCCCTTAGGACTGCCTTTGCAGTATCCCATAGGTTTTGGACCGCTGTGTTTTCATTCTCATTGGTCTCCATAAATTGTTTAAGTTGATTTTTGATTTCTGGTTTATCGAATCATTCTGAGCAGGATGGTTCTTAGTCTCCAAGTGTTTGGGTTTTTTTCCAAATTTTTCCTTGTGGTTGAATTCCAATTTCAAAGCATTGTGGTCTGAGAATATGCAGGGGATAATTTCAATCTTTTGTATCGTTGAGACCTGTTTTGTGTCCCAGAACAGGGTCTATTCTTGAGAATGTTCCATGGGCATTAGAATAGAATGGTATTCTTTGGTTCTGGTTGTAGTGTTTATATATATCTATGAGGTCCAACTTGAGTATGGCATTCAAAGCCCTTGTTTCTTTGTCAATTTTCTGCATGGGTGTTCTGTCATTTCTGATAGTGGAGTGTTGAGGTCCCCTACTATTACGTATTTTTATCTATATGTCTCTTTATTGTGGTTAAGAGTTGGCTTGTGTATCTTGCTGCTCCTGGGCATATATATTTATAATTGTCTTCCACTTGTTGTAATCACCCTAAGGTAATATATTGCCCTTCTGTGTCTCTAACTATAGTCTTTAGTTTAAAATCAATCTGTCTGATATGAGAATTGCTACCCCACTTTCTTTTGAGATCCATTGGTGTGAAAGATGTATTAATCCTCTTTCAGTCTGAATGTTTCTTTAGGTTCAAAATGAGTCTCTTTGTAGACACAAATGGATGGGTCATGTTTTTTCCAGTGCCCTTAACCTGTGTGTCATTTTGGGAGCATTTGTACCCATTTTGAGACTGATTATTGAGAGATATGATTTTAATGATGCCATCTTGCCAGTAAAGTCTTTGTTTGTATTGGCTGTGACTTTCTGTTCTGTATCACTCTTAGGGCCTTTTTACTTTTATAGAACCCCCCTTAATATCTCCTGTAGGCCTGGTTTCGTGGTTACGAAATTGGTCAATGACTGGCGATTCTGGAAGGTGTTTATTTCTCCATCAATTCTGAATGACAGCCTTGCTGGATAAAGGATCCTTGGCTGCATGTTTTTCTCTGAAAGAGCTTTAAAAATGCCCTTTCTCTCATTCAGGTCTATGTAGACAGGTCTGACGTAATTCTGATACCTTTGCTTTGGTACGTGAGAAATTTCTTTGCCCTGGCCGCTTTCAATACTGTATCCTTGGATCTAATATTTGTGAATTGCACTGTGACATGACGTGGTGTAGGTTTGTCATGGTTGAGCTTGGGAGGGGTCCTCTCTGACTCTTGGACACGAATGTTTGTTTCCCTTGCTAGATTAGGGAAGTTTTCAGCTACAATTTGTTCAAATATCTCTTCTAGTCCTCTGTTTTTCTCCACCCCCTCGGGGATGTCAATGATTCTGACATTGGAACATTTCATTGAGTCAGTAATCTCCCATAACCTACATTCCTGAGCATGGATTTTTTTGAGTCCAGATTCTATTTTAGCTTTCTCTTCTACTAATCCATCCTCCAATTTGCTGATACGTTCTTCTGCCTCATTCACCCTAGCCATCAGAGCCTCTAGTTTTGACTGCATTTGGCTCATAGAATTTTTAATTTCTGCCAGATTCACTTTCATTTCTGCCCTTAGAGATTCTATAATCTCATTAACATTTTCATTAATACTTTTTTCAAGTCTACACATCATCTTGACCATTGTTACTCTGAATTTCATTTCTGATAATTTGGTTATATCCATATCCATTAGATCTATGGCAGAGGCCACAGACTCATTGTCTTGTCTTTGCTGGGGGGGATTTCTCCTTCTTGTCATTCTGATGAGAGGTTGCAGGGTTGTCCAGAGCCCAAATTATTGGCCAGGACCCAGGCCGTGTGCCCTTGTTTTATAGGGATCTTAGGGATGTGGCTTCTTGATTTTTCAGTCTGCCTTCTGGGGGAGGCGCCTGCCGCACCGATACTCAGGCAACCCTGTTTGGGTAGAGTCTCCGTGTCCCCTGCGAGGGGGGAATGGGGATGGGCACTCTCTGAGCCGGTATTTCCAGGCTTTTGTTCTCTGGCGGCTTTCCCTGGCGGTTTGCTGTGCCTCTTCTGAGAGTCAGAGCAGCAGGGACCGAATCTCAGCCTCTGTCTCAGAACAGAGGGATCGTGGACCGTTCTCCACTGATGTTCTGGCCACTTTAACTCTGTTACTGTTGGTGCTGCTCAACCCTGCAGCGTCCCAGGATGTGCGCCCCACACCCGGCGTCCCAGCCCTCACTTCCAGGGCCGGTGCGTCTCTGTCCTTTTTGTTTCTAACGCTGCCAGCCGCCCCGCGTGCGCTCCCCGATCTCCCGGTCTCAGTCTGGATCCAGTGAGTGCACCGGGATTCCGGTGTTCCGCGAGATGCCTGGTGGCGCGCGCTCCCGGCTCACGGTCTCAGTCTGCTCTCTCGCGGGTGCAGGTCCACGAGTCCGCCCTGCTCCCCCGTGCAGGTGGCTGCTGCTTCCCGGCGCCTGAACGCGGCGGCTCCCTCCCCCTTCCGTTTATCTTCCGATATCTGTGCACGGCTTCACGGCTCCCCGCTTCGTACCTCAATACTCAGCGCTGGAGATGTTCATTTGTAGAGATCCAGATGCGTCTTCCTGCGTCTCAGGCTGGTTCCGTGGTTGTTTAGGCTGGTCTGGTACCTATCCAGCTCGACTCGGGGGACCGGCTGAAAAAGGGGTCCCCTACTCCTCCGCCATCTTAACTCCTTCTCCTCCAGAAAGTGTGGTCTTAATTGAAGCTTTTTTTTCTTAGCAGTGCTCCAGGGTAGCTCAATTTTTAACTTTTAAGGGGCTCTTGAGTCTATTCAATTGGTATGTTTTTATGTCAGTAACATACTATTTTGATTACTATGGATTTATCCTTTGCAATCAGAAGTTATGATGCCTCCATTTGTACTTTTTCAGAATTTCTTTGGCTATTCAAGTTATTTTGTGTTTTTGTTTTGTTTTTTAATCTACTTCTGTAAAAATGCCATTGGAATCTTGCTAGGGATTGCATTGAATCTATAGATGGCTTTGGGAAATATGGACATTTTAACAATATTATGTCTTTCAATTCATGAAAATGGGATATCTTTCCATTTATTTGTGTCTTCAATTTTTTTCATCAATATCTAGTAGTTTTCAGTATAGAGATCTTTCAACTACTTGGTCAAATTCATCCCTAAGCACTTTATTATTTTTGATCCTATTGTCAGTGGGATTGTTTTATTGATTTCCTTTTTAGATAATTTGTTGGTGGTGGTGACTAGGTTTAAAGAGCCCCTTCTCCCACCAAAACTGCAATACTGTTAAGAAAAAAATGAGAGCTGGGTGTTGGATTGCCTATCCAATATCCAGTCACCTAGTGCAGGTGTTTGCCGCAGCCTCCCCTCTCGCCAACTAGGAAATATTTGCCCCACTCACTGGCTGCCTGCTAACAAAAATTGGCCTATTAGTGTATTGTCCTTTTTACTTAAAGTAGTATTTTCTTTTTTCTTTTTTTTTAAAGATTTTATTTATTTATTCAACAGAGATAGAGACAGCCAGCAAGAGAGGGAACACAAGCAGGGGGAGTGGGAGAGGAAGAAGCAGGCTCCTAGCGGAGGAGCCTGATGTGGGGCTCGATCCCAGAATGCCGGTATCACACCCTGAGCCAAAGGCAGACACTTAACCGCTGTGCCACCCAGGCGCCCCTAAAGTAGTATTTTCTATTAAAAAAGCAGAGTCTTTGGGAAGGTAGCAAATAAGCATTCTTGGACATTGATATTTCAGGGTGAGCAAACTTATTACAGGTTTTTAGTTTTCCCCAAAGT
The DNA here is from genome assembly GCF_017311325.1 of Ursus maritimus. NCBI lineage: Eukaryota > Metazoa > Chordata > Mammalia > Carnivora > Ursidae > Ursus > Ursus maritimus. The sequence goes on from NW_024423344.1 coordinate 20,669,165, forward strand.
CTGATTGCCCAGAAGTACCACAGTTGGAGTCCAAGACCCTTGAACTCTGTCTGTGGCTGGAGGAGATGCTGCCTCCTGGTCAGGAGAGACAAAGCCAAGTCTAGTGTTGCTGTGCCCTCCGCGGACACAAGAGGCCAGCTCCCACTGTGCCTTTGTCACGGACATTTGTTATGAATGTGGCCTCCCATATCCTTGAACAATATTCTTCCCCAAGGGAGAAGGCAGAACTCATTGCCCCAGCCTAGAAACAAGGGCGTAGCATGTGAAAAAGGCACCGACAGAGAGATGTTCCTCAATCCGAGCTTGTGAGGAAGATGGCATTCGTGGAATCCAGTTTCTGGAAAGAAAGCAGTCTGGCTGTGGAGGCAGCGCTGTAAACATGGAGGGGGCTGTGAGGTTGTCTCTCAGCAACAGCAACGGAGGGTCTTTGCAGAAACTGTCTCAGGTTGGAGTCTGGGCTCGGTTCCCGGCTGCATAACCTCCAACCTGATCGTTTCGTGCTCCCAGAGACAGTGAGCAGACTAACTTCCTGCACAAATCCTGGCTATGTACACGAGCCGGAGTGGGCACTATTGTTTGTCATTCACTACCCTGCCTGGGCAGTCTTACAACCTGCCATCCTTAAGCGACTGTCCCAAATGCAGGACCCTTTGGACCTTGGTTGTCTTCCATGCCGGCATGATCAGTGTTGTTTTCTCTGCCCGTTGGTGGCCGCCTCCTTCCCTCGCTACCCTGCTCGGTGATCCCTAAAGAAATACTCCACGATAAGTAAGTTCCTGCATCTTGGATCCACCACTGTCTAGCTGAAGTGAGATCTTAGATCCCCTGCCCTGGACAGGGGCCGTGGTCATTCTTCCCTGCCCCACACACCTTGAGGCTAGCATGGAGGAGAGGGCCAATATCTTTACCCATTTCTCCTCTTTGTGGACGACATCTATGACTTTCAAGTTAAAATCCTCTGGAGGTATCTTTTCACCTGTTGCGTCTTGATGCCCCAGCTCACAGAAATTGCACACAGCTCCGCCCAGTTGGCTCTTTCATGGGTGGCCGCCTTGGGTGGTCAGTCACTTAGGGTAACTGATCAGATTCCATTCCTCTAAGGACCGCATTTCGGACCATATTTCTTCATACTTGAAAGCCTCGAGTCTAGTGTCCTGTTCTGCACATAGTAGGCCCTCAGTAACTGCTTATTTAGTGCTATTTTTAGTGGACCTAAATCTTTTTGTTTACGTTCTCCTTATTTTCATGGTTTCCATACTGTGAGTCTCACCTTCCCAAGAAGAGCACCCCCAGACTACAGCTCCCAGATTCCCTTTTCCACCAGGTGTGGCCAGGTGATTCAAAGTCCCCTAATTAGAATGGAAAGTGAGTAATGGCAGGCAACATAGGGAGTCTGAGCTGCTGGCCAGCTCGGTGGCAGAGGCCTCTGGCTCTTCTGGGGCAGTTTCAGTTGAGAATCTGATGTCCATTCCCAGGTACGGTCTGTGCCAGTCATGGGTCCGAGCAGCAGTGGCGTTTCTGCTGGAAGAATTCCACAGAGCAGGGCAGCGTCATTCCTGGCTACATTATTCCTGGCCGTGTGGCACTCAAGCCTGGGTCTCTGCCCCTTCCAGAGACTCTGTGATCTGCCCAGCATCCTTGAAGAAATTTCTTTCTAGATTCAACTAGGAGACTGGATTCTGTTGTTTACAGCTAAGAATCACTTTCACCAAGTGGTGGGGAGGCAGTACGTGTCGTGATGAAGAGCCTGGTCTTTGGAATCAGACAGACCTGGGTCTGATATTGACCCAGCTGTTAACTAGCTGTATGCCACTGGACAGCTCACTAAATCCCGCTGAGTCCCTGTCCTCTCACAGCTAAAATAAAACGTATCCCACTGGGTTGTTCTGAGGAGTAAAGCAGAATGCTTATAATAGCTTTTAGCCCAGTGCCTGGCATGTAGTTGATGCTCGGTGAAGGAAGGGGGAGCTCTTCCAGTGAGCTATGCATGTATTTTCTCTTTTAACCCATCAGATTATTCTAGAATGTTTCAGTCATAACAACGAAAAGCGAAAGGTTGGAAACGGCTGGAAGTAACAGCTCTTCGTTTTGCCCCCTGTAGAGGCAATTTTCCCACCTGTTCTGTTCCATGGGACATTTAGAGTCCTCTGGAAGCCAGCAGTGGGATCAGGCACTCTCTCTCTAGAATGCGGTTTGGTCTTTCTACACTACACATCAGTTTTGTCACTGGCTCTAATTAGGCTAATGCTGCAGTGACCCCGAGGATAGTAATTTGGATGAGTCAGAGGAGGGGAGAACAAACAAATTAGCATCAGTCATGACTTCATCAAGCTTTTTGCAAAGATATCGTTTTATTCATGGACTATAAAAACAGCTTCTGCTTAATTCCTATCTCTTTGTTCCTTCATCATGCATTTTTCCTTAGTGTTAAAATCTTTCATCCTGGCCTCCCTGTCCATTTGGTCCAAACATCCTCTTCGGTTCTTTCTGGTTCAGCTGTTTAGAACATGCTGATTTATGGCGCCTTGCTAAGGATATGTGGTAGGGAGGGAGCTGCCAGATGCAATGGAAGACATTTGCAATTCAGCAGAATGGTCTTAACTACGGTGCCATCTTTCTGCTGCAGGAATTTTAGACAGTGTAATTAAATGAACAGACAAAAATTTCAGACAGGCTTTGAAGCCCCCATATTTGTTATATGAAAATCAGATACATTCCCGAATGGATTATACTTAGCTGGGGAAAAGCTGGATGAACTCTGATGATTTGAGGGAACTCGGTGACAGGCTTTGACTGTGCAAATGGCCCTCACTGAAGAATGAGATCCGTGTGTGGGACCACGGGACTCGTTTGCCTGCATGCTTCAGACGCTGCCTCCTCGCTGCTTCATTTGTTCTGATGACCCCTGGGCTCGACTACATCCTCCCAGCCCTCCCTACTCCACTCCTAATTCCAGAAGGAACGTCACAACTTCCCAAATAGAGCGAATGAATATGAATTTTGTTTTGAAAATTTCGTGACCTCTATTGACCTAAGTGAAAATGTCACAGATCTGACTTGTATAAACTATGTGATCGCGCATACATTATTATGCCTTTCTGTGCCTGATGGGCCTTATTTGTGATTAGAGTTTTAGAACACCTGCCTTCCAGGGCCACCGCAGGGCACCGTAGAGATGCAAATTCTCGCTCCGCACCCTTTGAAGGGAAGAGGGTGCAGAGTGCTTTAATCGTGCTGATGTACACGGTTGAGTCAGGACCTCCCGGGAACACCTGGGTACCCTGTAAGGCCTCCCCACCTCCCTTGACCCCCAAGACCACAGCAGTGAGGAACTCTGTGGGAGCTTTCATATTTTCCATCCTTCTTGCTCTTCTTACCCTCTAGTTACTTCCCTTCTCTTCTGCTCCAAGCATCTAAGTGGTGGGAAGAATTTGGCTTTGCTTGGGGGGTGGAGGGAAGGCAGAGACTCGTCTTCCTCCTTAGGCCCCCGTGGTTGCAGAGGGAAAAGCTGGTCTTCCTGTCGAATCACAAATGTGGCAGACAGTTCAAATGGGACTGTGTGGTCCTCAGTGCACTGACTGACTACGGGTGGGCTTGAAATTTTGTATATTTGACTTTCATTGAACCATATCTTTCATGTGTTATACCTGGGTATTCCTGATGACTTTCCGTGGGCAGGGGCAGACTCTTAACCAGGTGTACTCTACTTCTCTCCGATACAAGCAGGGCCTTCCTATTTAAAAGGAGACAGTTTTCTCTACAGTTAATCTTACTAATGACCATAATTAAGTCCTAGGGATAGAATTTTAATAGAATCTGCTTGGAACTTTTGAAACCTGAATTTAGCCTCAGACAACTCGGTGCTACTCCTACCAGGTTTTCACCGTCACGTGTCTTCTCTGCGAAGAACCATACTGTGAGTTCTGCTTGCAATGAAATATGCAAATAAGCAAATGAAATGCATTAATATTTTGTTAACAAAATAATGACAAAATAATATATGCTATACTGGGTGTTGCTGGTTTAATTATTCCTGTTTTGGGGAATCTCACCTTAAGACCTGTTTCTGCTTCGAAGGACTTTCTCACGTTTTATTCTTAAAATTTTACCCTTCTTCAAGACCCAGCAGAGTTGTTACTCGCTCTCACAGTAGTGATTCCTCACTTCTTCACGAGGACGGAATGCTCCCATCCCTTGCCAGGCACCCCACTCTTCCTTCTGGGTTGTCTGTGTTGTTCCGCTTCACCTGCTATACGGTGAGCTCCCCAGGGCAGAGTTCATGTTACGTACAGCTTTACGTGTGCGGAAGCAACTAGTCAACACTCAGTGTGTCTATTTAACAGAATGAACGAGTGAGGGAGTGATGAGAATGGATTATTTGCTAGATGTGTGATCAAAGGCAATTTCCTGTCATCTCTGCGCTTGTTTCCTCATGAGTAAAATGGTGAAAAGTACAACCGTATCCATCTAAAAGTAAATGAGATCCTGTGTATAAAGTCCTCAGCACAAGGCGTGGCACACTGAATTCTCAATACATGTCAACTGTTTTATCACTATTAATATGGGATGTATTTTTCAGTGGGTACCTTGAGATAAGATGGTTTCTTTGCTGACCAAGGGCTTCGTGGTAAATGACGGATAGATACGATCAACAGGATCTCATAAAAGCCAAGTAACAGTGATAAAGCCAGAGTAATCTCAACTGGTAAGATGATGCTCCGAGTTCTCTGTACGGTAATGGGCAGGTTTCCAGAAGGGCCCAATGTACTCTCAAGCATACATTCAGCACATAAAAATACAACTCAGTCTCATCATAAATGTGATCTACAGCCGGGATAATCATGTCCATTATCAAGCGAGCGCCTGTTTTACGCTGGTCTCCCCGTGACACAGCGTGCCTTTGGTGGTATTTTGAGCAGCCCTGCTCTTTTAACAGGACTCTCCAAGGAAGGTTAAATTAACACTTTATTTCTCTCTGCATTCATTCTCCTATAGGAAGCAGAGACCTTTGCAGTCTGTGACTGTCAGATCGACAGCCAGGGCAGGTTTGGCCAATATCTCTGCACAACGAGGCTGAGGCTGTTTCTTTCACAAGAGATTCTTTTTTCAAAGAGCTAGATCCAGCATTTCTTTCCTTCATGTTCTCCAACTTTCCCAATTACACCAAAGCTACTCTGCACCCCTTTCCTATGGCATCATGAGCTTTCACTCATTTTCCCAGGCCAAGCACAAACATTCACCTCCTCCAGGAAGCTTTCCTTGTTCCCCAGGAAGAGATATTTGTCCTCTCTCTGGGCAACAGAATGGTTCTGATTTCACTATTATCTTATTGTAGGGCAAGTGTATGTTTAAAGGCTTGTTTCTACTGGTAGACTATGAACCCCTAAACAATATGGGTTTGTTTCTGTCTCTACATTGTAACAGAAAGGTTTGGGGACAGTGAGATGGACAGTTATGAGGTCTTCTTTGAGCCTGCCTGGGGCAAAACGCCTGTCATACTTGTGACCAGAGTACTACTTCAATGGTCATGACAGCCACTGCCATGGACCAGCCCCAGCCCCTCCCCTGATTTCCCAGCACTGGACAAGCCCACATTATTATGTCATTCCTGGACGGGATGGGAGCCCCAGTGAGGGCAAGGATCGAATTTCCTATGGTGACATGGGGATAGTAGCTCAGTGCTTCAGAAGAGAACGTTTGATCTATAGAAACAAAGGAATCTGATAGATCATGTCCTCTAGGCTCGTGGACTAAAATCATGCAAACACCTGGCAGGTGCTCCTCATTCGTGCAGGCGTTCATTCGTTTATCCTTTGGCCTTCGCCATCCTAGAGGGTCTCCTAGTCAGGGCGCCAAATGAAAAATAATGCAATATACAGAAAAAGATGCTTAAACATTGTGGTAGCTGTGAGAAAAACAGGCCAGAGGCTGGCTGGAGAGTAAAAGGAACGGAGGGAAGGGAATGCATGTGTGTGTACATCACGAGGGGGCGGGTAGACGGAGACAAATGGTCAAGGAAGGCCTTTTAGAAGAGATGGCATTTAAACTGAGCCTGAAGGAATAAGGCAATCCAGGAGCAAAGCGGCGGGAGACGAGCATCCCGGGCAGAGGGCGCTTCCCGTGCGCATCGTATGGAGCGTGGGGAACTGCACGAAGTGGGTCGGATCGGCAGAGCGAGCCAGGCAGGGAGGGAGGGGATGGGAGGGAAGGTTGCGAGAGATGAGAGCGTGAAGGCCTTTGTGGCCCGGGGACAGCCACTTGGATGTTTAGTCCAAAGGCAATGAGCGGCCACGGAGGACTTGAAACAGGACAGTGCTGTGGTCCAGCACACAGATTCCATCACTCTCTCCTCTGAGTTTTTCTCCTGGGCTGTGAAGGCACCCACAGTGTCTTATGCCGGGAGGTCCTTGGCCGCAGGCTCTTAGGCGGTCTTCTGCCGCCTCTTCTCCCAGGATCGATTGGGACGTGCCGGTCCTCCTGAGGTCTGACCCATTTCCGAGGAAGGTGGCCTCCAGGCTGTTGAGCGCTGCGTGGAAGACCACAGCTCCGAGCCACACCCCTTGAAAGAGATTGGTGGCTCCCTTTTCCACAGTCATGGTTTGCCTCACGCTGCTGGGTTCTTGACCACTTTGCCCAGTAAGCTAGTGTTGGAGAGTCTGCTCCTTGTCCCCTGGATTTTAGAAATAATTGAATAATTGCTCGGTAAGTATGCGGCATGGTGACGATGCAGAGCAAACGGGACCCCCAGCTCCAGGGGGCGGCTGTGGCTCTGAGTGAGGTCCTCGATGCACCGCTCCATCCAAGGGGACCCCATGGGCTGTTGTATGTTACATGTGCGGCTTTGAGGGTACAAAGCCTCCAAGGGCTTGCGCTGGTCTGCCCTGCGGGAAATCTGGGAAGGTGACCGTGGAAATGATTCTCAGCCTGAGGCAAAGAAACAGCTCAAATACCTAAACCCCTGGCCTTCCCCTGAAAGGCTCCAGTTCTAACCTGACAAACATTAAAGAGAGCGTAAGTGCGTTCATGCCACTTCTGTGTTGTTCTTCAAACATGTGGGTTTAAGCCAGTTGGGTTTGAAATCCGTTCAGTTTGTGTTTTTGCCAAGAGTTTTGTGGGTGTAAAGTTTAAAAATAACTGTGTACACATAGGACGTCTGTAGGGAAAGTGCCCTCAGTGTTTAGCCCTCGATGTTTGTAAAGACAAGAAACATTTTAGAGGTCAGACGAACAACTCTTACTCTTGGTCCAAACCAGGGTGTGTCTGGATCCAAACGTGGGTGTAGATAGAGTGACTCAGAAATACGTAATGGGGAGAAGGAAGGGCTCAGAAAAAGAATAATTAAAATTGAAAAAGGTTGCGGGGGGGAAGAGAGAGAATTCCATACAACAGATAGAAAAGTCAGGAGTTTTTAGTCTGGGGGCAGATGGGATTGGAAACAAAAACCAAAGTAAATGGCGGAGGTTTGGGTAGATCTGGATTTGCTCAGCATGGCCTCAGGAGTTTCCTCGCTGCATACAATTTCTCCCTCTCCACCCTGCAGGACACTTGGGTGGAATAGTCACGATCAGGGTCAGGGGCCTTGGCTTGGGAATGCGAGCATGGGGATTTATGATGGAAGGAGCTCCAGCCGGGCCCGCTGCAGGCCTGTGCCCAACGTGAATACCGCTCTCACCTGCTCACTCCTTTGAATCTTACTTACCGAGGTACTGCGTTGGACCAAGGACTCGTACATAATTTGCCTGGGTAATCCGCTTTGTGCCTAACAGCTGCAAGACTGAGCACCCTGTGATTTGTCCTGAGTTAGGGACAACTGAGCAATTGCCCAACTTAGGACCTGGCAGCGTGCTCTGGCAGTGAGATCCAGACAGGTTCCTGAAGGAGGCGCCGTGTGCACTGGGCTTTGGTGGATGGTAGGATTTAGATGGGCAGAGTCGGAGGAATAACCTGAGCTTTGGCCTGTGGGTGGGAAAGCACGGGCTATATTTAGTGGAGAGTCAAGAGCCTGTTTGGCGCATAGAATAGTAAGTGCTGATATGGAAAAGGTGATGGGAGCCAAGTGGTGAAAGTCTTGAGGGAGAGGGTACTTCTGCTTGGTGGGCAAGAGGGAGCCATGGCAGGGTTTTGAGCAGGAGAGTGTGCAAAGCACTTCAAAAAAAAAAAAAAAAATTGGCAAGAGTGGGCTGATGTTGGAGCCACAGGAGCCAATTGGGAGTCTATGGCCGTTGCCTAGGACAGTGATAACACAGTTTATAAAGACACTGGATAGTGGGCATGGCTCTCAGGCAACAAAATTGGGGATGTAGAAATACTACTTTTTCTTTAAATCAAACTAATTCTGACTTACAGCCATCATCCTGTATGTCCTAGGGAAGTTCCCCTATAGTTATAATTGAGGGCTGCCCTCCCCCGAATGGGGACCTATTAGAGTCTAGGAGGATTATATGGTAGGTGAAATGGGGAAGGGCTCTGGTCTCTTGTGGTCCTACTGCTGTCTTGCCGTCTGGTAGGTGAAATGGGAAAGGTCCTCTGGTCTCTTGCCGTCCCTGCTGACCCCGTGGGGGGCTGGTCCATGAAGCCGATTTCTGTATCGTACAGACAGATTTCCTGAGAGGTGAAGTATCTGAACGCCCTCACTTTACAGATGAGGAAACAGAGTCACAGAAGATCATAGCACTTGTCCAAGGTTTCACGGCTAGTAAGGAAGGAGCCAGGATTAGAAGACCCTTGTTCTAATCATTAGTCTACCACCTGTGTAGCTAGGGTTGGAGGGAAAGGAACGGAACAGAAGTCCATCAAACCTGGAGAGGATGAGTAAGCAGGAAT
>NW_024423344.1:20677996-20909643 GCF_017311325.1 Ursus maritimus
GGGACAGATTTGACCTGAACATTGAGAACACTCAAAGGTGGCTGGGTTTTTCTAGTTTTATTATCCTTATTTTTAATTATATAACTAATAAATGCTTATCATAGAAAATATGTCAAGTGCAAAAAGGAAAATGAAACAGAAAAAAAATACCACCCATGATTATTCTACCTGGAAGCAGAAGCTGTTATATTTTGACCTGCTCCTTTGCAGTCTGTTTTTCTCTGCACTGTTTTATGTGGTCAAGGGCAATCTATACACATATTCTGGGTGTTTGCTAGTGGCTTACTATCCTAAATTACACTGCGACAAGCAGACACATGAGGCTTTCCCTGTGTTTTGGGTAATTTCCTCATCTATCCAGCGATAGAGTCCTGGAAGTTGAATTACAAGGAATAAGTATCTGATAATTCTATTGCCGCACTTCTCTCTAAAAAGGTTGGGCCAATGACTGCTAAGAGCCATGTATAACATAAATTGAATATTATTTTAAGGACTTTTGCTAACTTGAAAGGTGGAAATGACCTCTCACCGTGCCAGACTTTGCCTCTTGATGTCATTTGTTCCTTAGAATGACCCTATGAAGAAGGCCTCTTTTCTTAAAATATTATTAACCTTGCTAACTATTTCCGTATCCTCTTAAATTTTGCCCCTGAGGCAATGGCCCTGCACCCAGCTCTGATTTGCTCTACTTTGCCAATGAAGAAACCCAGGGTGAGAAATGAAGTATTTTTTTAATAATAATTATTTATTATGTTATGTTAGTCTCCATACAGTGCATCCTTAGTTTTTGATGTAAAGTTCGATGATTCATTAGTTGCGTATAACACCCAGTGCACCATGCAATATGTGCCCTCCTTACTACCCATCACCAGTCTATCCCATTCCCCCACCCTCCTCCCCTTTGAAGCCCTCAGTTTGTTTCTCAGAGTCCATAGTCTCTCCTGGTTCATTCCCGCTTCTGTTTACCCCCCTTCATTCTTCCCTTCCTTCTCCTACCGATCTCCCTGCTATTTCTTATGTTCCATAAATGAGTGAAACCATATGATAATTGGCTTTCTCTGCTTGACTTATTTCACTTAGCATTATCTCCTCCAGTCCCGTCCATGTTGAAGCAAATGTTGGGTAATCGTTCCTTCTGATGGCTGAGTAATATTCCATTGTATATATGGACCACATCTTCTTAATCCAGTCATCTGTTGAAGGGCATCTCTGCTCCTTCCACGATTTAGCTATTGTGGACAATGCTGCTATGAACATTGGGGTGCATATGGCCCTTCTCTTCACTACGTCTGTATCTTTGGGGTAAACACCCAGTAGTGCAATTGCTGGATCATAGGGTAGCTCAATTTTTAACTTTTTAAGGGACCTCCACACGGTTTTCCAGAGTGGCTGTACCAACTTGCATTCCCACCAACAGTGTAAGAGGCATCCCCTTTCTCTACATCCTCTCCAATTTTGTTGTTTCTTGTATTATCAATTTTTGCCATTCTAATTGGCATAAGGTGGTATCTCAGTGTGGTTTTGATTTGAATTTCCCTGATGGCTAATGATTTTGAACATTTTTTCATGTGTCTGTTAGCCATTTGTGTGTCTTCATTGGAAAAGTGTCTGTTCATATCTTCTGCCCATTTTTTGATTTATTTGTTTCTCGTGTATTGAGTTTGAGAAGTTCTTTGTAGATCTTGGATACCAGCCTTTTATCTGTCGGGTCATTTGCAAATATCTTCTCCCATTCCGTGGGCTGCCTCTTAGTTTTTTTGACTGTTTCCTTGGCTGTGCAGAAGCTTTTTATTCCACTCTCTCAGACCACACACAAAGATAAACTCCAAATGGTTGAAAGGCCTCGATGTGAGACAGGAATCTGTCAAAATCGTAGAGGAGAGCATAGGCTGCAACCTCTACAACATCGGCCACAGCAACTTCTTTCATGACACATCTCCAAAGGCAAGAGAAACAAAAGAAAAAATGCACTTGGGGGACTTCATCAAGATAAAAACTTCTGCACAGCCAAGAAATGAAGTATTGTGATGAGGGTCACACGGCCAGTAAGTCTCAGGGATGACATTCAAATCTGGGATTTTGAATGTGAGTGATGAGGAGAGGGAAGCAGCCCGGGGCGGAAGGAGCTGGTCTTGCCCAGTGGGTCAGGGTGGTGCTCGTTTGCTGTGGGTCACGTTGATTTGGGAACCTGACGCCTGCACGGCGGGTATGTAGCAGGCAGCTGAAGGTTCAGGTCTGGCCCGTAGGAAAGCGTGTGTCTGAATGAGCGAGAGAGGCAAGGTTTGGCAAGCAGCACTGTGACCAGGCAGGGTTCCTGGGGGTGATCACAGGGGGTTGGGTCACAATCCGGAGCTTGCTGCCAGGCGCCCCAAGTGCCTGCCTCCGTAGCTACAGCCAGTTCACTGCATCCGGCGAAGGCACAAAGGCAAAGCTGGGCAGGGAATCACTCCTGCGCAGTCCGGGGCAGGGCCGCGCTCTCAGACACTGCCCAAAGGAGCAAAGGGGTCCCTGCAGGTCTGCACAGCCAGCTCAGGTGGTAATCCTAGGGCCCAGATCGTTGCTGAGCTTTATGGCCAAGGAGAATTCCAGAGCCACTGGCATGGGGTGATTCACTTGTATTGGGCACAGGAGGCTCATTTTGCAGGAAGCAGAACATAACTCGTGGAGTGGAATAGGATGAGGGCTCTCCCTGCTGCACAGATCGGCTTCCTCTGTTGTGCCGGGTTGCACTGCCAGTCCTCAGACAACTTCCAATGGTGGAGGACCTGGCCATCGATCCATTCTACCCGTTACTGTCGTCTTGTGTCTTCCCTCCTTGGAGTTGGACACATCTTACGTGGTGAGGAGGGGGGCTGAGGGGTGGCGGTCAGTTCTGGTCCTGGCTGGATGGGGGGTGGGCTAGCTGCTGAGAGCAGGCTAGACCTGGGCAGGTTAGGGCATGTGGGGAGTCCGAGCAGGTGGGGACTGTTGGAGCCTGTAAGTTGCGTGGAGGTTGGCCAAGCAGCGAGGATGGTGGAATGGAGGGGGTGAGCCACCACAGAGCAGTCCGGCAGCAAGGGGATGGGAGGGAGCTACCGCGGGGTGGCTAGGACTGCACGTGACGGGGCAGGGGAGCGTGTAGACGCCACACAGGCCTGGGGTGCAGCGGTCGGCTGTGGGCCAGCCCGGGTGGGTGGGTCTGGAACCGACGGAGAGAGGAGGCAGGAAGGGAGAATGGGTGTCACAGGCTTAAGGGGTGGGGGGCTAGGGAAGGGAGTCGGTTGGTAAGAGCACAAGGTCTGGCCTTGCCGGCAGCGGCTTGAGATGGAGGAAAAAGAGCCAGGAGGCGGAGTGTGCGATGATGGAAAGACGCTTTCCCGTCGGGTGGAGTTCTGTCCAGAGACACAAGTAGAACTTGTGAGAAGCACCTGGAAGCCAGCCCTTGTCTGTGCTCCCGTGCGCCGAGGAGCGGGCAGCCTGGAGCCTGGCGGGTGGAGCAGGTGCCAGTCTGCAGCCCGAGGGAAGGAAGAGAACCTCAGCCTTCGTTCGATACCGGCTGTGTTGTAGGCAACACAGGGCCTTTCGTGCAAACGACACAATTTAAGTCTCGTTATCCTCCAAGGTAGGCATTCTTGTCCGTGTTTTACACGTGGTCAAATGGGAGCTCAGGAAAGTGAAATAACTTGCCATCGGTTCACAGAGCAAGTGGACCCAGTCAGTCCTAGGTCCCCAGCACCCAGCCTGACACCTAGTGGAACTCGGTAAATGCTTGTTGAATGAATAAGTGAATCCATGCAGAGCAATGAAGAAAGAGGTGTGGGGACCTGGATCCCTATCGATTCTCAGGAAGCTCAGGGAGGGGTGCTGAGGGGGTTTATAACTTACCCGGAAGGGCTTCTCAGCGCCAGAAGCCTCTGCTCACAGGGAGAGGGTAGAGAACGGAGAGGACTTGGAACGACGGGTCGAGGGCGTGGTTGCGGTGGGCCCTCCAGTAGATGTGGAGACTGCACGCAGGCTGTCACCGTGGGTGGGACCCTCTGGTTTCTCAGGAGGATCTCAGCCTCATCCCCTCCCCTCTGCTTGCCAAACTATAGATTGAGTCTCAAGAGCCTGGAGGAAGCCAGGCTTTTAGACTTTCTGGCGAGGGCCAAATTTCCCTCCCCCCGCAGTGTGGCCGGAGAGGTCTGGGGAGGCTCACCTGAGGCCTGTGGCCATGTCTACTCCTCTAGGTCTTGTAAATTCTGCCCTTCAGTCAAGAAAGCTACCAGCTTGGACCAAACTTAGTAACCTTGAGACAAAATCCCTCATGGAGCCCTCAGTTTGTTTCCCAGAGTCCACAGTCTCTCATGGTTCATTCCCCCTTCTGTTTACCCCCCCTTCATTCTTCCCTTATTGAGATAGGCTGGTGATGGGTATTAAGGAGGGCACGTATTACATGGAGCACTGGGTGTTATACGCAAATAATCATGGAACACGATATCAAAAACTAAGGATGTACTGTATGGTGACTAACATAACATAATAAAAAATTATTAAAAAAATAAATGAAGTCATTGAAATAAAAAAAGAAAAAAAAATCCTTCATGGAAATCCCCTTCTGAGAAAGTGATTTTCGAAATCTGTGCTAAGAAAAACTTGGTTCCCATGGAGGAATAAACTTGAGACAGTGTAAATTAATGAAGATAAGACCATGTCACTAGATTTGCAAATCCTGCATGAGAACGAAGCTAGTCATGTTTCCCTTTTTGCTTTGGCTTCTGGGAGAGCCATCCAGAGCAGTGAAACGTTTTCCTGTATGGTTGGCCTATTTACGGACTCTTTTTTTCCTTAGCCCCGATTTTCTACTTCTATCTGCATTGCCTTAAGTCCTTGTGATTTCAGTTGCCTCAATACCTTGTAGAAATAGAATAATTAGTCAGAGTAATAAATGGAAGAGAAGTGCTTCCTTCTTCCATCTGGGTGGAGCCGTCTTCCGTGAAAAGGGTGCTGCTGACCCTCGTGGATAGGATGGCCACCAGGTGGCACCAAAGCTTTCCCGCAGCCAGCCAGAGAGGTGACTTGGCCTGAAAGTATTTCTGTTCATCAGGCCCTTTTTTGGACTGTGCCGCAAACATGTGGAGTTGCTTCTGTCCAAAGGGCTCTGGGTTTTGTTCTAGAGATTGGGCAGGGCTGACCTAAGGGAGACTGGCTGGCTTCTTTCAGACGTTCAGCTTATAAGACAAATGTGTCCAATGGGGTGGTTACAGCGATTCTCAAGCAGACCAGGCCAGTTGGGGGCAGTGCCGCATCCGTGGAAACATTTTTTCTGTACCATCTTAGGCAACTGGAGGTGGGACCCCCGTCACAAGTGGAGAGTTTAGGGAGCATGTCAGAGGGGCACAGAAAGGGGGCCTTTTCAGCTTCACCAAATATTCTGGTGATTTTTGTCTTAAATGGATATATTGATCTTAATTTTGGGCATACAATTGGATAATGGTTATCACATTTCTAAAATAGAAGTTGTTAAAAAGACCCAAGTGTGCCGACATTACCATTAATGTTTGCTTCCATTATTCAAATTATGGAATTTAAAAACATTTTGTGTTTAGACTTCTGTTCCCAAAGCTTAGAGAAAAAACCTTCAGTAAGAGTTGGCAGAGCATGACTATATAAAAATCTTTAAATTCAGAATAGAGAGCCCAGAAATGGACCCTCAGCTCTTTGGGCAACTAATATTTGATAAAGCAGGAAAAAACATCCGGTGGGAAAAAGACAGTCTCTTCAATAAATGGTGCTGGGAAAATTGGACAGCTACATGCAAAAGAATGAAACTTGACCACTATCTCACACCATACACAAAAATAAACTCCAAATGGATGAAAGACCTCGATGTGAGACAGGAATCCATCAAAATTCTAGAGGAGAACATAGGCAGCAACCTCTACGACATCAGCCAAAGCAACCTTTTTCATGACACATCCCCAAAGGCAAGAGAAACAAAAGATAAAATGAATTTATGGGACTTCATCAAGATTAAAAGTTTCTGCACATCCAAGGAAACAGTCAGAAAAACTAAGAGGCAGCCCACGGAATGGGAGAATATATTTGCAAATGACACTACAGATAAAGGACTGGTATCCAAGATCTACAAAGGACTTCTCAAACTCAATACACGAGAAACAAATAAACAAATCAAAAAATGGGCAGAAGATATGAACAGACACTTTACCAATGAAGACATACAAATGGCTAACAGACACATGAAAAAATGTTCAAAATCATTAGCCATCAAGGAAATTCAAATCAAAACCACACTGAGATACCACCTTACGCCAGTTAGAATGGCAAAAATCGACAAGGCAAGAAACAACAATTGTTGGAGAGGATGTGGAAGAAAGGGATCCTCCTACATTGTTGGTGGGAATGCTACAGTTGGTACAGCCACTCTGGAAAACCGTGTGGAGGTCCCTTAAAAGTTAAAAATTGAGCTACCCTATGATCCAGCCATTGCACCACTGGGTGTTATTCCAAAGATACAGACGTAGTGAAGAGAAGGGCCATATGCACCCCAATGTTCATAGCAGCAATGTCCACAATAGCTAACGTGAAGGAGCCGAGATGCCCTGCAACAGATGACTGGATTAAGAAGTTGTGGTCCATATATACAATGGAATATTACTCAGCAATCAGAAAGAATGAGTTCTCAACATTTGCTACAACATGGACGGCACTGGAGGAGATAATGCTTAGTGAAATAAGTCAAGCAGAGAAAGACAACTATCATATGATTTCTCTCATCTATGGAACATAAGAACTAGAATGATCAGTAGGGGAAGAAAGGGATAAAGAAAGGGGGGGTAATCAGAAGGGGGAATGAAACATGAGAGACTATGGACTATGAGAAACAAACTGAGGGCTACAGAGGGGAGGGGGTGGGGGAATGGGATAGGCTGGTGATGGGTAGTAAGGAGGGCACATATTGCATGGTGCACGGGGTGTTATACACAACTAATGAATCATCGAGCCTTACATCGAAAACCGGGGATGTACTGTATGGTGACTAACATAATATAATAAAAAATCATTATTAATAAAAAAAAATCTTTAAATTCAGGTTCTTTATCCCTCATGAATCCATTTTTATAATATGTCAATTTCTCATGTTATTTTCTCAAACCTCTGCTGTATCTGATCAATTGTATGTCCAGAGAATTAAAGAGAAACAGAATCCTATAAATCCTAAGAGACATTGATGTTCAGACCAGGAACATGGAGTGATGTGGTGGGCAGGGAGGGAAAGAAAGGCTATTCCCACTGTTCTCCTGAAATGCAGACATGAGATCATTGACCATAACTGCTCATTGATACCATTCTAGGGGTTTGGGAGGGAGAAGCTCCCCACAGTTATATTTGCCCTTAAAAATCTCTTCCAGGAATTCTGAGTCTACTTAGGTGTTTACCTGATTCACTGGAAAATTCATTCATCTACAGAAAGCCCGGGAGAAGGATAGATTTCTCCTGATCCACATGGGGCTGAACATATCAGCCATGTGTTCAAAGGTCTTCCCAATAAAAGTAAACATTTGGTCTCATGGGGAACATATGAGACGGTGAGTCTAACTGACTTCCATGTGACTATTTCCCTGTCCTCGGGCCACAGGGCTCAAGGAACACCCAGTACTATAACCCATTTTGTACAACCACCTGTCAGCTCTCCCAGCACAGAAGTATCTTGGGTAGCTCACCACTCCACCCCCATGGCTGACCCAAGATGATTTCTGTAGGGCTTGGCAGGTCAGTTAGGAACTGTCTAAGAAACATTTGATCTTTATAGTGTGTCCTAGGTGGTGGTTAGGTGCCATGGTGGGCCTGTGAACAGTAATTTGGGGAGTCTTTTTGGAAAAGAGACAAGTAAGGGGTGGGTGGTGAACTAGAGTAGGACACTTAGCACCCCTCCCCCTACCTTGGGCAGTGCTGGGGGGAAGTAGAACGTCAGGAAGACAAGAGAGTGGGTTCCATTAAATGACAAAAAACCAGGGCTAAAATCTAGATTTCCTGTACCTCAGGGCCTAATCCAGGAGAGAAATAATTTGAGACAGCCTCATGTTTTTGTAATTGAACAGATTTATTGAGCACTTCCAGTATGCCAGCCTCTATCACCGCCACAGTAATCCCAAGAGTCAGGATCCCCCAGTGGGTGTCAGGAGCCTTGCTGGATGAGGAAAACGCTAGTGCATGGCCAGCAGTGGAAGTAGGCCTTTGTTAATGTGTCTCCGTGACATTCTTCTGCACGGAGGGTACTGCCACTTCCGACCACAGCTTTGGGAGGAAGGAGGGGGGATTGCCTGAATGTGGTCTGTGGGGGACTTCCCTTCATTCTCCCCTCATGTTACAGGGGCATCTCGCATTTCCAGCTTTTGAATGGTGTTGCTGACATCCTTTGGGGGTCCCTCAGTTGGGTAGACTGGACTGTGCGGAGGGTGGGTTCCTAAGAAGGAGTGGGACCGGAGAGTGTCAGGGTTAGGGCTCCAAAGCAGTCCTAGGGGTGCATGCAAGCATATGAACCTAAACTAAGGGTACTGATGGGGCGAAGCCAGGAGGAGCCATCACTTGACAGTTGGTCCGCTTGTTTATGCCTCTTTGACCTTTGCTACTCACGAGCTTGCGTCAACACCTCTGAGTTATTTTTCTCCTTCCTCACGTTAACCTCTCGTTGTCCATCCTCCGCTGCCGTGAGTCACGTTTCCCGAGAGGAGGTGGACAGCTAGTGGCTTGCTGGGGACCATCTCTGCAGAGAGCAGTCCCCCACGGCTCTGAGCCCCGGGCTTCTGCGGTCACCGGTAGGACAAGAGGACCCTGTGGCAGCTGAGGGCTGCAGACTTAGATTCTTTATTGTTGACTGTGCCCAGGGTCCTAACTCAACCTCCGTCTAGCACAAGGGTTAGGCCTGTTCTTGTAAATAAAGTTTTATTGGAACTCGGCTGCTCCCATGCACTTACACACCTTCCCTTGGCTGTTTTTGCGCTGTGACGACAGAGCGGAGCAGTCGCCACAGAAACCAAATGGCTGGCAAAACTACCATATTTATTATCTAGCCCTTTCTAGAAAAAGTTTGCTCCCTCCTGGCCCTAGAATTTTAAGAGAGCGTGTTTTTATTTACCTAACATGGCGAATATTATAATTTGGACGTTTGGGGCAGGACCTAAGGGATGGCATTACAGGGATGGCAAAGGCTTCACGGCTGCCTGGAGGACAGTGTCGAGAAGGATCCTGAGCTGTGTCCGGACTGGTGTGGACGCTTCCAGAGAGGTGGAAGCTGGGCCAGGAGTGGTGGAGGCAAGGAGCACCAGACTAGGCAATGAGCAAGGCCAGTGAGTCCGCGCTGCTCTTTGCCAAGGTAACTAGCAGCCAGGCGCGTCTCGGCATCGCCCCCCGGGCCGGCACTTGGCACTGCTGAGGTTGGAACTGTAAACACACCCTTACCCAGTGGGAGAGAGGTGCTATTTAAATATCATTCACGCTTCGACAGAAGCAGACAACAGGCAGAAAAGGTTAAGGTTGGGCTAGAGCTCCAGCTTTAATTAAGGCTTCTGTGCACTCGGGGAAGGCTGCCGATGAAACAGTGTTTGTCCTGGACGGCGTTTTGTAAAAAGCTTCCCAGTTGGAGAAGATGGGGGCATTTATTAATCTGTGCCATCCAAGTGCCACTTAAAACGGTTACAAATTATTTGAAAGTGAGATCAGGGTGTGTGACAATGCATGTTTCCTGGAGAAAGTGGTATAAAGTGTGACTCCTGTCATTTATATGGGTACGTATATACATAGCCCTTAGATGGTGGTTTTTAAAATGGAAGAATCTTAAGACTGCCTACCCGCCCCCCCCCCATGACCAATATCCTCTTATCCTGTAACTCCAATGGGAGGTTCTTCCGCGATCCAAATAAATCCCGGGAGCGGAGTGGTCTTCTGTAGTCTCCGCTTGTTACAGTGAAGGTGTTGCTGAAACGTGGATGCACATCTGGTTTTTGGAACTCAAATTCCACCCAGAGTCTGTTACTCAGGATAAATCCTTATAAAGTACATTAGCTACCTTGGCATAAATCGGGATTTTCAGGTGGGCGTGGCATGCCAGCGAGGCATTACTGTAGCCTGATATATGTTTACCGTTCATCGAGCTGACTTCTTTCACTGTAAGCACTCCCTGGAAATTCTTGGGGCCACCGTTGCCTGGTAATGCAAATATGTATGCAGAATCCAGTAAGCCGTACGTGACGCTATTGTGCACCGATCTCTCATACAGGTCACTTAGTATCTTTCCCACACTCAACATTTTGGCTTTGTTTTTCCTTCACAGCATGAAAAATTGCCAAATCAGCTCTGGCTGACTAGGTTTTCTTTTCATTTCAAATAATTATATGAGGCATTTAAATTGTATCAAGTGCACTAAAACCGTATCTCAAAAGGAATTGGGTATTCAAAAAATTTTTTACAACTTAAGCTTGAGAATTTATTTGCATAAAGATGCGAGGATTTTTCCAGCAAGTCTCTAAACTATGCCACCTCTCAGGTAAGAATGGGTGGTGTGGCAGATGTGCGAACGAACCGGTGAGACGGACAGATTCCCGGCAGACCCGGGAGCCGGCTGAGAGCCCGGGTGGTGGTCAGAGCCCAGAGGGGCCGTAGGGACCTGAGCCTGTGCGTCTGAAACACAGGAGGAGAGGGTGTTCAGATGTAGAATTCCTCCATGTCATTGTCCACAGGTCCGGCTGGCACTGGGGGTGGCAGGGTGTCCCTGACCGCGGTCTCCTCTGCGCTGGGAGCCTCACGGGGAGGCTCTGGGGAGGACTCTCCCAGGGAGGAGGTGCCAGGAGCGGGGGAAGCGGCAGCAGCTGTGGCTGAGGAGCTGGAAGACCCTTTGGTGAAGAAAGGGAGGGAAGCCCAGGCGGACCCCGTGCTCACCCCGCTCCCAGTGGGCAGCGGCCCTTCTCTGAAACCCTTGGGCTTCGACCAGTGGCTGCGGCAGCTTTCAGGGGGGAGGGTTGTTTCCACGGTGCTGCAGAACCTGCTGGGCGCCGAATAGGCAGAGACCACAGAGAGGTCCGAGGAGGACAGCCGGAGGCCCGTGTCCACGTCGGTCTCCTGGGCCCCCTCCAAGTCATCGATGGAGAGGAGGTGGCCGTGCCTCCACTCCGACGCCCTGTGCCCTGGGGTGTCTGTGTTTGAAAACCACTGTGGGAGAGCGGAGGAGTCCGGAGAGGGGTCTCCTGTAGGCAAACAAAACAAAGACTTGCTTCTCTGGAAGGACCAGGGGAGGCTGGGAGGGCTGCTGGCTCGTCTGGCCGATTCCTGCTGGGGCCCCAGGTGTGACCCGTCCAGGAGGGGCTGCTGCCTGCTGCCTAGCGCCCAGCTCGTTGTGGTGGTGCTCGGGGAAGGCATGGAAGGAGGTCTCTGCTCTGACGGGCGGTGGCTTCTGCCGGCCTTAGGGAGCCTCCTGTGCACCCTTTGCGCCTGTGGGGAGGAGGGCACATCTCGTTAGCGTGGGACTGGGGGCATCGGGGGAGGAGGACGTTACATACACCACAAAACACACTGATAACTCGAGCCCAGCTCGTTGTGGTGGTGCTCGGGGAAGGCATGGAAGGAGGTCTCTGCTCTGACGGGCGGTGGCTTCTGCCGGCCTTAGGGAGCCTCCTGTGCACCCTTTGCGCCTGTGGGGAGGAGGGCACATCTCGTTAGCGTGGGACTGGGGGCATCGGGGGAGGAGGACGTTACATACACCACAAAACACACTGATAACTCGAAACTTCCAGCAGTGTCGTGGCAAGAAAACATTGCCAGACATTTCATTCTCCAAACTCTAAAGCAAAGAGGTAGCAGAGCTTGGGGGGGGGGTGGGGAGTGTGGATCGGACTTCTCAGCCTGAGGAGACCTCTCTGAACCTAGGAGATGCAGCCCCTGGTCACCATAGAAACTTCCACTATTTCAAGGATGTAGGGAGGGGTACTTGCCCCATGGATTCCCACAAGAATGAGGGCCTGGCTGAGCATGACAAGGGAGATAAGGATTACCAGTAAATGCAAAAAAGACACTTGAAGGGTGTGTTTCTGTCCAACCAGAGCACCACTGTTCGATGTAACTGATGGGAAGATGGGGGTGATCAGCGTGGCATATCACAGTCTCCGATCAGATCAACACGGACTCGATCCCAGTATGTGTGTGATTGCCAGGACATATCCTAGGGCTGCGGTGGCCCATGGCTCAGGGCGGTAAATCTTTGATGAGTGAGGGCCTATCAGGAAATTAGCATCTAATTTACTTGCTATCTGGAGCCACTGACTCCTCCATACACTCTACCCTTCAGGGACTGGACAGGAAGGGGGGCTGCTGACTACTCCTGGACCCCACAGATGCCCCTTAGGGCTTGGGCAAGCAGTGTCTCCCTCTAAGACCTCACCCTGTTCGACTATGCCCCCCACCCTCCCTGTGGCGCACTGGGAAACTGCTTCCGTTGTATGGAACTGGGGACCCCTATACGACGCACGGTCCCCCCTGGGGCTGCTGCTCTTAGCGTCTCCCTCTGGGCTAGCTCAGTGCCCAAGCCTACAGCCAAACTTACTATGCAAAGTTTCCATTAAATGATGGATTTGGGGACAGTGGGTCTGGCTCTATTTAGCATAGGATCATCTAATTTATGAATCCTTGAAATAAGGGTTCTGATCCCTGGTTTACTATCACGGATCTTTCCTGGCACCCAGCAGGCCCTTCCCTATACAACAGACACTCTTGCTTCCTTATTAAACAGAAACCAGGTTTTCCCACAGGCGCTTGGGAGATCTAGGTGAATGGAAGATACATTTATCGTGTATCTATTACAGGTGAAGGAGCGGAAACTACAACGAGACTCAGTCTTTGACCACATGAAACTTACATTTCATTGAAAGGATAGGAGACAGAAATCGCTCGGACGAGAGCCTGACAAGAGGCACAACAGCAGGGCTGTGGAGGAGAGACCACACATGCCTGCCTGGTGGGAGCAGAGGGATCTCCAGTGGAGGTGGCCCTACAGGCGAGCCTTTGAGATGGGCAGCTGTCCTCCTGCTGGACGGCAGGGGTGGAGACGAGGCTGTGCTGGAGAGAGGCCAACCCAAACAGAGGCTGACCTTTGGCAGGTAAGCAAAGAACGTGCGGGGCGTGGGTAGCGAGCAGTTGGCTTGATTAGAGTCAAGATGCATGAGGAAAAGCAGTGATGAAGTTCACGTTGGGAATGGAGTCTAGTGCCATTGTGGCCAAGGAGACCTTGACTAGGTGAGAAATCTCCATACTCATCCTTATGTTGGAGTCTTCATTCTGTTTTTTTCTGTATGACCATTCCTTTCATTGATTTCTAGGTCTTTGCCTAATTGCAGATCTCTCCTAATCTTATGAACAGTCTGATTGACTCATTCTTTCAACCAACACTAACTGAGGGTCTTTTAGGCAGAGCTTCTCCACGGGAGTGTTTAAGTTTTGAATAGGTTATTAAGGGGGCGCCAAGATATTGATCTCTTTTGCCTGCGGCCTCTTGCACCACATAAATATTCTAATTATCATTTTCTATGCGCTCTTTGATGTGAAAAAGGTCTGGAGGGCAGGCACAGATAATTTTGAATAAGACATAATCTTAGCTCCTAACAACGAACAATACAGCGTCAGGTGTAATAAAGTGAGCGTGATGAGAAAGCGAGTGGCAATATATGGGCCATGTTAGGGCACAAAGGAGGGAGAGGTTGATTTGCAGAGAGGTGAGGCAGCATGGGGAGAGGGTAGAAAAAGCTTGCCTTGGCAGTCCTACTTGGACAAGATCTTGGAGGTGCAAGAGGGGTTTGCCAACTGGAGAGCAACAGGTGTGGCATGGAAGCACCCTCAGGCACGGAGCAGCCTGATCAGAGGCTGGAGGCATGAACCAAAGCAGGAGGTGAGCCCTGAGGAGGTGAGAGGGAGCCTCGTCAGGGGAGGCCCCAAATCACGTGTCCACATAAGGCCCCTGTGCTTCAAAACCTGAAGCCTTGAAGCAAGATGGTGACAAGGCGAAGTCTGCGGCAGCGGGGTTAAGGAGAAAGGACTGGACAGAGGAAGACGGTGGTAGAAAGCATTTTAGAAAATGCTGCTGTAGTCTTTCACTTCGTAAGACTCGTGACAAGCTACGTTCTCAGTTGCTTGCGTGAGTTTCTTCTCCAACATCAATTTGGATATTCAGGACTTTGTACGGATTATCTGTGCAACCTTCTGGATCCTCTCCTTACTTCTCAGCCTCTGCATTCGGTGGTGCGTGTCCCCATGACCTGCTGATTCTAGTCTTGCCCTTTCAGGACTCTGTATAGCTCTTCAAATTCCCGCGTCGTTCTGCCAAGGGTGGCTTAAGGAGCTAAAGGTGAAAGCAGCAATTAAGGAGATTTCTGATGGTCCGAGTTATAGACACTTGCAGAGCATGATGCAAAATGCTTTTGGTACAGGCTGTAAGTGGGTACGGTATGGTTTCTTCTAAAGATAACACCGCACAAGGCCATTCTCACGGTGGCGCTTCGGTGTGGAGCAGCCCCCGCTCTTATGTGCACGAGGGACCTGGCTGAACATGGTAGGGAAGCCTCCGGGCCGAGCTGGCTCCTGCTGGGGTTGATCCACTCCTCGGGCCTTGCCGCTCGGTGCTGCAGCAACGCCTCGATGCCCAGCCCAGCCCTCTGACCCCGCTGTACTGCTCCAGTACGTGGTTTATTTTCTCTGCAAGGCTCCCTGCTCCGTGAGGGCGATCCCGCTCAGCACCTGCCATGTCCAGTGCCTGACACGTACGAGGCGCGTAAGCAGGAGGAGTCCTACCTTTGGGGTGGGGTGAGGAGCAGCCTCCGAAGGCACAGCTATGCCCAAGAGGTGTCACAGCTAGCTGGCTGTTGGAGAGACAAACCGGTGGTCTCAATCATTTGAGTTAGGCCAAACAAGAAAAAATAAATCATGAAGCTCCTGAGAGAAGGAAGTCCTTGGGTATGGAGGATGCTTCGGGAGGGGAGAGGCAATGTTTATTAATCAAGAGGCCTATCTAGGATGTTCCCCGAGGGCCCACTCCCCTGGGCGCCCCAGTGTATTTTCTTACTTGATCAGTGCACATCAGCCTCTAACTTCCTTCTTGGGAGCCTTATGCAAGGAGCACGCTCTTGGTGCGCATGTTTGAATTCTGAATCTGCCCAAAAAAGGAAGCCTCTGGTGAGTATTGCTTCGTGAGAAGCAAAAGGCCAAGGCTGCCATGAAAGAAACTGCTAGGGGGACATCTAAATCTTCCCACTGTCAGGGGCAGAGCGGTGTTACATTTGACTTAAAACCAGGAACGGCTGGCAGAGGACGGACACCTGGTGGCTTTGCAGAGATTTTCACTACTGGGCTTGTTTAATGGAAACCTACCTGTGCTCTCTTATTTTGACTCCCTCGTGAAGGCAAGAGTTCAGATAAACCCTAAATTATGCTGCTTTGAAGAGAGGAGGCGCCTGGGGTTGGTCACGGCCGGGTGGGGGGGCAGGTGCACTGTGGAAGTGCCAGCCGGGCAGCTGGGGTTCCAGCTGGACCAGCGCTGGCTGGTGGTAATGCCAGGGCCCGGGGGTCTGGAGTTGCAGGAAGGTGGTCATGTTGGGCGCACGGGGGATGCGTTTGCAGCAGATCTGGTGGTGTTCTCCAGCTCTGCATAGACGCAGAAAAGTCAGCTTCAAAAAGGAGGGTCTGGGGGCGCCTGGGTGGCACAGCGGTTAAGCGTCTGCCTTCGGCTCAGGGCGTGATCCCAGCGTTATGGGATCGAGCCCCACATCAGGCTCCTCTGCTATGAGCCTGCTTCTTCCTCTCCCACTCCCCCTGCTTGTGTTCCCTCTCTCGCTGGCTGTCTCTATCCTGTCGAATAAATAAAAAAAAAAATTAAAAAATTAAAAAAAAAATTCAAAAAGGAGGGTCTGGTCCTGTGAGATAATGCTAAGTGAAATAAGCAGAGAAAGACAATTATCATATGATTTCTCTCATCTGTGGAACATAAGAACTAGGAAGATCGGTAGGGGAAGAAAGTGATAAAGAAAGGGGGGTAATCAGATGGGGGAATGAAGCATGAGAGACTATGGACTCTGAGAAACAAACTGAGGGCTTCAGAGGGGAGGGGGGTGGGGGAATGGGATAGGCTGGTGATGGGTAGTAAGGAGGGCACGTGTTGCATGGTGCACTGGGTGTTATACACAACTAATGAATCATCGAGCCTTACATCGGAAACCGGGGATGTACTGTATGGTGACTAACATAATATAATAAAAAAACATTAAAAAATTTTTTAACTATTAAAAAAAAATAAAGACAACTTGTGTAGACAATGGATAGAGCTTCTTTCTGTGCCCTCTCCTGGCGGTGGCGCTGTTTCTGGCCTCGCTTGTCTGCCTGTCTGACTTGACCAGGAACACTACAGGCTGAGAATGAATCATTGTGGATGTTTCTGGATCTCTTCCCGAGGTGACCTTTCCAGAGTAAAACCTCGCCCTGTGGGCCCTCCTTCCATGGACGTGCTTCTCCACCCGGCTTGGGCTCTCGGGGCCCCCTTCTGGGACAGCGGCCACGTACCTTGGAGTCCCCTTCCTCTCTGAAGCGGTGCAGGCTCGCTGACTCACTGGAAGCCAGTGGTTCCCCGCTTTGCTATTTATGGAACAGAACAGCACTAGATAAATGAATCTGCTTAAGGCAACTAGCCAGGGAGATCTGGGTGTGTCTCTGAAATCACCAAAACAGTGAAATGCGGCGATCACCCAGAAGCTTCTCCTGCAACTTTAAGCACAGGCACCTTGCAGTCAGGGATGTAAAGAAGTCTGAGCTGCAGCATCTTTTTCAAGGATCTTGGTGTCAGGAGGCTCATTCCTGGCCCATGGGTAGAATCCCTGGTGAAGGGACTCTGCCCCTGACCCAGTAACTCCGGGTGGTGTCACACTGGAGTTCTCTCTCCTCCTCACACATCCGTTTCTGAGAAGGGCCATTTCCTCTCATGTCCTCGGCACAAACACAACCCGCGTAGCACTGTCTGCTGCGTAATGAGACAGCAATAGAACTTTTAATCCAGGGACTAATAAAAAATTAGGGGCAACTCAAGGAAATTGGGCAGTGGGTTCACATGAGAAATCAGATTTTTCTTCTAACGGAAAACACACCTTGCTGCTCCTTTCACTGTCTTCTGGGAAGTTTTCATATAGCCTATGTTGTCTTTGAAATTATTTTTAAAATATAAAAATTATTACTCTTAAAGATTTTATTAGGGCATGAGCCGGGGGGTGGGGTGGGAAGGGGCAGAGGGAGAGGGAGAAGCAGACTCCCTGCTGAGCAGGGAGCCCGATGTGGGGCTGGATCCCAGGCCCCTGAGATCATGCCCTGAGCTGAAGGCAGATGCTTAACAGACTAGGGCCACCCAGGTGTCCCTAAAAATTATTTAAAGTACTTCTTATTGAAATGTAGTTGATACGTAAAAAATAGAATCGTTATGTTGTACTAATATTATATATTGTGAAATGATCACCATAATAAACCTAGTTAATCACTACACATCCCCCATGTGTTCGACGTGGGGGCTGGAGGGTGGAGGTTCGCGGCCACCTTCCTGCAACTCCCGACCCCTGGGGCCCTGGCATTACCACCAGCCAGCGCTGGTCCAGCTGGAACCCCAGCTGCCCGGCTGGCACTTCCACGGTGTACCTGCTCCCCCGCCCCCCTGCCCGGCCGTGACCAACCCCAGGCGCCTCCTCTCTTCAAAGCAGCATAATTTAGTGTTTATCTAAACTCTTGCCTTCATGATGGAGTCAAAATAAGAGAGCACAGGTAGGTTTCCATTAAACAAGCCCAGTGGTGAAAATCTCTGCAAAGCCACCAGGTGTCCGTCCTCTGCCAGCTGTTCCTGGTTTTAAGCTAAAAAATTTTTTTTCTTGTAATGTGAACTCTTAATCTGCTCTCTTAGCAGCTTTCAATATACAAGCCAGTATTGTTAACCAGCCATTACGCTGTGCTTATTTCTTTTATAACTGGAAGCACACCTTTTGAACAGCTTCACTCCCATCCCCCAATGCTGGCAACCACCAATCTGTTCTCTGTATCTGTGAGTTTGTTTTAATTACACATATAAGTAAGATTATATGGTGCCTTTCTCTGACTTGTTTTGCTTAGCATACTGCCTTTGAAGTCTATCTATGTTGTTGCAAATGGTGGGATTTCCTTTTTTATGGCTGAAAAAATATATTTTTCTTTATACATTCATCCACTGATGGGCACGCAGGTGGCTTCCAGATCTTGGCTCTTGTAAATAGTGCAGCAGTGTCCATGCGGGTTGCAAATATCTTTTTGGGTTAGTGTTCTCGTTTTCTTTGGATGAATACTCAGAAGTGGAATTGCTGGATCATATGGGAATTCTGTTCTTCGTTTTTGAGGAATCTCCGTAATGTTTTTCACAGTGGCTGCAGCAATTTCCATTCCCACCAACAGCCTTTACTGCACATCGCTGACAATGTGGTGTTTCTTGTCTGTTTGATACTAGCCACTCCGATGGGTGGTTTAGATTTGCATTTCCCTGATGATTAGTGATGTTGGGCACCATTTTATGTACCTGCTGGCCATCTGAATGTCATCTACAGAAAAATCTCTATTCAGATTCTCTGCCCATCTTTTTAATCAGATTTTTTGTTACTGAGTTATGTGAATTCTTTATATAGTTGGATATTAACCCCTTATCAGATAAATATTAGCAAATATTTTCTCCCACTCAGTAGACAGCCTTTTCATTTTGTTGATGGTTTCCTTTGCTGTGCAGAAGCCTTCTAGTTTGATGCAGACCCACTACTTATTTTTGCTTTTGCTGCTTTTCCTTTGGTGTCAAATAAAAAAAAAAAGAATCATCATCAAGACTGATGTCATGCAGCTTACCTGTTTTCTTCTAGGGATTTCATCGTTTCAGTTCTTATGTTCAAGTGTTTAATCCACTTTGAGTTTGTTTTTGTTTATGGTTCGAAACAGTGGTCCAGTTTCATTCTTTTGTATGTGGCCATCCAGTTTCCCCAATACCATTTACTAAAGAAACTGTCCTTTCCACATTGTATGTTCTTGGCTCCACTGTTGTAAATTAATCAATCATACACGTGTGAGTTTATTTCTGGGCTCTCTATTCTGTTCCATGGGTCTATGTGTCTGTTTTTATGCCAATATCATATTATATGGCTAGAGCTTTGTTGAAAGCTTTAGAGCTTTAGTTTAAAATCAGGAAGTGTGATGCCTCCAGCTTTGTTCTTTCTTAATTAAGATTGCTTTGGCTATTCAGAATCTTTTGTGGTTGCATACCAATTTTAGGATTATTTGTTCTAGGTCTTTAAAAAAATACCATTGAGATTTTTGATAAGGATTGCACTCAATATGTAGATTGCTTTAGATTGTATGGACACTTTTACAATATTGATCCTTCCAATCCATCAGCATGAAATGCCTTTCCATTATTTGTATCTTCTTGGGTTTCCTTCATCAGTGTCTTACAGTTTTCAATGTACAGGCCTTTCACCTTGGTTAATTCATTCTTAGGTATTTTATTCTTTTGATAAAATTATAAATGGGACTGTTTTCTTAATTTCTCTTATGGTTATTACTGTATAGAAATGCAACAAATTTTTATATATTGATATCATATCCTGCAACATTACTGAATTCGTTTATTCTGACAGTTTTTTTGTTTTGTTTTAGTATAGGTTTAAGGGTTTTCTATATGTAGTGTCATATCATGTGCAAATAGTGACAGTTTTACTTCTTCCTTTCAAATTTCTTTTTCTTGCCTAATTGCTCTAAGATCTGCAGTATTATGTTGAATAAAAGTGGTGAGGGTGGGAATCTTGGTCTTATTTCTGGTCTTAAAAAGTTTTCTGCTTTTTCACAATTGTGTATGATGTAAGCTGTGGGTCTGTTATATATGCCCTTTATTATGTTGAGGTGTGTTTCTTCTATACCCAACCTATCCAGAGTTTTTATTGTAAATATTGAATTTTGTCAAATGCTTTTTTTGCATCTATTTAGATGATCATACAATTTTTATCCTTCCTTTGATAATGTGTGTAACACTGATATGTGGCTGTTGAACCATCCTTGCATCCCTGGAATAAATCCCACTTGATCATGGTGTATCATCCTTTTGAAACTCTCTGGACTTCTTAGATCTGCATGTCTGTTTCCTTCCCCAGGTTAGGAGTGTTTTCATCCATTATTTTGTCAAATTTTCTACTCCTTTCTCTCTCTCTTCTCCTTCTGGGGACCCTCATAATGTGAATGTTCGTCTGCTTGGTGTTGTCCCATGAGTTCCTGAGCTATCTTCACTCTTGTTCTTTTTTCTTTTTGCTGGTCTAATTGGAGGAGTTCTGATGCCTTGTCTTGGAGTTTCCTGATCCTTTCTTCTGCTTCGTCTAGTCTGTTGTTGAACACCTCCAGTGCATTTTTCAGTTCAATTGTTGTTTCTTCAGCTCTATGACTTCTTATGTGGTGCTTATATTTTCTTTTTGTTCATCCATTTTTTCCTGAGCTTAGTGAGCATCTTTATCAGGTAAATTACTTACCTCTGTTTCATTAAGGTCTTTTTCTGAGATTTTATCTTGTTCTTTCATTTGGAACATGTTCCTTTGTTACTCCATTTTCTTTCATTCTCTGTGTTGGTTGCTATGTGCTAGAGAAAACAGCCACATCTCCCAGCCTGAAGGAGTGGGACCATGAAGGAGATGAAACTATTATTCAATCTTGCTCTCGCTCTTCATTGTATCTCAGAACTTTGTGTTTGTCCAAACAGCCTATTTTATTCCTAGTGGCACCAAATACTTGAGGCTGCTCTAAGACCTGTGAGTGTCAAAGGGAGGATCTCAATCAGCATCTAGATTCAGGCTGACTGAAAGCAAGAACCTCAGGCCGCAGAGTTTAAAGTACCTCTTCCAGGGGAAAACTGGGAGACAGGTGTTGTCTGCTCCCTCCGCACTGAGCCCTGGGACGATGGCCAATTAAGAACCATTTCTTTGTTTGCTACCATCCCATTGAATCTGTGAACACAAGCCCTGCTGGACACCAGGGTCAAGCTATCAAGGAGTGTTTTCTCAGGGTGGCAGACACAAAAGGTGGGACACCAAAAAAGTATATAAGCACCTCTTTTCTTGGAGACACTGGCAACCTGGGGCTAGGAAGAGGAAAAGCGTGAAGATGGAGAGCATCAGGATGGTGTCCACCAGCCTTCCCAGTCTCTGCAGAGGATTATAGTCAGCCCCTATACAAGTATTCAAATAAAAGCATACCCCATAGGCCACAGCTATAAAGATACATTAATAAGCTCTCTCTATTTATATATAGAGAGGGTATTTCAGTCTGATGCCTCTTTGCTGTGCCCTGTGGGATAGTTGGATAAGAACTCTTTCTGTTTGTTATAGTCCTGTGGAGCCTGCAAAAGTTAAGGCCTGCTGGCCACCAGAGCCAAGCAGCCTCCCCTGGATGGCAGCTGCAAAAATAGGGCACAAGACAAATGCACAAACTCCTTTCTGGGAGATACTGGTGACCTGGAATGAGGCAGAGGGGAGAGCACAAAAATAGCACCCACCTGCATCTGTTTTGTAAAGTATTTCAGTAGGTCCCCGGATGTGTGTTAAATTAGATGCCTGCCCCTCAGGTGAAGCTTTAAGATGGGCAAACAGGGTTTTTGTTTTGTTTTGTGGTTTTTCCACAGAAAGACTTGGTGCTTTTTAGTTGGCTGTCTCTGTGCTGGGCCCTGAGGGTAATTCTGGATAGCCCTTTAAGAACTACTACTCAGATTCTGATAGCCTTTTGGGCTCTTGGACATGAGCCCCACGGGTTTTCAAAGCTAGATGTTCTGGGGACTTCTCTCTCAGGTACAGGCCTTAACCAGTTGCAGTACTACAAGAAGAGTTCAAACCCTTTACTCCTCCTGATGGTGGGTTACTTTGCCAGGGCTGGGATTCATTGTGAGACTGTGTCTCAGCCTCTCCTACCAATTTTTTTTTTAAATTGAAGTAGAGTTGATACACAATGTTTCATTAATTATAGGTGTACAACATAGTGATTCAACAAGTCTAAATGTTATGCTATGCTCGCCACAAATGTAGCTCCCATCTGTCACCATCCAACACTATTACAACAACAACAACTAGATTCCCTATGCTGTACTTTCACCCACATGACTTACTCCATAACAGGAAGCCTGTTTCTCCCACTCCCTTTCCCTCTAGCAATCATCAGTTTGTTCTCTGTATTAATGTGTTTGTTTCTGGTTTGTCTTCCTTTTATTTCACTTATCATAATACCCTCTAGATCTATCCATGTTGTTGCAAACGGCAATATCTTATCCTTTCTTATGGCTAATATTCCATTGTGTACGTGTATGTGTGTGTGTGTACACACACCTTTATCCATTCATCTCTCAAGATATGAATGAATCTCAAGACATGCTTCCATATCTTGGCTAACGCTACACTAAACATTATAATATCTTTTTGAATTTGTGTTTTTGTTTTCTTTGGCTAAATACCTAGTACTGGAATTACTGGATCATATGGTATTTGTTTTTAATTTTTTGAGGCACTTCCATACTGTTTTCCACAGTGTCTGTACCAATTTACATTCCCAACAATAGTCCACAAGGGTTCCTTTTTCTCTATATTCTTGCCAACGCTTGTTTATCTTTTTGATACTAGCCATTCTGATAGGTGTTGGTATCTCCTTGTGGTTTTGACTTACATTTCCCTGATGATGGGTGATGTTGAGCATCTTTTCGTGTGTCTATTGGCCATCTTCATGTTTTCTTTGGAGAAATGTCTATTCAGATCCTCTGCCCTTTTTTTTTTTTTAAAGATTTTATTTATTTATTTGACAGAGACAGCCAGCGAGAGAGGGAACACAAGCAGGGGGATTGGGAGAGGAAGAAACAGGCTCCCAGCGGAGGAGCCTGATGTGGGGCTCGATCCCAGAATGCCGGGATCACGCCCTGAGCCGAAGGCAGACACTTGACTGCGCCACCCAGGCGCCCCCCTCTGCCCATTTTTTAACTTAGATTATTTGTTTTTTTTGGTGTTGAAAGTTCTTGATGTATTTTGGATATTAACTCCTTATCAGATATACCATTTGCAAATATCTTCTCTCATTCAGTAGTTTGCCTTTTTGTTTTGTCGATAGTTTCATTTGCTGTGCAAAAGCTTTTATTTTTTGGTGTAGTCCCAATAGTTTATTTTTGCTTTTGTTGCCCTTGTCTTAGGAGACATATCTAGAAAAATGTTGCTAAGGCCCATGTTCAAGAGATTACTGCCTATGTTTTCTTCTAGAAGTTTTATGGTTTCAGGTCTCACACAGTTAGGCTCCTTTAAAAAAAAATTTATTTTTTAAATTTGGAGGTGGGGGGAGAGAGAGAGAGAGAGAATGAGCATGAGCATGGGGAGGGGCAGAAGGGGAGGGAGAGAGAGAATCTCAAGCAGACTCCCTGCTGAGCATGGAACCCAACGTGGGGCTAATCCCACTACCCTCAGATCATGACCTGGACCAAAATCAAGAGTCACCTGCTCAACCAACTGAGCCACCCAGGTGCCCCCTCATATTTAGCTTCATAATCCATTTTGACTTTTTGTGTATGGTGTAAAAAAGTGGTCCAGTTTTATTCTCTTACATGCAGCTGTCCAGTCTTCCCAGAACCATTTGTTGAAGAGACTGTCTTTCCCCTGTTGTATATTCTTGCCTTTCTTGTTGAGATTAATTGACCATATATGCATGGGCTTATTTCTGGGCTTTCTATTCTGTTCCATTGATCTGTGCGTTCTATTTTTCTTGCCAGTAC
Organism: Ursus maritimus; assembly: GCF_017311325.1. Lineage (NCBI taxonomy): Eukaryota > Metazoa > Chordata > Mammalia > Carnivora > Ursidae > Ursus > Ursus maritimus. The sequence goes on from NW_024423344.1 coordinate 20,701,827, forward strand.
CATCCTGTTTTGATCACTATAGCTTTGTTTTTTCTCAAGATCGCTTTGGCTATTGAGGTCTTTTGTGATTGCATACAAATTTTAGGGTCATTTCTTCTGGTTTTGTGGAAAATGCTACTGGTGTTCGCGTAGGGATTGCATTGAATCTGTAGGTTGCTTTGGGTAGTACAGACATTTTAACAACATTCTTCCAATCCAGCAGCATGGAATGTCTTGCCATTTGTTCATGTCATCTTCAACTTCTTTCATCAATGTTTTATAGTTTTCAGAGTATAGGACTTTCACCTCCTTGGATAAGTTTGTTTCTAGGTATACTTTTTTTTTGGTGAAGTTATAAATAAAACTGTTTTCTTAATTTCTCTGTTACTTGTTATTAGTGTATAGAAACACAACCAGTTTGTCTATTTTGCATTTTACAACTTCACTGAATTCATTTATTACTTCTAATAGTTTTTTTTGGTGGCGTCTTTAGGGTTTTCTATGCATAGTATCATGTCATCTGCAAATAGTGACAGTTTAACTTCTTCCTTACCAGTTTGGATGCCCTTTATTTCTTATTGCTGTGGCTAGGACTTCTAGTACTATGATAAATAAGAGTGCCAAGAGTGGACATCCTTGTCTTCTCCACCACCAATCTCAGAGGAGAAGCTCTCAGGTTTTCACCACTGAGTATGATGTTAGCTGTGGGTTTGTCATAAATGGCCAGTATTATCTGAGGTATGTTTGCTCTAAACCCACTTCGTTGAGCTTTTATAATGAATGAATGTTGACTTTTGTCAAAGGCCTTTTCTGCATCTATTGGGATGATCATATGATGTTTATCCTTAGTGTTGTTAATGTGGTGTATACCATGTTGTTTGATATGTGACTGGCAAACCACCCATGCATCTGGGAATGAATCCTACTTGATTGAGGTGAATGATCCTTTTTAATGTACTACTGAATGCAGTGTGCTGGTATTTTGTCGAGGATTTTTACATCTGTGCTTATCATGGATATTGGCGTGTAGTTTTTTTTTGTTTTTTGTAGTGTCTTTGTCTGGTTTTGGTACTGACCTTGTAGAGCATATTTGGAAATTTGCCTTCCTCTTCTATTTTTTGGAATAGCTTGAGAATAGGTATTAACTCTTCTTTGGTGGATTCACCTGTGAATCCATCTGGTACTAGACTTTTTTTGTTGAGCGTTTTTTCATCACCAATTCAATTTTGTTACTATAAATTGGTCTCTTCAGATTTTCTGATTTTCCTAATTCAGTTTTGGAAGATAGTATGTTTCCAGAAATTTATCCATTTCTCTGGGGGTTGTCCAATTTGTTTGCATATAATTTTTTTGTGGGAGTCTCGTATAACCTTTTGTATTTCTGTGGTGTTGATTTTTACTTCTCTTTTGTTTCTATTTGGGATCTCTCACTTTTTCTTGAGTCTGGCTAAAGGCTTATCAATTTTATTTATATTTTAAGGAACCAGCTCTTGGTTTCATTGATCTTTTCAATTGTTTTCAGTTCCTATTTCATTTATTTCTGCTCTGGTCTTTATTATTTCCTTCTTTCTGCTAACCTTGGGCTTTGTTCTTTTTCTTGTTGCCTTAGTTGTAAGGTTCGATAGTTTGAGATTTTTTTTTAATTATGTTCAATTAGCCGACATATAGTACATAATTCGTTTTTGATGAGACTTTTATTTTTTTGAGGTAGACCTGTATCACTATAAAATCCTCTCATAGAAGTGCCATCGCCATGTCCCAAAGATTTTGTATCATTGTGTTTTCATTTGTTTCCACGTATTTTTTGACTTCCTCTTTACTTCTTCATTGACCCATTCATTGGTTGTTTAGTAGCATGTTGTTTAACTTCCAAGTTTGTGTTTTTTTCCTAAGATTTGGAGAGATTGGGAGAGAGGGAGGAAGAAGCAGAATTCCTGCTGAGCAGGGAGCCTGATGCAGGACTCGATCCCAGGACGCTGAGATCATGACCTGAGCTGAAGACAGAACTTAACTGACTGAGCCACGCAGGTGCCCCCCTCCAGTTTTTTTTTTTCTCCTTGTGATTGATTTCTACTTTTATGGCTGAAAAAGATGCTTGGCAGCATCTTTTCATTTATTGAAACTTGTTTTGTGGCTTATAATATGATCTATCCTGGAGAATGTTCCACGTGCACTTGAAAAGAATGTTACTCTGTTGTTTTTAGACGTAGTGTTCTGTATATATCTATTAAGATCATTTGGTCTAATGTGTCATTCAAAGACACTGTTTCCCTATTTTCTGCCTGCATGGTCGATCCATTGATGTATGTGGAGTGGTAAAGTCCTCTACTATTGTATTTGTGTCAGTTCTTCTCTTTACGTCTGTTAATAGATGCTTAATGTATTTAGGTGCTCCAGTGTTGGGTACATAGATATTCACAGTTGTTATATCCTCCTGTTGGATTGGCCCCTTTATAATTATGTAATGCTCTTATCTTTTGTTACAGTGTTTGTTTTAAAATGTATTTTGTCTGATATAAGCATTGCTACCCTGGTTTCTTTGCTGCTATTGGAATGGAATCTTTTTCCATCCTTTCACTTTTAGTCTTTAGGTGGCTGTAGATCTGAGGAGAGTCTCTTGTAGGTAGCCTATAGATGGGTCTTTTATTTTTTAAATTTATTATGTTTTTTGATTGGAGCATTTAGGCTATTTACATTTAAGGTAATTATTGATACATATGTTCTTATTACCATTTTGCTAATTGTTTTCTGGTTGTTTTTGTAGTTCTTCTCTGTTCCCTTCTTTTGGTCTCTTTCCTTGTGATTGATGACTTTCTGCAGTGTTATGATTGGCTTTTTTTTTTTTTAAAGATTTTATTTATTCATTCAACAGAGATAGAGACAGCCAGCGAGAGAGGGAACACAGGCAGGGGGAGTGGGAGAGGAAGAAGCAGGCTCCTAGTGGAGGAGCCTGATGTGGGGCTCGATCCCAGAGCACAGGGATCACGCCCTGAGCCAAAGGCAGACGCCTAACCGCTGTGCCACCCAGGCGCCCCTCTCTTTTTTGTGTGTGTATTACAGGTTTTTGGTTTATTGTTACTGTGAGCTTCATAGACATCATTCTAAGTAGACAGTAGTCTATGTCAAGTGGGTGGTCCCTTAAGTTTGAACACATTCTAAAATAACTTTTTTACTCCCCCCTCCACATTTTATGTATATGTTGTCATATTTTATAATTTTCTTCTAATTATGGCCTTTTCTTTTCCACTTAAAGAAGCCCCTTTAATGTTTTAAGGCGAGTTTAGTGATGATAAACTCCTTTAACTTTTGTTAATCTGGGAAACCCATGACTTCCCCTTCAATTCTGAATGATGACTATGCCAGGTAGAATATTTTTGGTTGTAAGTTTTTTCTTTCAGCACTTTGCAAGCCAGAAGGGAATAACATGATCTATTCAGTTTCTGCTCTAAAAATCAGCTAATGGTCTTATGGGGTCTCCCTTTTATGTAACTTTTTGCTTCTTTCTTGCTACTTTTAAAATTCTCCATCTTTAACCTTTGGCACTTTATTGTGTGTCATGGTGTGGAATGCTTTGGGTTCATCTCTGTGTTGTTTATTTCAATGATTTCTTCAGATAAGTTTTCTACACCTTTCTCTCAATCTTCTGGGACCCCCTATAAATCGAATGTTTGCTTGATGTCTAGGAAATCTCTTAACCTTTTTGCTGTTCAGCTTGGGTGTTTTCCATTACCCTTCCAGATCACTGATCCATTCCCATTCTTCTGCAGCTGCTATTGATTCCCTCCAGCGTATTTTTCATTTCATTTATTGTATTCTTTCACTCTGACAGGTTCTATCTCTTTGCTGAAATTCTCATTGACTTCTTCCACTTTTCTCTCCAGTCCAGGGAGTCTCTTCATGTATCATTACTTTAAACTATGAGGCATATTGCTTACCTCCAGTTCATTTGGTTCTTTTTCTGAGATTTTGCTTTTTTTTTTTTAATTTGAAGCCTATTCTTCTGTCTCCTCATATTGCTTGACTTCCTGCATTGGTTTCCATGAATGAGGTAGGACAGCTACTTTGAAACTCAAAGGAATGGTCTTGTGTATAGTCATCCCCTGTGTAGATGATGTGGGCCCGGTAACTTTGGCTGGCTGGAGCTGTGGTTTGTGTGGGCTGGGTTCCCAGGGTACTCTGTGATGGCGCTGCCCTGGTGGAATGGTTGAAGGTGAAGTGGGTGCAAGCCAGGGTGTCCTGAGGCTCTCCACATGGACGGCACCGTGGTGGGGCACCTGCTCTGGATCTGAGGCATCGTACAGGCCGCGGGGTCCTGGGCTGCTCCACACATGGGGTGCTCTGGCAGTGTGGCTAGAACTGAGGCAAGCAGGAGCGGTTCCAGAGCACCCTGTGCTGGGGGTACCTTAGCAAGCCATCAGAAGCTGAAGTGGTAGGAGTCTGGGGTATTCCAGGTTGCTTGTGCCACCTTCCTGCAATGACTGGAGGTGTAGTGGGTGCTGAGCAGGGGTGTCCTGGTGTGAGCAGCACTGTGCTGAGGCCACCTCGGTGGGACCGCTGGGTGTGGGCTAGCAACCAGGAGGTTCCTGAGGAGGGAGGCTGGGTAGGGCACCTGACCCGTTTCCATCCACACTGTCAAGCTTGGGGGTAGGGAACTTAAACCATAGAGCTTGTCTGCTCCTTGGACGCAGGGAGAGTTCCAGCAGCTCCCCTGGAATCTGGCTGGGTTCTAGGGCTAGTTCCTTTATATTCCAGTTGCTCTGTTAATCTGTAGTCGTCTTCTTCCTGTGCCCCAGGACAGAAGAATCTGCTCCCAGCCTCTTTGTGAACTCCAGTGGGAGAGGTAGGACAGTATCAAAGCTGGGGGTTTCCTGCCTCCAACTCACCTGATGTTCTCTGTCTTCTGTTGTATAGAAGCTGTTCATCCAGTCCTCAGTTGTTCAGGAGGAATTGCTCTAGAAATGTGTGCAGATTCGGTGGGCCCATGGAGGAGGGGAAGTTCAGGGTCTTCCTTCATTGCCGTCTTAGGTCAGACCCCACCACACTTTGATGTGGGTGTTTTTCTCATTTGCCTGATTTGTAGGATTTGCTTAACTAGTTTTTGGGTTTCCTTCAGAAGAAATTATTTTTTTATATGTAGCCATAGATGCAGTGTGTCCATGGAAGGAGGTGAATTTGGGATCCTCTTATGTCACATCTCAAACAAACTTTTTTTTTTTTTGGTCATATTAGAAGTAAAAACCTGTATACACTTGGTGAAATCAGTGACATTTCTAGATAGGACACTTGAAAATTGTCAGAATGGTTTAAGCAAATGTTTGCAAACCTGGAATACCCCAGGCTCATACCACATCTAGCAAAGATTTGCTTAACCATTCATTTCTTATCGAATGACACACAGGATAATACAGAATATAAGAAAAGTACTTATTCTCCAGAATTGGCAAAATGGCAGCAAAGTGATAACCAACCATCTGACCTCCTGCTAACAGTTACACAGCCTCCCTAACTTCACTCCAACACACCGATGTGAGTGATCCTGGTGAGTACGAATCTGACCATGTCCCTGGGCAGAACAGACTCCCTGGCAAGCGCTACAACACCCTCCTCCTTCAGCCCTGTAGTCTATGTGTTGCAGCTGTGTGGAACTGACATTGTTCCTCAACACATCAGGCTTACACCTCCGTGACTTCATGTTCTTCTAAATGCTTGTCTGCTTAGAGAATACCTGCCTATCTTCGGAGACCAGACTCAGGGTGATGCTGTGAAGCCTCATCTGGCCATCTCCCTTCTTTTGTGAACAATGTGCACATATCTAAGAGTGGAATTGCTGGGGCACAAGGTAGGTTTTTTTTTTTTAAGCTTTAGAAGGTACTGGAAGTATCTGTGTTTCAGTTGCTTCACATCCCCACCAACATTTGGTGTTAAAGTTTTTGCCATTCTGGTGGGTGATGGTATTTCATCCTGATATGATTTCGCATTTCCCAGATGACTGATGATGTATCTTCTTATTTGGATATCCTCTTTAGTGAAGTGCCTGTTCTTTACATATATTCAATTCTCTTTTCAGATGTAAATACCATCGTTCATCTTTTAAGGCTGGTACTGTGCTATGTATTAAATTATTGCTACCTATCTAGCAGCTATTTTAAATCACAGGGTGGGGGACCAAACAGAAAAAAGCTTAGAACACTGAGGGCTGCCATATATGAGAGAGAGAAATAAGCATGTATCTAATAAAGCCGCTATGTGTCCTTTCATGACCCTGACCTCACAGATCACCAAAACAGACATTTTGCAGAAATGAACATTAAATAGAGGAATTGGATTAACTGTAAAAATCTTTACTTGCTGCTGTAAGGCTTCCAGCACCCCAGCTGAATGACTTCTAATACCTGCACAGACAATAAATTCCTACTGAATGAAGCAATACATAAATATCTTCTAAAAGTGCTTATTATCAAGGGAATTTTAAGGATGTACAAATCTCTATAAATCACAAATGGTTTTTATAGGAAAAAATCACAAGGACTCTGGTATGAGAAAATGGCAACAAGAGCTATGGTAAAAAGCGATTTTTCAAGTTAAGTGCCTTAGGGAACAACTTTGTTTAATAGCAGCAGCTCTTGGGAAAGTGTGACGAGTATCACAGAAGATGCTAAATAAAAAGGGGCTATGAGCACAGGGAACTGTTCTGATTTATCTGGTGTATATTAAAAAGCTCTCCATTTGAGGAACAGCAGAGAAAATCAAAGTCATAGATCTGAGAACTGGGAGCTGAGGCTGATAAATTTAATGACAGAATCTGTAAATCGGAACAATTCATGAAAGGAGCATATCATGTCCAAATGTAAATTTTTCCCCAAGTTCTGTATTTTTCCCTGATTATTTTTCGGTATGACTTATGTATTACTCTACCATTGGCTATAAAATAAAAGGGTAGACTGAACAGATCTTAGAAGTAGCTGGCTGAAATGATTAGTAACAAGCAAAAACCCCATTTCCAAAATTAGAATGAAAAAGGGTAAAGAAATCCTACTTGAACTGCAGAGCATGATAAACAAAACCAAAAAACCAATCTCTTTCTGGGGCTTCCAAAATAATGCTAAGAGAGGGAGAAAGGAATAGAAAACTTGATGGCTGGAACTCCCCAAATCTGGGGAGAGAGATGGTCATCCAGGCACAGGAGGCTCAAAGACAAACTTGAAACCAGCAAGAAGAAAAAGAACCATTACATACAAAGAAATACCAACAAGGCTTTCAGCAGATTTTTCAGCAGAAACCTTACAGGTGAGGTGAGAGTGGGGTGATACATTCAAAGTGCTCAAAGAAAAAAAACTCATCCAAGAATACTTTACCCAGCAAAGCTGTCATTCAGAAATAATGGAGAGATAAAGACATTCTTAAACAAAAGCTGAGGGGATTTATCACCACCAGACCTGCCCTACAAGTAATGCTAAATGAGTCTTCAAACTGGAACAAAAGGAGGCTAATTAGTAACATGAAAATATATTAAAGTATAAAATTTACTGGTAAAGGTGTATATTAAAATTCAAATACTCTAATAACGCAATGGTGGTATGAAAATCCCTTTGAAATCTAGCATATTGGTTAGAGACAGAAGTGCTGAAAATAACCACAGCTACATTATTGTGTTGATGGACACAATATAAAAAGTAGACTGGGACATCAACATAAATTGGGGGGAGGGACAAGTAAATGGGTAGAACTTTCTCATGCTAAAATAGATGGTTATAACTATAACATATTATGAAAGCTTATGGCAACTATAGAGCAAAAGCCTATAATAGATACACAACTGAGAGAGAATTAAAGCAAAGCACTACAAAAAATGACCACAAGAAAGGAACTGTAAGACAACCGGAAAGCAATTAACAAAATGGCTATAGTACATCCTTATTTATTGATAATTACTTTAAATTAACACAGACTGGCTGAATGGTTTCATTGAAACCAAGACCCATCTGTATGCTGCCATCTACATAGGACTCAAGCAGTAAGGACACTCACAGGCTGAATGTAAAGGGATGGAAAAAGTTATTTTAAACAAATGGAAACCAAAAGAGAGCAGAGGTAGTTATACAAGACAAACATTAAGTCAAAAATTGTAACAATGTCATTATGGTAAAGGGGTCAATTCATCAGGAAGATATAACAATTCTAAATACATATGCACCCAATATGCGAGCACCTAAAAAATAACAGATCTGAAGGGAGAAATAGCAATGCAATAATAGTAGAGGACTTCAATATGCCACTTTCAACAATGGACAGATCACCCAGACACAATAGATATATACAGAACATTCCACCCAACAGCAGCAGAATACATTCTTCTCAAGTGCACACAAAACATTCTTTAGAACAGATCACATAACAGGTCACAAAAAATGTCTTAGTAAATTTAAGAGTGAATGATACCAAGTATCTTTTCTGACCATAATGGTATAAAACTAGAAAACAGTAATAGGAGGGAAGATGGAAAACTCACAATTGTGGAGATTAACATACTCATGAAAAACCAATTGGTCAAAGAAGAAATCAAAAGAGAAGTAAAAATATATGGAACTACAACATATCAAAACTTACGGGATGCAGCAAAAGCAGTACTGAAAGTTCAGAGCAATATATACCTACACCAAGAAACAAAAATCTCAACCAATCTTCCTTTAACCTCAAGAACTGGAAAAACAACAAGCTAACACCAAAGTTAGTGACTGAAAAGTTAATAGGAAAGATCAAAGAAACCAAGAGTACTTTTTGTAAGATACACAAAATTGACAAACCTTTGGCTAGACTCACCACAGAAAGGACTCAACGAGAGATGTTGAAGTAGAGAGTAACATAGGAGACCACTATGAACAATTATACAACAAACTGGACAACTTAGAAAAAAATGGTATGTTCCTAGAAATATCCAATCTACCAAGACTGAATCATGAAGAAATAAAATCTGAAAAGACTGATTACTGATTCAAACAAAAAGTCCAGGACCAGATGGCTTCACTAGTAAATTCTACAAAATATTTAAGGAAGATTTAATATCAAACTCTTTCAGAAAAGAGGAGATGTGGGAACACTTCCATTTTATGAGGCCAGCATTACCCTGCTACCAAACCAGATAAGGGCACTAAAAGAAAATTAGAAAGCAGCATCCCTAATGAACATGGATGGGATATTCCTCAAAACTGAATCCAACAGTACATTGAAAGATTCATATACCACAATCGAATGGGATTTATTACAGAATAGCAAGGCTGGTTCGACATTCACCAGTCAATATGACACACCACATTAACAAAATGAGAATATACAATCATCTCATTAGATGCAAAAAACATTTAACAAAATACAACATCTATTCGCAATAATAACTTGACATAATAAAGGCCACATATGAAAAGACCACAGCTAACATTATACTCCATGGTTAAAAGCTGAACACATTTCCTCTAAGACTGGGGACAAAAGTATCTACTTTGCCCACTTCTACTCAGCATGGTCCTAGCCAGAGAAGTTAGGCAAGAAAAAGAAATAAAGGGCATCCAAATCAGAAAGGAAGAAGCAAATTTGTCACACTATGCAGATATAATAAAAACCCTAAAGACTCCACCAAAAAACAAATTTAGTAAAGTTGCAAGATATAAAAATTGTTTCATCTGAATAATAACCTATCAGAAAAATTAAGAAAACAATCCCATTTGTAAGTACATCAAAAAGAATACCTAGGAATAAATTAGCCAAGGAGATGAAAGAGCTGTATAATAAAAGCTATAAGACATTGATTGAAGGGATTGATAAAGACATGCATAACAGAAAGATATTCTGTGCTCATGGATTGGAAGAATATTCTTCAAATGTTCATACTATGCAGAGCAATCTACGGATTCAATGCAATCCCCATCAAACCTCCAATGGCACTTTTCCACCAAAATGGACTAATTCTAAAATTAGTATGGAATCATAGAAGACCCTGAATACTTGAGGAAGAACAAAGTTGGAAGGATATGCTTCCTGATTTCAAATTACATTACAAAGCTACAGTAACCAAAACAGTGTGGCATGGCATAAAGACATGAAGATCAATGGGATAGTCCAGAAATAGACCCATGCATATAAGGTCAACTTATGACAAAACAGCCAAGAATATACAATGCGGAAAGGACAGTCTCTTCAATAAATAGTGCTGGCAAACTGGATAGCCACATGCAGAGAATTAAACTGGACCATTACCTTATATCATCCATACACAAAAATAAGCTCAAAATGGGTTCAAGACTCCTAGAGAAAACACAGGAGGTAAGCTCCCTAATATCAGTCCTGGTGATAATCTTTTAATTTGACATCAAAAGCAGAGACAACAAAGGCAAAAATAAATGAGAACACATCAAACCACAAGGCTTCTACACAGCAAAATATATTTAACAACAAAATAAATAAAAGGTGACCTATGAAACGAGAGAAGATATTTGTAAATATTTGTAAATCATATATCTGATAAAGGGTGCTAGAAACCCAGTAACCCATATTCCTGAAGCCAGTCAGGGAGAGTGTTGGGCTGATGGTATTGCTGTCAGGAATACAGAATTCCACTTCTTTTTTCTGGGTTCAGTGTAGCACTCCTACCCTCAACTATGTTTGTTATCCTCACATCAAGGTTTGCTGGTCCAACTTTCCAGAGAATAAACTTCAATATTCTGATGGAATGAAGAAGAGGCGGCTGATTTGGGGTTCAAATGCTGTGTGTGTGGAAATAAAACTTTATTTACAAAAATAGGCAGCACGCCAGATTTGGCCTATGGTTCGGTTTTGTTGAGTCCTATCAACAAAGTGTTTCATCCCAAAGATACAGATGCAGTGAAGAGAAGGGCCATATGCATCCCAATGTTCATAGCAGCATTGTCCACAATAGCCAAAGCATGGAAGGAACCAAGATGCCCTTCAACAGATGACTGGATTAAGAAGCTGTGGTCCATATATACAATGGAATATTACTCAGCTATCAGAAAGAACGAATTCTCAACATTTGCTGCAACATGGATGGCACTGGAAGAGATAATGCTAAGTGAAATAAGTCAAGCAGAGAAAGACAATTATCATATGATTTCTCTCATCTATGGAACATAAGAACTAGGAAGATCGGTAGGGGAAGAAAGGGATAAAGAAAGAGGGGGTAATCAGAAGGGGGAATGAACCATGAGAGACTATGGACTCTGAGAAACAAACTGAGGGCCTCAGAGGGGAGGGGGGGTGGGGGAATGTGATAGACCGGTGATGGGTAGTAAGGAGGGCACGTGTTGCATGGTGCACTGGGTGTTATATGCAACTAATGAATCATCGAACTTTACATCGGAAACCGGGGATGTACTGTATGGTGACTAACATAATATAATAAGAAAACATTAAAAAATATGCTAAAAGTAAAAAAAAAAGTGTTTCATACAAACTTTTAAGCCAATTACCCAATTTTACCACCCCGTCACCAAGGCCAGAAACACTGCAAACACTCGGGCCCATCTCCTTTGGTCATCCTCCTCCTGCCTCCTTCCTCAGGGTCCTGGCAACACTGGGCCTGAAACATCAAGTCTTGGCCATTCAGTGGCTCAGAATGATAAAGACAAGAGACTCTGAATAGTCCACTAGGCAGGTAGGGAGTATGGTTTGGGGACCCTTGATCTGGTAGGGAACAGGGGGGATGTGTTGTCCCCTATTGACCTGACATGCCCCCAGTGCTCCTATATGGAGATGGGGGTGGAAGGAATTCTAGTTCTGCTGAACTGGGCCACCCAGCCTTTTTAAAAGAGGGAAATGGCTGGTCTCACAGTTGAAGTTTCTCTGAACTTAAAGTTTGGGGTACTTATCACCTTTGTTTTTGGCCTGGACTCCAATCACTAATTCATGGATAACTGTGGGCTCCTCACCAATGTCTAACATAAATAAGAATGAATTATCAAAACTCAAAGGCAGTGGTATTTTCAAGTCTGAGTTAGCTGCCCGTGTCTGACAAGGAACCACACCTAAAATAAGGCAACATGGAGTCATGTCTACAAACCATCTTCAAAACCTTCCAGCGGATTTGGCCAGTATACATTATTGCTGGTCATGATGGTCCCCTCCTGGCCAGTCTCAACTTTGCACAACTCCCTGCCCTCGCCCCAACCACCACCATCAGGATCACTGAATACATGTGTTTTCCAGCACAGATTTTTTAATACACTTATTTGCCAGAAAGGTTGCCAGAACAGAGTCCTCAAAACCCAGGCTGTCTTGAAATCATGCTGCGAGCAGCAGAAATGAAAGCAGAATTTACTGTATTACAAAGGGCAGTTTATAATCCTGGCTGCACAAAAGAATTACCCGGGAAGCTTTTAAAAAAAAAATCCCACTCCGGAGCAATTGAAACAACCTCTCGGGTGGGTATCAGTTGAAAACTTCCTAGGTGATTTTAGTGTGAACCCAGAACAGGCAACACTGTTTTAGGCCAACTTTCTGATTTACTCCTAGGCCTAGCTTTACGTTTCTTATGCCCAGTACCCAGACTTATTTTTATGGCTACTGAAAGTCTACATTTTCAGGATTCTGTACTTTTCAAAACTTTAAAAACCCTTTTTCTGTTGCTGGACAGTTGGAGGACCCCAAGCTCGTCTTGTCCACGTACACAATTAGCACCCGCATCGGTGTAAGTAACCCGGAAAGCGACCTGAAGACTGGCAGAACTAACTCCTCAACGAAATGTAGACAAGAGGCCACACTGAAGAGGTAGGGAGGGTGGGAGGCGCCCTGGGGAGCGAAATGAACTGCAGAGCTACAGGAGGGGGGGACCCATGGACTCCAATCGGAGAGAGAAACCATCTCACCAGGGAGCCTGTGCCAGGAGGATGAATACCCATGACATTTGGCTCTGAACACCAGAAGGGCTGAATTAAGGAGTTCTTAGAATTAAAAACTGGAATTTTTAAAAATCAGCAGGCTCAGCTCTGGGAGAACTGGTAAGGCAAGAGGAAACAGCACAAAAACCAGCCTGTGGAGATACAGCATAGAAGCGGCAGTTTGAAGAACACCTGGGGCATATGAGAGGGGAAGTAGTTTACTAATTTCAGAGCCTGTCCTGGAGGGCCAGAGATCACTGGGAGACTCCTCCAAGAACGAAGGAGCTGGCAGGTGCCGTTTTCCTCCTCAGCCCCCCAGCATAAACAAATGGCCGCCTCCAGGAACCAGTGTGGCACTGACACTTGCTACCTGACTTGCTAACACCACACACCCTACTTTACTCCCTATGCTTCAGTGCATCCGCCCCCTCTAGCCAGGCCTGCTTCAGTCCTAGTGCTGCAGGTTCCCCTGCCCCAGAAGACCAGTGCAAACCTTGCTACCACTGTGTATCCTGCCCTCGCACACGTTGGGGATCTGTCCTCTCCCATAGACTCCTAGTTGGAGCCCATCCAAAGCAATGCCACAAGTTTAGCAGTGTGCAAGCAGCCCCGATAGAGGCTAGCACCGCTCCCAAGTGACTCTTACCCCAGGGAGAGGGAAAGATTATCACACACACCAGTCAGACTGTGGCCCCAGCAGTGGGTGGAGGGCAGACAGCTGGTCTGACTGCAGGCCCCACTCACCAACCAAAGTTTCTCAAGGGACAACCCAAGGAAAGTGCCCTGAAGTTTGGTGTTACTGCATCTCTGACAAATGCCTGGTCTGACTCAACTCAAGCCAAAGGTGGCCCCAGACTGGCCCGCTAACAACACAGACACCAAACCCTGCCCACAACAAGGCAAAGAGAGCCATTACAGATGATTGGACAGATGGCTAGAGTGGCTCAGCCACAAGAGCAGGGCACAAGCAACACACAGAGGAGACACCCCTGAAGCACCAGGTTCTGGGGAACAGAGGACACTGCACTGCAGGGCACTACAGGACTTCTTCATAAGGCCACTACTTTCAAGAGCAGGAGACGTAGCTGACTTTCCTAACACACAGAAACAGACACAGAGAGTTAGACAAATAAGGAGACACAGAAATATGTCCCAAATGAAAGAAAACAAAATCACAGCAAGAGACCTAAATAAAATGCAGATAAGTAATATGCCTGACAGAGAATTTAAAGTAATGATACTCACTGGACTTGAGAAAAGTGGAGGACATCAGTGAGACCCTTAAAAGACATAAAAAAAGAACCAATCAGAGATGGAAGAACACAATAAATGAAATAAAAAACACACTAGATGGGATAGACTAAAGGAAGCAGGAGAATGGATTAGTGACCTGGAGGACAAGTATCTGAAAGTCACGAAGCTGAGCAGATGAAAGAAAAAAAACAGGCAAACTGAGAATAGATTTCCGGAACTCTGTTACACCACCAAGTGTAATAACATTCACATTATAGGGATTTCAGAAGGAGGAGAGAGATGAAAGGGGCAGAAAATTTACTTGAAGAAATCATAGCTGAACACTTCCTGAATCTGGGGAAGGAAATAAAAACCCAGATCCAGAAGGCACAGAGCTCCTCCAACAAAATCAACCCATGCAGATCCACACCAAGATACCCAGTAATTAAAACAGCAAAAATTTGTGATAAAGAATTTAAAAGAAGCAAGAGAAAAGAAGACAGTTACACACAAGGGAAACCCCATAAGGCTACCGTTGGAGTTTTCAGAAGAACCTTTGCAGGCCAGAAGAGAGTGGCGTGATACAACCAAAGTGCTAGAAGGAAAAAATCTGCAGCCAAGAATACTCCATTCAGCAAGGCTATAAGAGGAGCGATAGTTTCCCAGACAAACAAAAGTGAAAGGAATTCATGACCACTAAACCAGTCCTACAAAAAATGTTAAAGGGGACTCTTTGAGTAGAAAGGAAAGACCATAAATAACAGTAAGACAAGTAGGAAGCACACAAGCAGTGAACATAAGTATATCTGTAAAAGTCAGTCAAGGGACCCACAAAATAAAAAGATGTGAAGTCTGATACCATATACCTAAAATGTGGGGGTGGGAGAGAGAGAGAAAAAATGGGTTGAAATTTAAGCAACTGTCAACTTCTGCTATATACAGATGTTATATACAAACCTAATGGTAACCACAAATAAAAAAACCAGTAATAGATATGCAAAAAATAAAGAGAAAGGAATCCAAATATGTCCCCCAAAACGCCAACTAATCATGAGAGAGGAGAGACAGGGAAAAAAGGAACAAAGAACTACAAAATCAACCATAAAACAAGTAACAAAATGGTAATAAATACATACCTATCAATAATTACTTTGAATGCAAATGGACTAAACACTAATCAAAAGACACAGGGTAATGGAATGGATTAAAAAAAACAAAACAAAACACGAGACTCATCTGTATGCTGCCTGTTCAAATCTAAAGACATCTGCAGATTGAAAGTGAGGGGATGGAGAAACATTAATCTTGTGAATGGATGTGAAAAGAAAGCCAGGGTAGCAATACTTATATTGGACAAAACAGACTGTGAAACAAAGACTGTAACAAGAGACAAAGAAGGATATTATCATAAAGTGGATGTTCCAACAAGAAGATATAACAATTGTAAATATTTATGCACCCAACATGGGAGCCCACATACATAAAGCAGTTAATAAAAAACATAAAGGAAGTAATCAATGGTAGTAATCCACAATAACAGGAGTGGACTTTAACACCCCCCTTACATCAATGTACAGATCATCCAAATATAAAATCAACAAACAGTGGCTTTGAATGACAACTTGGACCAGATGAATCTAACAGATACATTCAGAACATTCCATCCTAAAACAGCAGAATACACATTCTTTAAAAGTGTGTATGGAACATTCTCCAGAACAGATCACATATTAGGCCACAAATAAGTCTCAACAAATTAAAAAAAGATCGAAGTCATATCATGTATCTTCTCTGACCGTAATGCTATGAATCTAGAAATCAACCACAAGAATAAATCTGGAAGGAGCACAAATACATGGAAGTTAAATGACATGCTGTTAAACAATGAATGGGTCAACCAAGTACTCAAGGAAGAAATTTAAAAAAATACATGGAACCAAAGGAAAACACAATGGTCCAAAATCTTTGGGATGCAGCAAAAGTTATTCTAAGAGGGAAGTTTATAGCAGTACAAGCCTACATCAAGAAGCAAGAAAAATCTCAAATAAATAACCTAAACTTATACCTAAAGGAATTAGAAAAAGAACAATCAAAACCCAAAACCAGTAGAAAGGAAATAAAAATATTAGATACCGGTTGAGGCCTGGTTTGTGACCCAATACGTGATCTGTTCTGGAGAATGTTCCATGTACACTTGAGAAGAAGGTTCATTCTGTTGCTTTAGGATGAAATACTCTGAATATATCTGTGAAGTCCATCTGGTCCGGTGTGTCATTCAAAGCCCTTGTCTCCTTGTTGATCTTCTGCTTAGATGATTTGTCCATCACTGTGAGTGGGGTGTTAAAGTCCCTACTCTTATTGTGTTATTATCAATGTGTTTCTTTAATTTTGTTATTACTTTGTTTATATAATTGGCTGCTCCCAAGCTAGGGGCATAAATATTTACAATTGTGAGATCTTCTTGTTGGATAGACCCTTTAATTATGATATAGTGTCCCTCTTCATCTCTTATTACAGTCTTTGGTTTAAAATCTAATTTGTGTGATATAAGGATTGCTACCCCAGCTTTCTTTTGAAATGTTTTCCACCCCCTCACTTTCAATCTGGAGGTGTCTTGGAGTCTAAAATGAGTCTCCTGTAGACAGCATATCAATGGGTCTTGTTTTACTATCCAATCTGATACCCTGTGTCTTTTGATTGGAGCATTTAGTCCATTTATATTCAGAGTAACTATTGAAATATATGAATTTAGGAAAACACAGGGATGTCCACTCTCACCACTGTTGTTCAAATACTACTAAAATTCCTAGCCTCAGCAATCAGACAACAAAAAGAAATAAAAGGCATCCAAATTGGCAAAGAAGTCAAACTCTTACCTCTCACTCTTTGCAGATGACATGATACTCTATGTGGTAAACCCGAAAGACTCCACCCCAAAATTGCTAGAATTCATATAGGAATTCAGCAAAGTGGCAGGATATAAAATCAATGCACAGAAATAAACTGCATTTCTATACACTAACAACGAAACAGAAGAAAGAGAAATTAAGGAATTGATCCCATTTACAATTGCACCCAAAACCATAAGATACCTAGGAATAAACCTAACCAAAGGGGTAAAGGATCTGTACATCAAGCCAGTATGGCACTGGCACAAATAACCAGAAACATAGATCAATGGAACAGAATAGAGACCCAGAAATGGACCCTCAATTCTATGGTCACCTAATCTTTGACAAAGCAGGAAAGAATATCCAATGTAAAAAAGTCTCCTCAACAAATGGTGTTGGGAAAATTGGACAGCCACATGTAAAAGAATGAAATGGGACAATTTTCTTACACCATACATAGAAATAAACTCAAAATGGATGAAAGACCTAAATGTGAAACAGAAATCCATCAAAATCCTAGAGAACATAGGCAGCAACCTCTTTGACCTTGGTGACAGCTACTTCTTGCTAGACACGTCTCCAAAGGCAAAGGAAACAAAAGCAAAAATGAACTATTAGGACTTCATCAAGATAAAAAGATTTTGCACAGCAAAGGAAACAACTGACAAAACCAAAAGACTACCCACAGAATGGGGAAGATATTTGCAAATGTCTTATCAGATAAAGGGCTAGTATCCAAAATCTATGAAGAACTTATCAAACTCAATACCCAAAAAACAAATAATCTAGTCAAGAAATGGGCAGAAGACATGAACAGACATTTCTCCAAAGAAGACACACAAAACAGACACATGAAAAAATGCTCAACATCACTTGGCATCAGGGAAATACAAATCAAAACCACAATGATATACCACCTCACACCAGTCAGAATGGTGAAAATTAACAAGTCAGGAAACAACAAATGTTGGTGAGGATGTGGAGAAAAGGGAGCCCTCTTACACTGTTGGTGGAAATGCAAGCAAGTACAGCTACTCTGGAAAACTGTATGGAGGTTCCTCAAACAGTTAAAAATAGAGCTACCCTATGACCCAGTAATTGCACTACCAGGTATTTACCCAAAGGATGCAAACATAGTGATCTGAAGGGGCAACTGCACCCTAATGTTTATAGCAGCAATGTCCACAATAGCCAAAACAAAGAAAGAACCCTGATGTCCATTGACAGATGAACAGATAAAGA
The DNA here is from genome assembly GCF_017311325.1 of Ursus maritimus. Lineage (NCBI taxonomy): Eukaryota > Metazoa > Chordata > Mammalia > Carnivora > Ursidae > Ursus > Ursus maritimus. The sequence continues at coordinate 20,720,059 of NW_024423344.1, forward strand.
TGTGGTATATATACAATGGAATATTACTCAGCCATCAAAAAAATGAAATCTTACCATTTGCAATGACGTGGATGGAACAAGACGGTATTATGCTAGGTGAAATAAGTCAATCAGAGAAAGACAATTATCATATGATTTCACTCACATGTGGAAATTAAACAAAACAGAAAGGAAAAATAAAGTATGATGAAATCAGAGAGGAAGACAAACCATAAGAGACTCTTAACTACAGGAAACACTGAGGGTTGCTGGAGGGTGGTGGGTGGGTGGGATGGGGCAACTGGGTGATGGGCATTAAGGAGGGCACATGATGTAATGAGCACTGGGTGTTATATGCAACAGATGAATAACTGAACTCTACCTCTGAAACTAATGATACACTATATGTCAACTGAATTTAAATATAAAATTTTTAAAAAATAAAATTAGAGCAGAAATAAATGGAATAGAAACTAAAAAAACAATAGAACAGATCAATGAAATCAGGAACTGGTTATTTGAAAAGATCAACAAAATTGATAAACTTTTAGCCAGACTTATCAGAAGGGGGGGGAGAGAACATGCTCAAGCAAAATCAGAAATGAAAGACAAGAAATAACAACAAACACCACAGAAATACAAAGGATTGTAAAAACTATATGCCAACAAATTGGACAACCTAGAAAAAAATGGATAAATTCCTAAAAACATAAACCTCCTAAAGCTGAATCAGGAAAAAAGACAAAATTTGAACTGATTGATTACCATCAAGGAGATTGAATCCATAATCGAAAAACTCCCAACCAACAAAAGTCCAGGACCAGATGGATTCACAGGCAAATTCTACCAAAACATTTAAAGAAGAGCTCAAACTATTCCAAAAAATATAAAAGGAAAACTACCAAGTTCATTGTATGAGGCCAGCATTACCCTGATATCAAAACCAGATAAATACAAGACAAAGAAGGAGAACTACAGGCCAATATCCCTGATGAACATAAACGCAAAAATCCTCAACCAAATATCCGCAAACTGAATCCAACAATACATGAAGAGAATCATTCGCAAGAATCAAGAGGGATTTATTCCCAGGTTGCAAGGTGGTTCAATATTTGCAAATCAATGTGATACATCACATCGATAAGAGAAAAAGTAAAAACCGTATGATCATTTCAACAGACACAGAAAAAGCATTTGACAAAGTATGATATCCATTCATGATAAAAACCCTCAACAAAGTAGATTTAGAGGGAACATACCTCAACATAATAAAGGCCATTTTTGAAAAACCCATTATATGTAGAACATTATAGTCAATGGTGGAAAACTGAGAACTTTTCCCCTAAGGTCAGGAACAAGACAAGGATGTTCACTCTCACCACTTTTATTAAACATACTACTGGAAGTCCGAGGCGCAGCAGTCAGACAAGAAGCGGGAATAAAAGGCATCCAAATTAGTAAGGAAGGAGTAAAACTTACACTGTTTTCGGAAGAGATGATACTATACATATAAAACCCAAAGGGCTCTACCAAAAAGTTGCTCAACCTGATGAATTAAGTCAGTAAGGTCACAGAATACAAAATCAATGTACAGAAATCTGTTGCATTTCTGTACAATAATAATGAAGCAGCAGAAAGAGAAATTAAGAAAACAATCCCATTTACAATTGCAGCCCCCCCCCCAAATACCTAGGAATAAACTTAACCAAGGAGCTGAAACACCTGCACTCTGAAAACTATAAAACACTGATGAAAGAAATTGAAGATGACACAAATGGAAAGATATTCCATGTTTATGGATTCAAAGAATAAATATTGTTAAAATGTCCATACTACCCAAAGCAATTTACAGCTTTAATGCAATCCCTATCAAAATACCAACAGCATTTTTCACAGAACTAGAATAAACAATCCTAAAATTTGTATGGAATCACGGAAGACCCTGAAGAGCCAAATCAGTCTTGAAAAAGAAAAACAAAGCTGGAGGTATCACAATTTCCAATCTGAAGATACTATAAAGCTGTAGTAATCAAAACAGTACGGTACTGGCACAAAAATAGAAACATAGATCAATGGAGCAGAATAGAAAGCCCAGATATAGCCCCATGATTATTTGGTCAATTAATCTTTGACAAAGGAGGCAAGAATATGCAATGGGAAAAAGTCTCTTCAACAAATGATGTTGGGAATATTGGACAGCTACCTGCAAAAGAATGAAACAGGACCACTTTCTTACACAATACACCAAAAAGAAACTCAAAATGGATTAAGGACCTAAATGTGACACCTGAAACCATAAAAATCCTAGAAGAGAACACAGGCAGGAACTTCTTTGACATTGGCTGAAGCGACTTCTTTCTAGGTATGTCTCCTGAGGCAAGGGACACAAAAGCAAAAATAAACTATTGGGATTACATAAAATAAAAAGTTTCTGCACAGTGAAGGAAACTATCAACAAAACTCAAAGACAACCTACTAAGTGGGAAAAGATATTTGCAAATGACATATCTGATAAAGGGTTAGCACTCAAAATATATGAAGAACTTATGCAACTTAACACCAAAAAACCCAAATAATCCAATTTAAAAATGGGCAGAAGAAATGAACAGACATTTCTTGAAAGAAGACATCCAGATGGCCAACAGACACATGAAAATATGCTCAACATCACTCATCATCAGGGAAATGCAAATCAGAACCACAATCAGATATCACATCACACCTATCAGAATGGCTAAAATCAACAACACAAGAAACAACAAGTGTTGGCAAGGATGTAGGGATAAAGGAACCTTCTTGCACTGCTGGTGGGAATGCAAACTGGTACACCACCTTGGAAAATAATATGGAGTTTCCTCAAAAAGTTATAAATAGTACAACTGTATGATTCAGTAATCACACTTCTGGGTATTTACCTAAAGACTATGAAAAGACTAATTCAAAGGGGGCATATGCACCCTATGTTTATTACAGCATTATTTAGAATAGCCATATGATGGAAGCAGCTCAAGTATCCATCAACAGAAAAATGGACAAGAAGAGGTAGCATATACCTACAATGGAAGATTATTCAGCCATAACAAAGAATGAAATCTTGCCATTTGTAACAACAGTGATGGATCTAGATGTTGTAAGGCTAGGAGAAATAAGTCAATCAGAGTAAACAAATACCATATGATTTTGCTCATATGTGGAATTTAAGAAACATAACAAAGGAAACAAACAAAGGAAACAGACAATCCAAAAAACAGACTCTTAACTATAGAGAACAAACTGATAGTTACCAGAGGGGAGGTGGGTAAAATAGGTGAAGGGGATTAAGAGAACATTCATTGTGATGAGCACTGAGGAATGTGTAGAATTGTTGAATCATTATATTGTAAACCTGAAACTAACATAACAGCGTATGTTAACTATACCAGAATTTTAAAAAACCCCAAAACTCTCCTTCATACTTTCTGTGAAATAAACTCTTACAACCTTCCAGCACCACCTCCCCCCCGCCCGCCCAAATCTATGATTCTAAAAAGGCATGGTAACCAAGACCCAGCAAATTGGGCCTTATAGAATCTGCACTGAGAAAGCTAGTGGGAGAGGCAGAATTAGCACAAAGGAATATTCTTTTCTCTTTGCTTTATCCCCTCCCATATTAATAATCAGAATAGCATTCACTTTTTCCTCATTTTATACAATTATTTTGGCTAAAGTATACTGAATGTGTCCTCTCAATTAACCTTTGTCTGGAAAATGATATGACTAATGGAAATCCTGAAGAATAACTTTCCACTACCCTGTTTCCCTCTCAATAATTTTTTACTTTGTTATCTGAAAATCTGTTTTAATAACAAAATGTGCTTTTTAGCCTTGAATCCTCATCAGTTCCAATCATTGCTGCGACTCACCTAAGTTTCTTCTTGCAGTATTATCTGTTAACTCACTTAAAACAGACAGAACTGTTGAATGCACCTGGAATGCTTACGCCAGAAACACAAGGCTGCCTACATCAGAAGAGCTGAGCTAAGGGCCTCACAGAACAAAGACCGAGGCTGCACAAAAGCTCCATCAAGCCTTCCCCAGAACACACAGACGTCATTGTCATCGTACATTCTAAAGAGCAAAGATGGATCTAATCTTTTCCATAAATCTGCCTCACTGGGGACAAATGTTGATTGTCGAGATTACTCTTGTAATAACAATGCCTCCACTCAGCAAACAGAATTTAGGACAGTACCTTCAAGTTTCATGGGTTAGTCATATGTCTAGAACTCACTATTATTTGAAAAGCAGCAGTACTCATTATGTCCTTAGGTACTCCCCTGGCTAGAATGGTGTGTGGGCTTTCCTGGGTGATGAAAAGCAAGCAAAAATATTAACTTAAAAAAAATCCTGTCTTTGAAGAGCTTGCTATTCTGCACAGATGCAGAAACAGAAGGACCTAAAGACGGAACAACTTGATAGATATGCAACAAATACGTCAATTAAATAACCATTTTTACTGAAGATAAGATGGGATACAAGTATCTTCATATGTTGTAAACGATGAGTCATTTCAGGCTTGTATTTTCAGATATGGCAACAGCCTGACACGTATTCAGTTGGCTGTTTGCCTGAAGAAGTACCAGCCACTTTAACCTGCTGAAATATCAGGGCTGGAGGACGAATATCGGTCTGGGGTCATTGCTCCAGGTTGGGCCCACCCTGCAGTTGCAGAGGATCATCAAGGGGATGGGCCAGATCCCAATTTCCATGGGATCTGGGAGAGCCCTAAGTAAACAGAACCACTCCCAGAATGCCATGAGTGAGAGTGGTTCCCAGAACTGTGTCATTGGTCCTAAACTCACCCAGTTCAGTAGTTGGGTCCTTGGACTTTCTACAGTCTTGGGGATCAATCCCAGCTGTATATAGACTAGTTCTGGCTGGGATTAAACTAATTTTCCATTAGTTATTCACTTAAAATTCTGAAATTTCACTGTAGGTTTTCTTATCTGCTTCTGTGTACAGAAAAACCAAAAACTACTTTTGAAAAATTAATATCCAATTAAAGTTACCAATTTCAAGCCTAATTTTTTAACTTACTGATTTGAGTTCAACTCCCAAATCTTATTATTCTAATCATCAAATGTTAACAATTAACACTTATTTTTAAAAGGGCTCTTGCAGCTTAATTAACTAATTTCCTTTAACATCTTAAACTGCATTTATACATTTAATGTAATGATTTTATAAGTCGTTCAGTGACTGCTGATTTGGTTACCAAAACCTTTAAAAACTTTAAAAATTCTTGTAAATCTGATCAATTAAACATAGTGAATATTAAATCTCTTAAATGTTTCAATTTTATAAATTTACTAAAACTTCACCCTATACCCCTCAACACTTATAACTGCAAATACAAATCAGTTCTAAACTACATTTTATTTTATTTTGTAGAGATCGATTTTAGAGAAAGTGTTCATGGGCATGTGAGCATGGTGAGGGGGAGAGGCAGAGGGGGAAGGAGAGAGAGAATCCCAAGCAGACTCCCTGCTGAGCACAGAGCCTGACTCGGGGCTTGATCTCAAGACCCTGAGATCATGACCTGAGCCGAAATCAAGACTCAGATGCTTAACCAACTGAGCCACTCATGTGCCCCTCTAAACTACATTTTAAGGGGCACCTGGGTGGCTCAGTCGTTAAGCGTCTGCCTTCGGCTCAGGGCGTGATCCCGGTGTTCTGGGATTGAGCCCTGCATCGGGCTCCTCTGCTGGGAGCCTGCTTCTTCCTCTCCCACTCCCCCTGCTTGTGTTCCCTCTCTCACTGGCTGTCTCTCTCTCTCTCAAATGAATAAATAAAATCTTAAACTAAATTTTAAAATGGAATCACAAAGTTGATCTCTTATTAATAGACCAAATTCTCTAAAACACAACAAATTCTTAAAATAGCAAACATGAAATTGTTTCTGAACCTAAAATAGAAAGTTTAACATTATAGGTTTTATTATTTCTGTACTTAATTCTAATTTTTTTCTGGGATTAAAACATAAATACCCACTAACAGGATAACTATGTTAGTCCAAACAATTTGGGTTAGCTTTTCTAGCTGACTGAGGTTACACATGGAGAGCTACATGGCCAGGAGTTGTCCCAACAAGGACGGACAATTAGGACCCTCTTTTATGGTTGCTATAACAGGGATTCTAGGACTGAAAGGGCCCATCTCCCAGGCTAAGTCAAATCATTATGTAAATCCTCTCCACTAACAGACTTCTGCAACCTTCTCTCATATTGTGGCTAACTTCTATCACTGCTTCCTTAGGGCTGCATGTCTCTGTTTCTCTGAAAATATTTACATGTTATCCCACTGAATTCTACATTTCTCAAGGCTTTGCTGCCTCTACCATCCTCTGATAGCCAAATGTTCTTGGGTTCGTGGGTAGAAGAGCTAGTTGAGCCTGGAAGGCCCAGCTATCTGAAATGTCCCGTGTGAATCTGGTGTTAAAGGGATGACCCCAGAGCAGCTGGGACCTGAAGAGAGAGGTAAGGTCAGAAAAGAAAGATGCTAAGCTGCTCATAACTCAACTATCAACATCATAAAAACTTAAGGGAATCATGGAAAACAATGGGATGCACTGGCTTCCAGGGCCCTAAAACATGGCATCCTCTTGTGGCCATTTGTGGGCCCACAGGCTTCTAGAGACTGCCTCCTCCCGAGGCCCCACTGCGGCATGTTCATACCACATGATCCTGCTCCCCCCACCTTGGTGGCAGAGCCAAGAGTGAACACCTGACCTAAGGGAAAGGAAGCAAAACACTGGGTTGAGCAACTGATTTCACTTCTGAACAAATACGCACAGCCTAGGGTGGTCACACCAATGGCATAGCAGGAGTCTGAAGTTATGTCTTACAGAAAAACTATTAGTTTCGACCTCACCCCATTTAGTCTAGTGAAAAGGAGATTAAAGACCTTCTTTTTATAGCATTGGAGAAGGTTATAAAATTGTTTCTTTACTTAACAATGACCAAGCTCTGGAAGCTTCTTCCACGATCCTGTTTACTATTTCTTTAACAGTTTTCATTGATCCTTTCCACAGCCCTTTCAAAAGAGGGTGATCAAAATTGAATTTTGTCCTATAAGACTGAATGTATCACTTTTTCACTTGTCAAGGACAGAAACGCACCTCACACTTTTTAACAAAGAAAAATCTAAGAATACTGGAGATACTCACAGCTGCAGAAGTGCAGTGAGTCACAGGAATAAGTGGAGTTTAGGATTCACACACAGTAAGGACCATTCTCTTTTCTGGCCTCTTCTTGTAGGTCAGTACCATTCTTTTCTCTCATGGCCTTGTGGCTTTCTCTTTGTGGTGGAAAACAGCTGCTAACTGCTCCCAAGCTTTACATGTTAGAGCTTCAGCCCCCTGGAGGGAGACTAACTTTTCTTTCCCAACAAATACAAGTTCCCCAATGCCAGAATGACATCAGTGCACAGATAGTCTAAATACATCAACTATAGCTGGGAGGCAGGATTTGGTGATCCTAACATGGGGCTTTGGATGTACCTGTGTGAACGGGGGAGGAGGCTCTCAACAGTGGAGTACTAGGGAGGGAATACCTTACTTGGCCACGATATGGAGATGACCAGTGCTAAACATTAATAGAAGGACATCTTAACCCCTTATATTTCTTATCATTAGATGGTTCAACATTAGGCTTTCTCTTAAATAAATTACATTTCTCATTTATATTGTTTGAATGTCTTTTGAATCAGAAAGGGAGAACATTTAAAAAAAAATCTTGTTTATATTAAAGTTAGGTGACAAACTGCAAAACCTAATTTCCTGGAAATTTCTAGAGAGTGAACAGGTAGTCAATAACCTAACGATTTGGCTGTGATTTCAGCCATGCAGTATTAGGTATTTTCTTTACATCTCATTTTTAGGAAGATGTCCTCCTCTTTTGAGGTCCAAGGGAGAAAAGTCTTTTTGCAGTTTCTAACAACAAATATTACAGATAAGAAATACATTAGGATCAGATCAAAATGACATACATTTTGGAATTTTCAAAGTCATATACATATATTGTCAAGTACACATGGAAGATTCTCCAGGAGAGATCATATGTTAAGCCACAAGTCTTAATAAATTTAAGAAGTTTGAAATCATATCAACGATGTTTCTGACCACAATGATATGAAACTAAAAATTACTTACAAGAAGAAAATTGGAAAATTCACACATACGTGGAGATTAAACAACATGGTATTGAACAACCGAAGGGTGAAGTAAGAAATCAAAAGAGAATTGAAAAATTACCTTGAGAAAAATGCAAATGTAAATACAACATACCAAACTTATGGGATGTAGCAAAAGCCATTCTAAGAATTTCATAACAATAAATCCCTATATCAAGAAATAAGAAAGATCTCAAATAGCCTCATTTTACACCTCAGTGAAGTAGAAAAACAACAAACAAAACCCAAAGTTAGTAGAGGAAGAAAATAACAAAGATCAGAGCAGAAATATATGAAATAGAGACTAAAAAGAAAATAAAGAAGATCTATGAAACTAAGGTGTTATTCTTTTTTAATTTTAATATCAGTGTAGTTAATATACAATGTTATATTCACTTAGAGTGTACAATATAGCAATTTAACAATTAAGAGATGGTTTTTTGAGGAAGAAACAAAATTGACAACCTTAGAGAGAGACCCAAAAAGAGAGGACTCAAAATCAGAAATGAATGTTACAACTGATACCATAGAAATACAAAGGATCAAGATACTAGGATGAACAATGATATGGCAATAAATTGAACAGCCTAGAAAAAATGGATAAATTCCTAGAAACATACAACCTACCAAGACTAAATCATGAGAAAGAAAATCTGAACAGATCAGTTACTAGGAAGAAGACTGAATTAATAATCAAAACCTCCCAATCAACAAAAAGTCCAGGACCAGATGGCTTCACTGGTGAAATCTACCAAACATGTAAAGAATTTATGCCAATTCCTTCTTAAACTCTTCTAAAAAATAGAAGGAGAGGGAACACTTCCAAACATTTTATGAGTTCAGCATTGTCCTGATACCAGAACCAGACAAGGGTGCCACAAGAAAAAGAAATTACAGGCTAATAGCCCTGATGAACACAGATACAAAAATGCTCAACAATATATTAGCAAACTGAATTCACAAGATATTAAAAAGATCATACACCATGTTCAAGTGGGATTTATTCCAGGATTATAATGGTTAAACATTAATCAATGCAATACACCATGTCAACAAAATGAGGGTAAAAACTCTCAACATACTAGGTATTGAGGGAATGTACCTCAGCACAATAAAGGCCATACGTGACAAGGCAACAGCTAACATCTTACCCAATAGTGAAAAACCTCACGCTTTTCCTCTAAGATCAGGAACACGACAAGAATGGCCTCTCTCACTACTTTAATTCAACATAGTATTGGAAGTCCTAGTCAGAGTCATTAGACAAGAAAAAGAGATAAAAAGCATCCAAATAAAAAGGAAGAAGTAAAACTGTCCCCTATTTGCAGATGACATGATATCATATATAGAAAACCCTGAAGACTTCACCAAAAAAAAACAGTTAGAATAACTAAATTCAGTAAAGCTGCAAGATACAAAATCAATATATAAACATTTGTTGCATTTACATACACAAATAGCTAACAGAAAGAGAAATTAAGAAAATCCCATTTACAATTGCATCAAAAAAGTAAAATAGGATGAAATTTAAGCAAGGAGATGACAGACTTGTACACTGAAAATTATGAGACACTGATGAAAGAAATTGAAGATAACATAAATGGAAAAGTATTCCATGCTAATGGATTGGAAGAATTAATATTGTTAAAATGTCCATACTATCCAAGGCAATCTTGGATTCAATGCAATCCCTATCAAAATCCCAAAGGTATTTTTCATGGAAATAGAACAAATGGTCCCAAAATTTGTATGGAACCACAAAAGACCCCAAATAGCTAAAGCAATCTTGAAAAAAGAAGAATAAAGCTGGAGGCACCACACTTCCTGATTTCAAACTATATTACAAAGCTATAGTAATCAAAACAGTGGTATTGGCATAAAACAGACACATGGATCAACTGAAACAGAATAGAGTGCCCAGAAATAAACACATGCATATATGGTCAATTAATTTATGACAAAGGAACAAAAAAGAATGGGAAGACAGTCTCTTTAATAAATGATGTTGAAAAAACAGGACGGCTACATGCAAAAGAATGAAAGTGGACCACTATCTTATACCACTCACAAAAATTAACCTGAAACAGAGCAAAGATTTAGATGTAAGATTTGAAACCATAAAACTCCTAGAAGAAAACACAGGGAAAAAGATCTTTGACATTGTTTTAGTGATAATCTCTTGGACAGTCACCAAAAGTACAGGCAACAAAAGCTAAGATTAACAAACAGGCATACATAAAAATTAACTCAGAATAGAGTAAAGACTAGAATGTAGGAGCCGAAACTTAAAACTCCTGGAAGAAAACATAGGTGGTAAGCTCTTGACATCAGTCTTGGTGATGACTTTTTGGATTTGACAATAAATACAAAAGCGACAAAGGCAGAAATAAACAAGTAGGGCTTACTCAAACTAAAAACCTTCTGCACAGCAAAGGAAACCACCAACAAAATAAAAAGGCAACCTACTGCATGGGAGAAAATATTTGTAAATCATTTATCTGATAAAATATCCAAAATATATAAAGAACTTTACAACTCAACAGCAAAAAACCCAATCTGATTTAAAAGTGAGCAGAGATCTAAATAGACATTTTTTCCCCAAAGAGATACAGGTGTGCCAACAGACACAAGATACTCAACATCACCCGTTGTCACAGAAATGCAAACCAAACCCACAATGAGCTATCACCTCACACCAGTCAGACGGCTATTGTCAAAAAGACAAGAAATAGCAAGTGTTGGTGAGCGAGGACATGGAGAAGAGGAAACCCTTTTGCACTGTTGGTGGGAAGGTAGATTGGTACAGCCACTATGGAAAACAGTATGGAGCTTCCTCAAAAAGTTAACAATAGAACTACCCTACCGTCCAGCAATTCCTTCGGGTATTTATCTGAAGGAAACAAAAATATTAACTCAAAAAAAAAAAAAAAAAAACCAAACAACCCTGCACTCCCATGTTCTTTGCAGCGTTATTTATAATAGCCGAGACATGCACACAACCCAAGTGTCCACTGATGGATGAGCGGATAAAGTCACACGCACACAGGCACATTACTCAGCCGTAAAAGAAAAGAAAATAAGAAAATAAATTGGAACAACATGGATGGGCCTTGAGGGCATTATGCTAAGTGAAATTAAGTCAGACAGGGAAAGACAAATGCTATATGACCTCTCTTCTATGTGGAATCTAAAGGATGCAGAGATCACACTGGTAACTGCCAGTGGTGGGAGGTTGGGGGGTGGAGAAATGGGTGAAACTGGTCAAAAGGTATAAACTTTCAGTCAGAAAATAAGTAAGTCATGGGGATATACCGTACAGCATGGTGACTACAGCTACACAATCCTCCATTGCATATTTGGGGGGCTCAGTCAGTTAAGTGTCTCACTCTGGCTCAGGTCATGATCTTGGGGGTCCCGGGATCAAGCCCTGTGTTGGGCTCCCCACTCAGCAGGGAGCCTGCTTCTCCCTCTCCTTCTGCCCCTCCCCCTGCTCATGTGCCCATGCTCGCTTTCTTTCTCTTTCACATGCTCTCTCTCTTGAATAAATAAAATCTTAAAAAAAACCCCAAAGTTCCTGAAGTACAGAACAGAATAAAACATCTTGGCACAGATTCACTAGCCTCAGCCAGTCTGGGGTACATGCATTTTATCAAACACTCTAGGTGACTTCGATGCAGGTGCTTTAGAAAAATAACTTCTCTATATATTTTATATAATATATATTGTATATATATAAAGCAGAAAAGGGAATTTGAAAGCTAATATGGGCATTTCTTCAGAGGAAGTTTATCTACATGTTTCTAGTAGTTTTTGGTCTGTGTTCCAATGAAACTTAGCATGTACGAGAACAAGTATTGCTTGACTAAAGTAATTAAAAATTCTTAGGCTTTGAAGGTTTAATAAAACAGTGTTTGGATAAACAGAATCAGCCCTGTGTCACAGGTTTTACAAAGCATGAATCCATTTCTCCCCACAAAGTACCTCCTAACATACTACATAATTTTTGTTACATTTTTATTTTTTTTAAAGATTTTATTTATTTATTTGAGAGAGAGAGAGAGAAAGTGCAGAAGTGGGGGGAAGAGAAAAGGGAGAGGGACAAGGAGACTCCCCATTCAGTGGGGAGCGAGACACGGGGCTTGATCCCAGGACCTCAATTTCATGACCAGAGCCAAAGTCATACGCTTAAGCAACTGAGCCACCCAGGCACCCCTAATTTTTGTTACGTTTATTATCTGTCTCTTCCTGCGAGTATGTACATTTCACAAGGACAGGGATTTCTGCGTTGTTTACTGCTGTATTCTGAGCTCACAGTGCCTGGCACAGAGAAGGTACTCTATAAATTACATAAATTGAACGAACAATTGGTTAAATTTAGGCACGATGTAAGTTCCCCATAACCTAAAGATTACAGGTCTGTGTTGATGCCAAAGACTGCCGTAAGGGTTAATTATGGTAGCAGATGCTGTTGCAGGACTGCTTCTGATTCCCAAGTGCCAGTATGAGAGCAGCAGCGCACGGTGGAAGCCAGAGGGCCACGTGTGAGCAGAGATCAAGGAACATGGCCACACAGGCAGCAGGCCATACTCGTCCTAGGTCGGTGGCCTTGTCTTTTAGTGTGATGGTACTCAAGTTGCTGCCTTTGCTACTTCCATTCCTTATAGACATTTTTATAAAGGCTATCACCGCACAATTGTAAATCATTAATCTATGTCGCCCATAATGGGCCTCATCGCCCTCTTTCTAGCTAAGTTGCCAAGTTCTGCCGTAAGCAAACTGCAGGTGCTTACTAAGTGTTACTGAGCCCCACTAGCTCAACTGGCTTTGGGGTCAGACAAGACGATTCCTGGTACTAATGCACATTAAAATGCTGCTTTAGATATCTAATTCAAGAGTAAAGAAGCACTGGATTTATTTATTTTTACCTAGTACATTATAGCTTTTAAATATTCTAAATACAAATCCTGCAATGTCTATGCAGTGGGCTCTAATGAAAGGCCCCCCAAACTTTCCCCTAAAAATGGCTAAACATATGTGTATTTTTCTCCAATGTTTATTACTTATTTCCAAATATACAAAAAATGGTGAAGGGATAGTACAAGGGACACCCTAGTACAACAGTTATTTTGTCTTATTTTATCACATGTGTACGGATGTATCTCATACGTCTGTATTTTATCCTTCAATTTGTCTATACGTACATATTTATGAGAATATGTATATGCAGTAGAATCTATATCTAGCTTTTTGCTGAACCCCCTGAAAGCAATTTGTGGCTCTCGTAACACTTTACTCCTACATATTTCAGCCTGCATCTCCTAAGAATAACTTAGGCACATCCCATGTACGTGGATGAGATGAGCACATGTTCATATGTACCAATCAAACATCTTGAATTCTTGTCTCAGGCAGAAAGGTGCTTTGTTATAGTCAGGAGAGAGGCCCCCGAAGTTGGGAGGTCCTGGCAGCCACCAATTCAGCTAATGGCAGCCCCCCCCCCCCCGTGCATGTGAACCCTTAGTGAGTGGGCCACTAATTAGCTCTGTGGCTTGGGGCAAGTGGCTTACCAGCTCTGATGACGATAGCGCTGGTGGTGATAATGATAATAGTAGCCCAGCAAACACTTACTAGACTTTACCATGGGCCAGGACTCACTATTCTAGATCTTTTTCCTAGGAGGGACGTCACCAAGATGGTGACAGAGGTTATTCCTGCCTTTGCTCCTCTTCAAAAGAACAGACAACTATTCATGAACAACACACCACTGAGAAAATCCTAGAACTGGGGGGTAAGGCTGAAGCACCCCCCGTACTACAGAAACCAAGACAGATTCATTAGAAGGGTAAGAGAAGCAACTACACCTTGACCACATTGCTCCTCCCCCAGGGCAGCAGAGCACCATGCAGAGAGGTCTCCCCGGAGTCTCTGGTGGGAAAAGAGAGCCTCAGATGGACATCCAGCTCCCCCAGCATTGAGGCTTGCTTGTGGGGAGCCCCCATCTCCTGTTTCACCCTATGAGGATCATGAAGGAACCTGTAAAGCTTGACTGGAAATCTGATGGTGATGGAGAAAGTGGGAGGGGCTTGCAACAACCAGCACTTGGATCTTGGCACACTGAGTTTCTACTTGCAGCACCCAAGTAGTAGTCCTAACCAACTCTGCTCATCTACGGAGCCACGATGGTGGCACAATCTGACCAGGGCACTAGAACACAGGTCTTCCTGAGTCAGGACTTCAAATGAAAAGCCTCCCAGCCCTGGAGTCTGGTCTGTCCCCTCATCCAGGCAAGGAGCTGAGTCATAGTTCTGCCCACTACCAAGTATAGCTCCTGGCCCTGCCTAACCAGGAAGCCAGGCTGGAACACCTGAAAACTGCATAGCCCGGCAACACCTGAGTGGAGTTTAAAAAGCAGAACAAAACCAGTGGCACCATTTAGCCAGGGTACTTGAGGTGTGAGTTGACTTGAGTCAAGACCACAAAGAGCCTTGCCAGGCTTGGAGCCAGTTCTCTGTTCCACCCAGGCAAGGGAGTTAATTCATAGTTCCATCCACTGGTGAGTATAGCTCTCAGCCCCACCCAGCCAGAGAGCCTTCCAGAACACCTGGTAAGTTATATGAAGTCATCTCTCCTGCTCTGTCTGGAAGGGGGAGCTAGTTCATAGCTTTACTCACTGCTGAGGGTAGCTTTGGGCCCTGCCTGACAGGGAAGCCTGGCCTGAGCACCCGGTAATAGTTTGGCTCAGTAGCACTAGAGCAGAAACCCCAGCCAGTAGCTCTGCCTGTTTTCAGAGGCAACCTGGTGACCCAGTCTAGACACAGGTGGGTACACAAGTTTGCCTGATTAGCTCCCCAAACAAGAGTCTTATCAGCCTTGGGGTGTGTGCACCCAACCCTGTTACCCCTCTGGGACAGGGAAGCTAACCTGTAGCCCTACCCAGTGCTGAATACAGCCTCCAGCCATGCTCACAAGGAAACCTAACCAGCGCTCCCGGTAATCTCAGCAGCTCACCCCACAGCCCTGATTACTGTGATATTAGAACAGAAAGTTCAACTAGTGGCTCTGCATCCACAGAGTCAAGATGGTGACCCTATGTGTCCAAGGAGCTTAGCATGTAGGTCTGTGTGATTTGATTCCCAAAAAGCCTTGCCAGACCTGGGGACTGTTCTCCAGCCCCAACCATGCAGGGAAGGTAATTTATTGCCACACCCAAAGCAGAAAAGAATCTCCAGCCTCACCTGACCTGGAAACCTAACCAGAGCTCCCAGGAATCTGTATGGCCCGTTTTGCAACTCCTATTATGGAAGCACTGAATGGAGAACCCAGTCAGTGGCCCACCCGTCTAGAGAGCTAGGATAGTGCCCTGTCAGGCCAGGGAACTTGGTGCATAGTTCATTCTGACTAATTTGATCCCCAAACAAGAGCCTTGCCAGCCGTGGGTCCTATATGGGGCCCTGCCTGGGTAGAGAAACTAATTCATAGCCCCATCTGCTGTTGAATAGTTTTTAGCCCACCTGGCTAGGGGACCTAAACAGAGCACATGAGAAGCTGTATAGTTCACCCTACAACCCTGCTTACAGTGGCACATGAATGGAGAGCACAGCACAGGGCTTTCCCCATCTGCAGAGCAAAACTGGTAGCCCTGTCTGACCAGGATATTCAGTGCAAAGTCTATCCTGATTCAGTCCTCAAATAATGAGCAGTGCAGGCCTTAAAGCCTATTCTGCTACCCCACCAGGACAGGGAAGCTAATTCACAGCCCTGCCTATTACAGAGTATAGTACCCAGTTCCAAAGCCTGGGAAGCCTGACCAGAGAACTCAGGCAGCCATAGAACCCATCCTACAACCTTGCATGAACAGGGAACCAAAAACAGTCCTATCGAGTGTTATCAGCAGCCCTCCCAGACGCCTGTCATGACCTCAGAGCCTGGTCAGTGGCCTCATCCAAAAACAGACCCTGGTAGCAAGCTCTGCCTGCTCAAGTATATCATCAGCTGACATGTCCTAAACCCCAAGCTGAGCAGACTGGTGAAGGACTGCCTGCCAAAGTGAACGTACAAAGTCTGGAAAAGGAAATAGCTGACTCAATGTAAGGAATCCATACTAATGTAAGGAATCAAGGATCATGAAAAACTGGGTAAAAATGACACCCAAAGGAAATTAATAACGCTCCAATAATTGACTTAAAGAAATGGAGATATATGAAATCTATGAACTGTCAGACAAATAATTCAGAATAATCCTCATAAAGATGTTTAATGAACTACAACACACAGACAACTAAATGAAATTAGGAAAACAACTCATGAGCAAAATGAATTCAATAAAGAAATTGAAGTCATCAAAAAAAAAAAAAATCAACAAAATGAACAGAAATCCTAAAGCTAAAAAATACAATGACTGAACTGGAGAACTCAATAGAGAGCTTCAAAAGCAGACTTGACCATGCAGAAGAAAGAACGAATGATCTAGCAGATAGGACACTGGAAATTATCCAGTCAGAGGAGCAAAAAGAAAAAAGAATGAAAAAAGTGAAGAAAGCCTACAGGATGTATGTGACACAAAAAAAGAAACAATATCCACATTATGGGAATTCCAGAAGAGAAAGAGAAAAGGACAGAAAGTAGATTTAAAGCAGTAATAGCTGAAAACTTCCTAAACTTGTGGAGAGAAATGAACATCCAGAAACATGAAGCCCAAAGGACTCCAGATAGGATGAACCTAAATAGGACTATATCACCACACATTTTAATTAAAATTTCAAAAGTTGAAGACAAAGAATTCTGAAAGCAGCAAGAGAGAAGAGACAAGTTCCATGCAAGGTCACTCCCAGCACACTATCGGTAGGTTTCTCAACAGAAACTTTTCAGGCCAGGAGTGAATGGGACGATATATACAAAATATTTAAAAGAAAAACTCTCAACCAAGAATTGTATACCTAGCAAAGCTGCCTTTCAGAAATGGAGAGATAGGGTTTCACAAACAAAGAAAAGCCTAGGGAGTTCATCACTGCTAGACCTGTTCTACAAGAAGCTAAAGAAGTTGTTTAAGTGGAAGTTAACACTATTTAACATCATAAAAACGTAAGAAGATAGTGTGAAATTCACTAGTATGGTAAATATATAGTCAAACTTAGAGTCTATAATATGGTAATGATGGTGTGTAATTCATTTACAATTTAGTTTAAAAGTTCAAAAAACAAGCATAGTAAATTAATAACCACAACTGCAATAATCTGTTATGGGATACAAAGTATAAAAATATGTAAAATGTAACATCAAAAGTCTAAAATGTGAGTGGGAGGAGAAGTAAAAGTGTAAAGTTTAGGAATGCTATGGAAGTTATCAGTTTAAAATAGGGTGTTATGGGGTGCCTGGTTGGCTCAGTAGGTGGAACATGTGACTCTTGATCTCAGGGTTGTGTGTTTGAGCCCCATGATAGGGGTAGAGATTACTTAAAAAAAAAATAAGGTGTTATAATTTTCAGATATTTTATGAATGCCTCATGGTAACCATAAGGGAAAGACCTGTATTAATTACACAAAAGAACATGATACAGAAGTCAAGGCATACTGATCCTGAAAGACATCAATATATTTAAATACATATGTATATATACATATAAAAATATATAAAATAATGAACATAAAAAAATATATATAATACATACATAAAATATATATAAAAGCATAAGAAGCAAGGAATGATGGCTCTACAAAACAGCCAGAAAACAATGAACAAAATGCCAATATTAAGTACTTATCAATAATGATTGTAAATGTAAATAAATTAATTTTTTAATCAAAAGATAGAGAATGACTGAATGTATTAAGAAAAACACCAAGATCTAGTGATATGTTGCCTACAAGAGACTGACTTTAACCTTAAACATACATGTAGACTGAGAGTAAAAGAATGAAAAAAGATAATCAAGCAATGTTAATAAAAAAAAAGCAAGGACACCTATATTTATATCAGACAAAACAGACATTAAACAAATAATGGAAAGAAGATACAAAAATGGCCAGTATGTAATGATAAAGGGGTCAATCCTTCAAGAAAATAGAACGTTTTGAATATTTATACTCCCCATCATTGGTCCACCTAAATATATAAAGCAAAACCTAACAGAAATAAACACCAGTAAATAATAGTTAGGGTCTTTGTAAAACACTCTCAACAATGGATTGATCATCTAGATAGAGAATCAACAAGGAAACAGCAGTTTTGAGCAATATTATAGATAAAATGGACCTAACAGACATGTACAGAACAACCTAGCCAATAAAGCAGAATACATACTCTTCTCAAGCACACATGAAACATTTTCTAGGATAGACCATATATTAGGTCACTAAACAAGTCTTAGCAAATTCCAGAAGACTGAAATCATACCAATATCTTCACTGAACACAATGGTATGAAACTAAAAAATAATGAAGAAAATTACAAAACTCACTAATACATGGAAATCAAACAATGCTGTCTTGAACAACCAATGGATCAAAGAATAAATAAAAGAAGAAATTTATAAGTATCTTTAGCCAAATGAAAATACAACATACCAAAACTTATGGGATGCAACCAAAGCAGTTATAAGAGGGAAGTTCATAGCAATAAATACCTAAACAACAAGAAAGATATCAAGAAAACTTAACTCTATGCCTCAAAGAAGAGCAAACTAAGCCCTTCAGTTGAAGGAAGGCAATAGTAAAGGCTAGAACAGAAATATATGAAATAGAGAGAAGGAAAGCAATAGGAAAATTTAAAAAATTAGTCGTGGTTCTTTAAAAAGATAAACAAAATAGTCAAAACTTGAGCTAGACACACCAAGGAAAAAAGAGAAAGGATCCAAATAAACAAAATTATAAATGAAAGAGGTTATATTACAACTGATATTACAGAAATTTAAAAGATCATAAGAAGCTACTATGAACACTACAAATTGGACAATCTAGAAGAAATGAAAAAAACCTTAGAAACATACAACCTACTAAGACTGGATTATTAAGAATTAGAAAATCTAAAAAGACCAATTACTAGTAAGGATACTGAATCACTAATCAAAAATCTCCCCACAAAGAAAACCCTAGCACCATACGGCTTCATGGGTGAATTTTACCAAACATTTACAGAAGAATTAACATGAATTCCTTAATGCTTCCAAAACATCGAAGAGAAAGGAACACTCCCAAACTCATTTTACAAGGCAAGTATTATCCTGATACAAAGCCAGAAAAGGACACTATGAGAAAACTACAGATCCATCCCTGATAAATACAGATGCAAAAATTCTCAATAAAATAGTAGCAAACCAAATTCAGTGGCACATTAAAAGGATTATTTGCCGTGATCAAGTGAGATTTATCCTTGGGATACAAGATGTTTCAGCATATGCAAATCAATAAATGTGATACATTAATAGAATGAAAGAAAAATCATATGATCATCTCAATAGATGCAGAAGCATTTGACAAAACTCAACATCCTTTCATGATAAAAATTCTTAACAAATGAGGTATAGAGGGACCATATCTCAACATGATAAAGGCCTTCTGTGACAAGCCCACAGTGAACATCACATTCAATGGTGAAAAACTGAAAGCTTTTCCTATAAAATAGGAACAAGACCATGGTGCCCACTCTCATCACTCCTATTCAACTTTGTACTGGAAGTTTGAGCCAGAATAATCAGGCAAAAAAAATAAATAAAAATAAATAATTTTTAAAAAATTTTTAAAAAGATAAAAAGCATCAGCACTGGAAAGGAAGAAATAAAATGGTCTCTATTCTCAGATGACATGATTTTACATATAGAAAATCCCAAAAAACTGTTAGACCTAATCAATGAATTCAGTAAAGTTGCAGGATATGAAATTAATATACAAAAATCTGTATCATTTCCATAATGGCAAATTATCTGAAAAAGAAATAAAGTAAATGATGCCATTTTACAATAACATCAAAACCAATAAAATAATTAGGAATAAATTTAACCAAAGAAGTTAAAGTTCTCTACACTGAAAACTATAAGACAATGATGAAAGAAACTGATGAAGACACAAATAAAAAGGGGTTCAATGTGCATGGATAGAAGAATACTAAAATGTCCATACCACCTCAAGACTTGTGTAGATTCAATGCAATCCCCTGTCAAGATTCTGATGGCATTTATTATAGAAGTAGAAAAAACAATCCTTAAGTTTACATCGAACCACAAAAAACCCTGAATTTCCAAAGCAATCTTGAAAAAGAGGAATGAAGTTACAGGCATCGCACTTCTAGATCTGAAGCTATTTTATAAAGCTATAATAATCAAAACAGTATGGTACTGGCATAAAATAGATACATACACCAACAGAACACACCTGAGAGATCAGAAATAAACCCATATGTGGTCAATGAGTATTTGACAAGGGGGCTAAGAATACGCCAATGGAGAAAAGACAATTTCTTTAATTAATGCTGCTTGAGAAATTGGATATTCACTTGTAAAAGAAAGAAATTAGACCCTTATTTTACCACTTACAAAAGTAACTCAAAATGGACCAAAGACTTCAATGTAAAATTAGAAACCATAAAATTCCTAGATGAAAGCATAGGAAAAAAACCTCCTTGACAAGGGGTTTGGCACTAAACTTTTGGATATGATTCCCTAAAGCATGAGCAACAAAATAAAAAATAAGCAAGTGGGATTATATCAAACTAAAAAGCTTTTTTGCAGGAAAAAAAATCAACAAAATGAAAAGAACACCTATGGAATGGGAAAAAAATTGAAAACCACGTACCTGATGACTTATATATTATGTGTACTGTTTTTATATAAAATATAAAATGTTTACATATTACATAAAAATATTACATAGATACATAAAGACCTCATTACAAAATAGCAAAAAACCAAATAATCCAATTTAAAAACAGGTGAAGGGGGCACCCGGGTGGCTCAGACAGTTAAGCATCCTACTCTTTAAAAAAAAATTTTTTTTTTAAGATTTTATTTATTCATTTGACAGACAGAGAGACAGCCAGAGAGAGAGGGAACACAAGCAGGGGGAGTGGGAGAGGAAGAAGCAGGCTCCCAGCGGAGGAGCCTGATGTGGGGCTCGATCCCAGAACGCTGGGATCACGCCCTGAGCCGAAGGCAGACGCTTAACGACTGAGCCACCCAGGCGCCCCTAAGCATCCTACTCTTGATTTCAGCTCAGGTCATGATCTCAGGATCCCATGTGGGGCTCTGTGCTCAGTGAAGAGTCTGCTTGTCTCTCTCCCTCCAATCCTCCCCCTGCTTGTGCTCCTGCTCTCTCAAATAGATAAATACATAAATTCTTTAAAAAATCTTTTAAAGGGGCGCCTGGGTAGCGCAGTCGTTAAAGCGTCTGCCTTCGGCTCAGGGCGTGATCCTGGCGTACCGGGATCGAGTCCCACATCGGGCTCCTCCGCTATGAGCCTGCTTCTTCCTCTCCCACTCCCCCTGCTGTGTTCCCTCTCTCGCTGGCTGTCTCTCTGTTAAATAAATAAATAAAATCTTTAAAAAAAAAAAATCTTTTAAAAAGTGGGTAAAGGATCTGAATAGTAATTTTTCCAAGAAGGTATACACATGGCTAACAGGTACATGAAAAGGTATTCAACATCACTAATCAATAGGGAAATGCAAATCAAAACTACAATGAGGTATCGCTTCACACCTGTGAGAATGCCCATCATCAAAAAGACAAGAGATAACAAATGCTGGTACGGATGTGGAGAAAAGGAAACCCTTATGCACTGTCGGTGGGATTGTGAATTGGCGCAGCAACTATGGAAAATAGTGTGGCAGCTCCTCAAAAAATTAAAAATAGAATTGCCATATGATCTACCAACTCCACTTCTGGGTATATAAAGAAACAAAAAAATCACTATGTTAAGGAGATATGCGAACCCCCATGTTCATAGCTGTATTATTTGCAATAGCTGAGACATGGAAACAACCTAAGTGTCCACCAGTGTTTGAGTAAAGAAGCTGTGGTATATACACGATGGAATATTACTGAGCCATTAAAAAGAAGGCAGTCCTGCCATTTGCAACAACATTGGATTTGGTAAATCCCGAGGGCATTATGCTACCTGAAGTAAATCAGAGAGAGACAAATACCATGTGATCTCACCTATATGTGGAACCTAAGGAAAAAAGCAAGCTCATAGAAAAAAAAAAATCAGATTTGTGGTTACCAGAGGTTGGATGGGAGCTGTGGGAATTGGATGAAACTGGTCAAAAAGCGCTAACTTGCAGTTATAAGATAAATAAGTACTAAGGATGTAACATACAACATGATGACTATAGTTACCATGGCTACATGGTATGTTTGAAAGTCGTGAAGTGTTAAGTCCAAAGAATCCTCACTACAAGGAAAAAACTTCTTTTAGTTTTGGTAACTATATGAAATGACTGGTGGTCACTAAATTCCTGTGGCAATCATTTCAGGATATATGCAGGTCAAATAATTATGCTGTACACCTTAAAGTTCTACAGTATTGTCTGTTAATTATATCTCAATAAAACTAGAAAAAACTTAAAAATAAATCCTTTCCCTAGATTTTATTGACTTCATCCCATAACCAGCCATCAGGGCTTCGCACTGTGTCAACTTAACTACACCGAAACTACATTTCCCAGAATTCCCTTTTCTACATGATTCTGTTTAAGGTTGGTCACAGGAGAAATGTGCTTAGGATGTGACGTGGAAAGGAAGCAGTGGCCAGTTCTCATGCTCTGCAGGTTGGAGCAGGGTGCCAGGTTCCGTGGCAGCATGTACGTGCAGCGCCCAGCTGCTGGCTCCCCTGGTGGGCATGCAGCTGCTCACAGGCCCGCAGCCTCCAGCTCCCACTGCTCCTCCATTTTCAGCCGCTGCTGGGACTGGTCAAGTGCATCTTAGGTTCATCCCAGCACATCCTTGATCTCCTCGACTTCCCATCGGCTTTTCCTCCTAACTGTTGATCAGATCTGGGGAGGTCTCAGGTCCCACACTGGGGGCACAGCCTTCTCTGCCCGCTCCCATGATGGTGTACAGTCCTTACTCTAGATCACGCATAAGCCCGCGTGAGCCCTGGCTGATACAGCAGTCCTATGAAGTACTTATTTTTATTACCCTCCTTTGACAGATACAGAAACTGAGGCACAGAGAGGGAGCATAACTTGCCCAGGGTTGTCATAGAGCTAAGTATCTGGAAGAGATGGGATACAAATGCAAACGCTGGCTCAGAGGCCAAACTTGTGATCATCATTTTTGTAATATGCAAAATGGTAAAAAATGATTTTTAGCTTTTGGGGATTAAAGGTGATGATATATACATACATACACACACATATATAAATCATAGATATCATATGTAATGTGCAGTATATCACATATAAATAAATAAATTAAATGGACCATGAGAGACACAGATATGTGCTTAAGAAGTGGAAGCGATTGCCATGGAAGATGACACGGTATATGTAATTCTAAAGGTCTATTCAGTTGCAGTCGAGAGACATCTCAAAGCATGAGCCACTAAGCCCAGCGACACAGAGGGACTGATATGCAGGAGCTGGGGGTGCTGGGTTCTGGGTAGGAGTGCAGACTGAGTACCAAAGGATGCAGCAGCAGACATCGGCTTGGCTCTTGAGGGACCCTAATAGATCAGGAGCTAGGACAACTGGCAGGGAGAGAAGGTGCTTCGTGGGTCCCCCAAGTGGTTGCTCCCCTCCTGCCACCATAAGGTTTTATTTATGCCATTTCTAATTTATTTTCTCTTCCTGAGTCTTTGACAAATAATCACAGGCATTAGACTACTGTTCCAGAGCAAACAGGACAGAATCTCTCACCTAAAGACATGAGTGGTCATAGCTATTGAAGTCATCAGTCACCCCTGACTTTATCCATGGCCACACAAAAAACATTTCTGCATCTTCCAAAAGTCATAGTTGAAGGCCATCCACTGTTACCTGGAGTGATTCTTATAAAAGGAACCTACTAAGATTTATTTATTTATTTTTAAAGATTTTATTTATTTATGTGACAGAGAGACAGCCAGCGAGAGAGGGAACAGAGCAGGCGAGTGAGAGAGGAAGAAGCAGGCCCCCAGCAGAGGAGCCTGATGTGGGACTCGATCCCGGAATGCCGGGATCACGCCCTGAGCGGAAGGCAGACGCTTTAACGACTGCGCTACCCAGGCGCCCCGGAACCTACTAAGATTTAGCACCCAGGACCATTCGTGGTCTTGGATCTAGATTATTTTTTAAATCTAACAATAAAAATTGTGTTTCTCTTTCTGCTTTCAGTTCCGGGGAGCTCAACACTTAATCCCCAAGTCCTTTTAGTCTGTCCTTCTCTATCAATATGCTTTCTGATCTTTTACTCAGGACAACTATTCTGCAATTTTATACACACACAAATACATATATAGATATATATTTACTTAAACTATTTCTAGAAGTAAGGCAGTACATAATTTATAAATGCCAAATACAGACATTAAGCAATACTGAAGAAATAAGAGAATAAAACTAAACAGCATTATACAACATTCTCAGTAAGTAGAAGTGAAATGAGGGATACTGTTGACTTGCCTCCTTCCCACAGTGCATTGGAGAGATCTGTGTGCCCAGGTGGAATGCTGCGCTGGTTTTAACCAGGTTCCCCCCGACCTACAAGGACTTACAAGTCATTGAGTCTGAAGCCCGTTTAGAAAAGGCTCACTTGGCTGAGCAAGAGCCTTATACTGTGAGACCCTGTGGGGATGTGGCTCTCTCACTCGTTAATCACAGTGATTCTTCAGCCAGGGTGTGCACGATGCCCTCATATTTGGCAGGGCAAGGGCTTGGTGAAGGGGCCTCTTCAGGGATACACCGAGATCCAGAGGGCAGGGAGTGGGCAGAGAGGCCGGGAAATATTCAGGTCCTGTTTGGGCAGAGTAGGACTGTCAAATCCAGGCGTTCCCTTCCTGCGCTGCAGAGCACCCACACAGAAAGCACTCCACCTGATATGGAGTCACACTCGGTGTCCTGGGAGCAGGGCTGGCACTGAGGCACACAGGCCAACAGCTTTCAGCAGCAGATGGACAGAGAGCCCCACGGGCCAGGACTGGAGGTGGTCCAGGCTCTGTGCCTCCCACTGCCACTGCCCCTCCCCACAACTGAAACCGTCTGCTCCTTCCTGCCTCCCTTCATGGCCTACTGTTGACCCTGCCCCCCACCTTGTTCACATAGCAGAGGGAGAAGTCATTCTGTGGGGAAGGTGAGGGCTCTCGCCTGAGGGCCGCAGCTTTCGGGCTCCCACTGACAACAGCAAGGGCTGTGGTGGGTCCAGGAGCCCTCTCTACTTTCCCGTGGCCTGGGCGGGTGAAATTCTAAACTTCAGGCCAGGTGGTGCTGGTGATGTGGGACTATTTTTTGAAAGCAGGTGTTGACCAAGAGCCTGCTGTAAGTGGGTTCTATGACAGCTATACCAGTATGTATTAACTGGATCCTCATAGAATCTCCTTCCACACCACCCCAGGAAGAAAGGGACTCCTCTGAGGTGACAAAAACCCAAGCTAGGGGAACCAAGGCATCTTGGGTGGCAAAGCAGCACGTGAGTACAGAGAAGGGGACAGAAATTCCCTTAGCATAAAGTTTTGGAGGGTCCAGGGGCTCATTCTCTTGGCATGAAGCCAAGAATCAGGGAGAAAGTTCCTTAAACTCAAAGTAATGTTTGAATTTCCATCTTGTTGGATAAAAGGTTGGAGGTGAGAAAGAGAAAACTAGCCAAAAGGTCTGAAGCCTTTTAGCAAAAGGTTCTTTTCTGACATTTTTTGGGGACAGATGAGAAAGAAAAAGTAAACAGAACATGTTTTTAAAGAAAACTGACATATACCGCTTACATGACCAAAGAACAAAACAAAACAAAAACCAAAAACTGAAAGGAAATGTACTAAAATGCTCTGTTATGGTAGCAGTAACAGGGTCATTAAAAAAATTCTAATTTCCATATCCAAAATCTATAAAGAACTTATCAAACTCAACACTCAAAAAACAAATAATCCAGTTAAGAAACAGGCAGAAGACATGAATAGACACTTTTCCAAAGAAGACAACCAGATGGCTAACAGACCCATGGAAAAATGCTCAACATCACTCAGCATCAGGGAAATGCAAATCAAAACCACAGTGAGATATTACCTCACGCCTGTGAGAATGGTTAAAATTAACAGCACAAGAAATAACAGGTGTTGGCGAGGATGCGGAGAAAGGGGAACCCTCTTACACTGTTGGTGGGAATGCAAATTGGTGCAGCCACTCTGGAAAACAGTATGGAGATTCCCCAAAAAGTTAAAACAGAACTTCTCTATGATCCAGCAATTGCACTAGTATACTAGTTCACCCAAAGAATACAAAAGTACAGATGTGAAGGGGCACATGCACCCCGATGTTTATAGCAGCATTACCAACAACAGGCAAACTATGGCAAGAGCCCAAATGCCCAATGACTGATGAATGGATAACGATGTGCTACATATGCACAATGGAATATTACTCAGCCATCAAAAAGAATGAAATCTTGCCATTTGCAATGACGTGGATGGAACTAAAGTGTATTATGCGAAGTGAACTAAGTCAGAGAAAGACAAACACCATTAAGATCACACTCATATATGGAATTTAAGAAAGAAAACAGATGAACATACAGGAAGGGGAAAAAGAGAAAAAGAGAGGGAAACAAGCCGTAAGAGACTCTTAACGATAGAGAACAAACTGAGGGTTGATGGGGGGGTGGGGGATGGGCTAGATGGGTGATGGGTATTAAGGAGGACATTTGTTGTGACGAGCACTGGGTGTTGTATGTAAGTGACGAATCACTGAATTCTACTCCAGAAACCAATATTGCCCTCTATGTTCAATAACTAAAATTTAAATTAAAAATTCTAATTTCCAAAGCAAAATTTGGGTGATTTGGTTTCATTACTTTCTAAACAAACTGAGGGCTTTGGGGGGGGGGAATGGGATAGGATGGTGATGGGTAGTAAGGAGGGCACATATTGCATGGTGCACTGGGTGTTATACGCAACTAATGAATCATCGAACTTCACATCAAAAACCAGGGATGTACTGTATGGTGACTAATAATATAATAAAAAAAATTACTATAAAAAAATTAAAAAATAAAATAAAAAACAAGGAGCAAATCCTCCTCTTTGCATGCAAAAAAAAATTAGAAAATGTGAAAACATCAAAGAATGGCTAATTGGAAGATATCAAAAAATATATTAATACAGGAGGAAAATTCACTGGAGACTAAAGTAGGTGTTTCAAGGTTAGGCCAATCTGATAGAGCTGTCAGATCACCAGGCAGACAGGATTTGGTCTAGATCTGTGAGATCTACAGCTCAGGTGCCTAGCTGCTGGCTCCCCGAAGGCACTGGCTATGGTCCTGCTGTCCCTGCCCCGGACCGGAGGGAGGTGCTGCCTCTGGAGCACGCCTGCCACACCCCACTTGGCTGCACCATGCCTGCACATGTCACACTCCATAGAATGGTCTGGACCAGCTGGTGGACTTGGTGCACAGGGACTCTCCTGGTCATCTTGTCCATTTCCAGTACCATATGTAGTTGAGAGGAGACATTCAAAGCGTTCGCTGACTCAGCTCCCGAGAGTGCGGGACTGTCCACTTCTGTTGCAGTTTACTTCCAGACACAATGTAGTTGACCTGCAGGGGACCAGCCCTGCCTACTGGGAGCCCCTTGTCACATGCGGGTACAGGAGCACTTCCTTGCAGATCTACCACCAAATCCGACTCCTTTGGTAGCAGAGCTGTGGGCAGACCACTACATAAATTGAGACAGGGAGGCGAGGCCAAGGGGAAAGCTGCTCCGAGATTAAGAGCAGAAGACATGCTTAAGATGCCTCATTTTCCTTCCTCTGCCTCAAAGATCTGATTCCAAGTCTTGCCAGGACCTATAATCACAGTTCGCTTCTTCCCTCCCCCCCCCCAGATTTACTCTTCCTTCCAGGCCTGAAAGAGCTATGATATCACTTACACATTCTTCAGGACTGCCAAACCCAGACGATGCTCTGGGAGAGGATTTTCTGGGGGAGACTTTCCACCACTCTGCATAGTCTGTGCAAATAAAATAATCCAGTATAGGCACTGTGGTTGACTGAAAACAGAGATTTTCTTCAGAGCCTGGACTGGGAGCCACAAACCTTGCAGGTAGAGCAAACTGGCATGCCCAATGGCCTCCTGTTTACATGGTGTCTTCCTGCTTCTGTGAGCAGGTGCCCCGCCCCTTGGGTCACTGCACTCTTACCCTGAGAATATTAGAGACCAAGGGGGAGGAGGGACAAACTAGTCTACTGAGTAGCTGCCGTGTACTGGACATCAGGCTTAGCGCTCAGAACAGGATAAAAAGTTTTAGGTTTTGCACAGGGGAAGAGACCATCCACAAAACAAAAAGGCAACCTACTAAATGGGGGATGACCTTTCAAATCATATGTCTGACAAAGGATTAATACCCCAAATATATAAATAACTCGTACAACTCGGCATCAAAACAACAATCCAATTTAAAAAATGGGCAAAGGACTGAATGAACATTTCTCCAAAGAAGACATCCCGATGGCCAACAGACACGTGAAAAGATGCTCAACATCACTCATCATCAGGGAAATGCAAACCCAAACCACAGTGAGATACCACCTCACACCTGTCAGAATGGCTATTTTCAAAAAGACAAGAAATAATAAGTGCTAATGAGGATGTAGAGAAAAGGAAACCCACTGTTGGTGGGAATGCAAACTGGTGTAGCCACTGTGGAAAACAGTATGAAGGTTCCTCAAATAATTAAAAATAGAGCTACCCTATGATCCAGCAATTACACTTCTAGGTGTTCATCTGAAGAAAGAAAAACACTAATTCCAAAAGATGTATTCACCCCTATGTTTACTGCCAACAGTTTTCACAGTAGCCATGATATGGAAACAGCCCAAGTGTGCGTCAATAGATGAATGGATATAAATGTGTATACATACGTACACACACACACACACACACACACTCAAATATTACTCAGCCATATAGAAAGAATGCAGTCTTGCCATTTGCAACAACACGGATAGGCCTAGAGGGTATTATGGTAAATAAATCAGATAAAGAAAGACAAATACTGTATGATTTCACTTAGATAGGGAATCTAAAAAGCAAAACAAAACAGAAATGGACTCACAGATACAGAAAACAATCTGGTGGTCGTCCGAGGGAAGGGAAGTAGGGATTGGTTGAAATCGCGGAAGAGGATTAAAAGGTACAAGCTTCCAATTATAAAATAAATAAAACACGGGCATGCACAGGGAATATAGTTAATAATATTATAACAGCTCTGTGTGGTGATAGATGGTAGCTAGATTTATCCTGGGGATCACTTCATAATGTGTATGAATGTTGAATCATTATGTTGTACACCTGAAACTAATACATCAACTACACTTCAATAAAATAAAAAAAATTAAAAAGGAAATACCTTCAACAAACAAATGGGCTCCAATGAGTTTCTAGTCACTGGGGGGAGGAAAAAAATAATTTTTTTTAAAGAGAAAAAAAGTAGGATAGCAATTCCATTCTGATGAACACAAAACAAAATGAAAACAGTTTTAGGAAGCTCTGCTCACCTTCCAGACTCTTCTTGTGACTTGGCTTTTTTCCCCCTTTAAAAAAAAATTGCTATATAGCTGACATGTATGTTAATTTCAGTTGTACGACATAATGAATGATTCACTGCGCGTGTATTGGGAAATGATCACCACCAACTTGCAGCTTGTGCTCTTGGTGTTCTATCTCAAACCTGCTCTTAAGTATAATTATAAATACACTTTAAAAGGTGAACATGCCCTGAGCAGCAGTAATCAAAGGTGAAGCAACAACTGGGCAGTCCCGCCTGAGGATACCCTGTTCCTGGTGACCGTGCAGAGGGAGTGCTACCCACAGCAGCACCCGGGAGCTGGCGGGAAAGGCAGGCTCTCAGGCCCCGCCCTGCACCTCCTGGACCAGCGTCTCTGCAGGCAGGCCCCAGGAACCTGTGATTTTCATGCCTGCTGACATTTGAGAAGCACTGGCAGAGGGAACGTCCAGGCCCCTATTGGGTCCCTCGGAAAAGGACAGGAACAGCACAACCAACGTGGGCTCATGAGTCAGATGTGCCTAGGACAATTGCCAGCCCCTGCCCCCACCCCCATCTGCTGTTGGTAACAACTGGGAGCAGCAGTTACCGGACCTAAATCTCAGGGTGTGCATCTGCAGGGTCGGGGTACGAATGGCCCCTGTGGGTAGAAATACCGAGAGGGTAAAGTAAGGCACTGGAGTACAGTTAGCCCCCAAAGCGCAGGACCTTCTAAGCAAGCAATTAATATTCATGATCACATCATGACTACTTCTTGGCTAAATTCTTCCCTGCATCAGCTTGTACCCAGGCAAAAAGCTGACCAACCGCAGGTGGTCTGCCACTGTTTCTGGCAGCTAGGAGGATGGACTACTTTTGACTTTCCCAGAGATGCTGGCTGGGCCCTCCCTTCCTCTTCCAGGCTCCCCCTGGCCTGATGGAGGGGCAGTGGGGCAGAAGGGCTCCTGTCAGCATGGCCACTGTTCTCTGCGTGGAAGAGAAGCGGGTCCTGACATGAAGGGCAGGGAGAGGCCAGGCGAGGCCACCCACACTTCCTCTTTGCCCTCTGTCCAGTGTTCCGTGGCTCGTGTCCCACTGGAGTCGGCTGGCACACACCACGAACCAGCGAGGGCTCCCCTCTGTGCCTCCCAGCCCAGCCTCCTCCTCTGGGCCCTCGTCACTCTGCGTCCCCCCCTTGTCCCCCGTCTCCTCCAAACAGCTGTGCCCAGGTTTTCCACCGCTCAGTCTGCCTTCACCAGCAGGCCCGAAACAGCCCCAAGTCTCCCACTTCTCCTCCCGTCTGTCTTTCCTTCTCTTGTTCATTTGAACACCGAGCGTGGAATCTGTGCCAGATACTACTTGGGGCACGAGGGATACACCAGTGGGCAAATCAGATAAAGTCGCTGCCTCAAGGTGCTTATGTTGAGCCAACACAGAGCGTGTTAAAAGGAGGGAAAGCCAGCAGGGCCGGGAGCAGGCCTGCTGGAGTGTGTGTGTGAGGCACAGGGGGCAGGGAAGGTTTTCCATCAGGTGGCCGGGCAGGCCTTGCTCACGCGGGCACATGGAGTGGAGACCCAAGGGGGCTGAGGGAGCAGCCACACGGCCACTGGGGTTGGCGGGGAGGGTGGTGGTGGCTCCAGGCAGAGGGGACAGAGAGGCCCAAGCTGTTCTGAAGGGTGGACCCTGAGGCAGGTGGCTGGACAGAGTGAGGCGAGAGAGGTGAGAACAGTGGAAGGGGGGGCAGCATCGGGCCTGCTGGGCCCTTGGGGGAAGGGGCTTGTATTCCACGTGGGACAGAATGGGCAGCCCCTGGGGGCTCTAAGCAGAGGAGTCGTGGGTCTCGCTTATGTTTTGAAGGGCCCTCTGGCTGTGCAGTGGAGAATGGGCTGCAGAAATAAAGAGCCACTCAGGGGCTCCTGGGGCAAGGCCGATGGCGGAGCTGAGAAGCAGGCAGATTCGGCGTGTATTCTGCAAGTGGAATAAACAGGGACCCCTGAAAGGGAAAACCTCAAAATGACTCTGGCATTTCTGTCCTGAGCATCTGAAGAATGGTTTGCCTTTTCTTGTGCTGGTTTCTCCCGAAATGCCACCTGCCCTCTGATGGCAGCTCAGGACCCTGACCACTGCCCCGGGGTCCAGCAGCCCTCCCTGGGCCTTTGTGCCTGTTGCTGCCCTGGGGCTCCCCTGGATACCCTGGACCCTCGGCCACCCTCAGCTCAGCTCAGCTCGGCTCAGGCATCGGTTCTGCTAAGAAGCCTCTCGTGACCCTCTGACTCCTGGCTAGCATCAACCAACCCACCCTTTGTGTAACGACAGCTACTGTTCACGGGTCCATGGGTGCTGAGTGGCACCTCAAAGGCACTCTAAGTGTCTGAGTAACTCTGCAAGGTAAGAATTAGTATCCTAAATGTTCAGATTAGAAAACAGAGTCTTAGCAATGTCACGTCACATGTCTGGCGTCACTCCGCTAGTAAGTAAACGAGTTAGGGTCCAACCCCAATACATCTGACCACAAAGCCTATGCCATACGCTGCCCTGTAGGAGTATTTTAAACCACAGCACCTGGAACATTCTGCTGGATATTTTGGTTTGCATGACTGCTGCTTCCACTGGAGGGTGAGCTACTGAAGGGAGGAGAGAGGGACAGTGTTGGTACAGAGGGGTTGTCCAATAAATGTCGGCCAAGGTTCCTTCCTTCAACATGGGATCACAACCCAGACGTAAGAGGCTATTGGGTGGTCACACACCCATTTGAGATGCATTGCTCTAGGCCCTCTTTCCCAACCTCAGTGTCATTCATTCATTTGACAATCTAGTAGTAGAGACAGATAATATACAAGAAAACAGATATATAAAATAATTTTAGATAGTAGTAACCGTAAAAAAAATATAATAGAGAGTGCTGGGGCCAGAGAAAGGGAGCTACTTTATGTGGGGCAGGCAGGGAAGGCGTCTCTGAAACATGAATGATGAGAAGGAACCTGCCATGTGAACATCTTGGAGGAGATCGTTCCAGGTGGACAGAACACTAGGTGCAAAGGTCGTGAGGCAGGAGCTTGCTACATCTGAGGAACAGAAAGCAGGCCAATGTGGACGGCCTAAGGGAGCAAGGGGGGAGAAACGTGGGAGACAAGGCTTGCGAGGTAAGTAGTAACCAGCTGATGTAAAGGTGAAGGCCTTGGTGAAGATCTGGAAGGGACTGCAAGGGCCACGAGAAGCCTCTGGAGAGTCTTAATCTTGAAAGAGACAGACCCGATGCACCTTTTCCAATGACGCACAGAAACACACGCACACAAACTGTGCTTGGGTCCAAGGACGGCAGGTTCAGAATTCCTGCTGTAGAGTCTAGTTCTGGAGTGCATGGGGTGAATCACGATAAAGCAAGCCTCACTTCAATGTCTGCTCTATTCTTTCCAACCTCCTTGAGTAGAAAAATGATCTGCTGTGGCCTCCCACAGAGCAAGTCTTTTTCTGCTTTCTTAAAAAATAAGTCTCACCCTGTGCATTGTTGGTGGAAATAGAAAATACTATAGTCACTATGGAAAGCAGTATGGTGGTCCCTCCCCACAAAAAATTAAACATGAAATTACCACAGGACCCGGCAGCTGTACTTCCGGGTATACGCCCGAAAGAAGTAAAAGTAGGAACTCCAACAGATATTTGTACACCCATGTTCACAGCAGCATTGTTCACAACAGCCCAAAGGGGGAAGCAGCTCCAGTGTCCATCAACGGATGAGTGGATAAACAAAACACGGCATGTTCTTAATGGACTATTAGACTTAGGAAGGAAGGAAATCCTGACGCGGGCTACAACATGGAAGGCCCTTGAAGACGTTATGCTAAGTGAAACAAGCCAGTTATGAAAAGACAAATACTGTATGATCCCACTTATGTGAGCTACCCAGAGTAGTGGAATTTTCACTGAGACAGCAAGTGGAGTGCTGGTTGCCAGTGGGGGTTGTTTAACGGGTAGAGTTTCAGTTTTGCGAGATGGGAAGAGTACAGGAGCCTGGAGACGGTGGCGGTGACGTTGGCACAACGGTGTGAATGTACTTCACTGTACATTTGAAAATGGCTACGATGCTAAGTTTTATTGTTACGTGTATTATACCACAATGAAACATTTTTACGAAGTCTCTGGAGCCCACTCAGTCCCTCAATTGCATCCTCATCAGCACCTGTCTCCCCACCCTCCACAGCACCGGTGTCCCCGGCATCCCAAGACGGATTGTCTAGGCAATCCCCTCGTTATGTGAAGACAACAAAGTAGCCGGCCCATGACGAGACCGTAGAAGCTCCCCAGCGAAGAAAGCCCCAGGGGCTGAGCCCGGCAACGCTTCACAATTCTCTGTCAGATTTCTTGCCTTTTAAATCTCACTTCAATCCTTTGGTTTTAAACTGATTTCCTCTTTTGCCTTACGCAGACACAAAGACCATCCTCTATGGAAAGAGACTTCCAAAGACTTAGACGCCATTGTTAAATTACCTTGCTTCTTTGACAATGCAGAGACACCTGCCTTCGACACCGCCCAGCCTAATGCTACAGTCACATTCTCTTGGTGGAACTGAGTGTTGGGCCCTCCGCTGGGCTTTTGTCTGTGTATTTGGGGGGGGGGGGCTCCAAACAATTTCTTAAGGAGAGCTTTGGCCCTACCCATGGCATTCCCACGGCAGGTCTCCAAAGGAGGCAGGTAGCCTTCCATCAAGGCCTGTGCCCTTATCAGGTTCCTGGGAGCTCTCTAAGAAGACGTCAGCACACAGCTCAGATTGGCTGAGGGGCAGGACCTATGACCCTGTGCTTGACCAGCTACATGGTGCAGGGATACTATAGGCAATTGGCTGGGAATAAGAAAGCCAAGCTCACTGTTAGTCACTGTGTACCAAAAACCTGCCTAAGAGAAACAAATTTGGGGAGATTATCTGAAGCATTATCCCTCCCTCTGGGATTAAGCCAAGTGTCCAGAAGTGGTGGGGACCACTTTGTTTTGCCCACCCTTCCTCTGTGCAGTGGTTTCTCTGCACTCTGCTTGGCCAGGCACCCAGGCCCACTCTGCAGGAGCCATGTAAGAAAGAGGTTTGTAAGGCTTTGGTGCAGTTATTCTAGCGGTACCGTTGAAGGTGGGCTGTTGACTCCACTGTGGACACAAGAAGGTGGGGGGCACTGCTCCCAGGACTCAGAACCAGGAGTACTCGTGCATCTTAAACACGGTGTATTTTCACCTCATGGAATCTAAATCCCGTCACAAATGATTTCACACTTTGTTTCTGCTGCTAGAGAATTTTAAGTCAAATATGAGGACTACTTCTGGAAGAATGTTCCCCAACAGAACTTTCTGTGATGATGGAAATTTTCTATATCTGTGCGATCCAATATGGTAGCCACTAGCCACATGTGGTTCAGGAAGACAGAGAAAATGTCTTTTGTATTTAGTAAGACAGAGAAATGGATTTAGTACAACAGAGAAACTGAATTTTACATTCTAACTGATTCAAATTTTATTTTTTTTAAAATAATTTTTTATTATGTTAGTCACCAGAGTATCCTTAGTTTTTGATGTAGTGTTCCGTGATTCATTATTTGCATATAACACCCTGTGCACCATGCAATATGTTTCAAATATTAAATTTAAATGGCCACACATGGCTCATGGCTACCAGTTAGCTCTAGACGCCATATGGGAAATGCACGTGTTTTGGATGTCACCATTGGTTTATCTGACTTTCTTATCAATATATTCCAACTATTTCAAGTCCCTTTGCTGTCTAATTATTGTTATTAATCTTCTTGCCAGCTATCTTAAATCTTTTTAAAATGTGAGATCTACTGATAAGTACAAAAAAAAGATAACATACAAATTCCCAATTTCTTTGACTAGGTACTTCTTCCCCCTTTTGTGCGAAATAGAGTAATTACTATGCTCATTTACGGGAAGGGCATCCCCAACAGGAGCTGGGGAGAGGCCTTCTCTTCTGTTTTCCTGTCCTGTTTCTTCAGCTGGGTGCTGCTTACACAAATGTTCAATTTGTAAAAATTCACCGAGCTGTGTACTTAGGATATATGCGCTTTGGCATATATCATACAATTCTTCAACAAAAAGTGAAGGGAAACATATAAAGAGAACCCGTTGTGTCCAAAGTACCATGTTAGTTTAGCTCTAGGGATATGGAAAGATTCACAGAACATGGACCATGACACCAGAAAGCTGCACTTTGGCATCATTGAGCTTTAATGCAAATTTCTAGGATGCATTTTTCCAGAGGGATCTTGGGCAACTTCTGATGCTGGCAACTCCCCGCCCTCCCCTTCCCTGCCTTTTCCCCCCTGGATCCAGCAGTGCAAAGAAAGAAGGGGAGGTAAGTTTCAGGAGGAGGAAGTCCTTCTTTCGATCTTATCAGATCTTAGCCAAAAACATTCCAAATTCTTACAAAAGCCTGGGTAGTCCCTAGAGAAAAACCTTTCATCTTTTGTCTTCCAGAGGAATTACATCAGAGGAGGAGATCTCTGGAATATGGAATGTTAATGGGGCAGGATGAGGAAATAAAATTCAATCTATATTTTAAGCAAGCAACTACAAACTATTCAATCAAGATTTGTTCCAGCATGTAACTCCACCCAACTGAACAAAAGCATTTATATTAAAACTTATAATTGAAACTATAACTTGGAAAACATACACTGCTGAGGACGATGTGTATATAAAAGGCATTCGCTCAACGGGGTCCCTCTCCATGACTTCATATCGTAATTTTGCTAAAGACTGAGACATAAATTTTTACTTAAAAGTAAGTGAAGAGCCAGGCAGGTGCATAGTTCATGCTAGAGCAGAAGGTTGCTCTCTGCAGTGATTCCGTCCCAGCAACCTGTACAAATGGCCATCATCAAGCATTATGAGGGGACTCTTAGTCATTTCTGTCCACATTAATTTGCTGCCTCGACATAGTACTATATTGAACAAAGGCCTGCATTCCTGAGACCCAAGATACAAATCTTTTTTCTTACTCTTTTCACACTTTGAGGCTCTAACTTCAAAAGCCTGCACCTGTACCGATTTTATAACCATTTAAATGTGTGAATCTTCTCTGAAATATTCTTTCAATGGTTCCTTTGAGCATGGTCCGGGCCAACCTTTTATACTTTGTTCTCTCACTTACGTTATTACAGGCATCGAGAGAAGAAGTATTCTAATTACTGCAAAAAAGGAAGAAGTCCCTTCAAAACAATCACACTCATTTTGGTCTTTTAGTGTAAACAAGATCCTTCCATTTACGTTTTCTTATTCAACTGCATTATATTTTGCATCCGGCATTGGCAGTCTTCAAACACAGAACAATTCTGTTCTCACATTTCGAAAGAGACTCCAGAGCAAATGCTAGCCAGCATTCAGTTCACTGAATAATAAAGCGATATTTAGTTTCTTATTTGTATAGTTCAAAGGAAAATCAGAAAATTATCTGTGTCCTATAAACAGTAAATGTCTCAGAGGTGACCTTTCTGACTTGAGCCAAGTGGCCCAGCTGTAGTTTTAACCAGTTTTCTGACATGTGCCCAATTCTCACTTTGCTTTGTGATACATGGATTACAATTCTGATGTTTGATGTCAAAATTAAGAAAAACCATGGAGATTCGCCTGTGATTCGAGTAACTACGATCTGCACCTATCAAGATAATGGCCACTAATGCACTCTCAGCCTTCTCCTTTCAGGTAGCCAAAGGGGAAAATGGAGATGCCCAAGCCAGAGGTTTTTCTGAAAAACAAGGTCCTATATGCTTGGAACTGATTTACATGTTAATTCCAGAAAGCCTGGGTTTAGAAAGCGTTTATCAGGTTGGGCCAGGTGTAGGGTATTAAGTCTACGTGCTGAATTTTGAATTCTCGAAAATAATAATTAATGATCCTAAAAGAGTGTCAAGCAACCACTGGAAGGATGGGAGGAAAAAGGGGTCTGGGAACTGAGTGAAGGATTAACTACAGAGGAAGAGGACAGCCTACTGCATCCATTCCCTTAAAATGTATCCGCTCACCTCTTCCCAAGCTTGCTGAAACCCAAAACTTCAAAGGCATCGCTTACTTCTTAAAATATTTATGAGAAAGTAATTTTTTAAGTGATCACTGGATTTTTAACAACCCACTCACTGCCTAGCGGAAGGGTGCATGCGTGGACGGTGGGGAGGCCTGAGAGGGAAAGCAATGTCAATAGATTTTACAGTTTTCTAAGAGCTGGGCTTTCCTGAAGGTCCTTTGCGGAAGTGAAGAATACACTGGCAAAAACTCCGTAAGTGTGAGGGAGTAGATTCAGGAATCATCAGTAACAAGGTCCCTGGGATAGAAGCTGATCTGAACTCCCCAGGAGCCACTAACATTTAGCGGAGGCTCAAACAGCAGGCGAAGAGGCACACAGAGGAACTGGCAGCTGCTTGCTGAGGCACACAGCCAAGGTAGCCAAGAGAAAACAGCCAATACAGAGAGCCCTCGATGCCTCCTCTCCTGTTTAGGCAGCGAAGGGACACCTTGACTTTGTCTAAGAGCCAGACAGGGGGCCACTGATCCCTCCTTTTTCTTAACTCATTGCTCTTGACCAGGTACTGGGGTAACTGGGGTTTCTGGCAGAGCCAACCCACTTGTTTCTCTGTTCCCTCCAACGGACAGGGAGGTAGACACAGACAGACAGACTGCCCTCCACCCCCTGGGTACCTGCAGAAGGATCTTGTTCCCGTCGAGGTCCTCCGTCTGCCAGCGCCCCTCACTGATGGGGCTGCAGGGGTTGGGCAAGAGAGGCACGAGCTCACCGATGTCCTTGACCCGGAACTCCAGCACCGAGGAGTCGGTGGGGACGGGGGTCTGGTCGCAGGGCAGTCTTTTCAGGGAGAACTGGATGTCCACATCCAGATTGGAGAAGATGGGGAAGATGCAGAAGTCCGTCTTCCTCTGACTGGGGCTGCGCCTGAGGATCAGCTCGTAGAACTTGAGGATGTCGGCGTAGTTGTCGTGGCGACAGTAGATGGTGAAGCGCACGATCTCCTTGCCGTAGTGCACGGGCCGGATGGCCCACAGCGGCGTCCCAGGGGCCAGCGTGAAGAAGTCCTGGCTGCACGGCAGGTAGGGCAGGAAACTGCCCGGCACGCGCTCCGTGTGGTGGTGGCGCCAGGGCGGCCGCTGCAGCGTGCGGTGCAGCCGCAGGATCTGCTCCTCGCCGTACTCCTCCTGCAGGAAGAGCACGACGGCCAGCGCCGGCTGCGCCACCTTCCAGGGCTTCCGCCGCCGCCGGGACGCCCTCCTCTCCGACACCCGGAACAGCTGCAGGTCTGGGTGGATCCAAGCCAAGACCTTGTCGATGGCCTCCTGCAGCGGCTGCGATTCCCCCGGGTCCGCGATGATGTGGATGCTAACCAGGAAGGGGTCCTGCGCCTCCTCCACGGAGAGCTCACCTGGGGGCACAGCACGAAAAACAAAACGAAACCAAAAAACGGTGACTACGTCATTGAAAGTGTCCTGTGATGACAGGCAAAGCCGTGACAGGAAGAGAAGCTGAGGGTTAACTGAACTGGCTCTGTGATCATTAGGATTTTCCCATTCCCAAGTTCGCCCACAAAACCCTGGCAGCCCAAACACTAGGGAAGTATTGCTAGGAATAGCCCCCGAACTGGGCAGGGCTAGGAGAACCCCGCACTGCATCAGGTCAAGTGTACTTCCTAGTACACAGCGGAAAGTCAAATCTCCACTGATCTGGAAGGGATAACACGGCCATCAGAAAAGATGCTGTCAGGTTCAGTGTAGACCACTTAATATTTCCCGAAGCAACTGCAGTGCCTAACACTACAAATGGTCCCTCTACCACTACATTCCTCAGATTTGCTTATTTCATTGGTTCATCTTGTTCATTCACTTAACAAACATTTATGGAATCCTTTCTTCATGTTTCATGCTAGGTGCTGTGCCAGGCACTCTCCAGCTGACAGATAAAGGCCTGGCTGGGAAGGCATATGGATGGGCACTGGATTGACGCTGGGGTGGCCTGGTCATGACCACTTTGCTGCTGGAAAGAATGATAGGGAGGAACATGGCGGTGGGGGAGGCAGGAAGCACAGCGTTCTAGCTGAGGCTGCCTGCTGGGGCTGTGGCTAGGGCTGGGGGAGCACGGTGGGACCACTGCTGCCTGTGGTAATGCTGTCTTTGGGCTTCTCCT
This sequence comes from Ursus maritimus, assembly GCF_017311325.1. Taxonomy (NCBI): domain Eukaryota; kingdom Metazoa; phylum Chordata; class Mammalia; order Carnivora; family Ursidae; genus Ursus; species Ursus maritimus. The sequence continues at coordinate 20,760,081 of NW_024423344.1, forward strand.
CAAGCCACGTCCACTCAGAAGCCCACACACCCTGAATGGGTCGTTTACCCTGCCAATGTCTCTGGCAGAAAGAGCATCTGGAAGCACTGAATTCCGAGGGTGAAGTTGACCATTTAAGTTGGCAACACTATCCCACAGGGAACGGCTTGCTGGCCACACTGGTGTATTTCTAATTCAGAAATATTCAGCGTATTTTCTCAGATAACCTGGTAAAAGACTTGCTCTTTTAAAGGATGGCCCTGTTTGCAATATTTTATGACTCAGGCACGGGAAACCAAGAAATCTTTAAGTCTACTGTGACTTGGGGGGCTAGATTCATCTAGAATGTAGATCTGTCATCACACACATGCCTCGCAATGTCCACTAGGGCATTAGGTAGAAGTCAATCTCGCAGTCAATAGCGTTTGAGAAGTGCGATGTGCTTTTAGGAACAATAACCTCAATCAATTTACAGAATGAAAAATAATTATTTTTCTAGCTTTGCAAGACATGCCAAATAGGCTTGCAGGTATATTTCATCACATTCATCTGCGATAACATTGTTTCAATTTTGTTGGATCAAAACCTGTCTGAATTTTCAACCCAACTCTGTTGAATTATTTCACTCGGAAATAGTTAATTCAGTTTGTTGTTGCCTTTCTTATTTACTCATTTATTTACACATTTGTTGAGCAATCAATATGTATCAGGCACTGGAGATCTAAGGAAGCTGGTATCATCGAGTATTATGGGAGTCTGTTTACATAGACTCTGGTGTGAATAGTGCTGCTCCCTTAGAATTGTGCAGTGTACAACCTACACACCCACAGCAGTAGCCCTCTCAAGAACCATAAGCCACAAATAACTTCATAAACACAGTCATAAAAAATTAAAATTCCATCTGATATGTGCCTATAGGAAATACAGTAGAGTAGCATTTTAGGCAGGGCTTAGATTCTAAAGTCACCCCGAGGTAAAAATTACCTAGAGACAATGTTACCACTGAAAGTCCCTTGAATTTCCAATATAGTACTACTGACGGTCCTACTCGCAGCAAGACAACGCAGCCAGATAGGTGTTCCTCTGGCTGAACAGCAGACGAAACAGCAGGCTTGCTGCAGGCCTTGTGTTATAAAAGAATAGTCTTGTATCAGTAAGCACCAGACCCCCCGCAGCAGGCTGGGCCTTTCACCCTGCAAGAGGCTTCTGAAACGTAAGGATGACCAAGGTAAGGGCAAAGGCAAGTCTCAGTACTTCCAGGATCGTGGACTAGAATGGTGGGTGGCATTGTTCAGCCCCCTGCCCTCTCTGGCTGAGCACGTAGTCTTGAATTTACACGAGTGAAAGATGAGCATGATGTAATTCCAATTTACTACAAATTGGACAAAGGAAGGAGCAACGTTTCCTCCAGAGTGCTTCTGGGGAGGCCTTCTGGAGGAGGCGCCATGTGAACGGGGCGTTGAAGGGTAAACAACATTTCACTCATAATCACCTCAAACGTGGGTGAGATCACGGCAGGGAGAAGGGAGATGGTTTGTGAAGGCACAGCACTGTGCCAAAAAACAAGCACATTTGGAAGGGGGCGGTGAGTCATTCTGAAACATGGCAACAGATGCAGTGGGAAAAATGGCCTAGCGCCAGGTTACACGGGGCTTCAGCTCGATTTGGTAGTGATGAGGGGCAGTGGCAAGTTTTCATAGAGGGATGTGCGGAGCTAGTCGGGGAGGCAAAGTAGGAAGTCAGAGGATGAGTGAACAGTCCAGACGAGAGATCCCGAGGACTGGGCACGGCAGGAGACTGCATTATCGGCCCTCGTTCTTTCCCTTGTCCTGTCTCCTTGCTCTCTCCATGGGACTTTATAGTTTCTTCCACAGAATGGCCGAAGTGCATTTCCCCACCCTCGGACTTCAGATCTGACCACACGGCTAGCTGTGGCCAACAGAGAGACACAGTGGTGACGCGTGTTTGGGCCTCTGCCTTCTTGTGCTCCTGATGTGTCCCTGAGAAGCTAGGCCATTGGTGCCAGGAAGCAGGAGGAGAGCTGCACGGATCACGGCCGCCCGGGCTGAGCCCAGCCTGTATCAGCCGATCTCAGACACCCACAGAAACACGGTACGGGCCACTGGGCTCTGCCTGGTCTAGATCAGCTGACCCAAGACATGTGAGAAATAAGAAATGGCTGTTGTTTAAAGCCACTGTTTGGGCGTGGTTGTTACACAGCAATACGTACGGGTGCAGGAGGAGTTAGGGGACATATAGAAAAGGCACAGATTCACCAGCTATGTAGGAGCCACCGGCGACTGGCCTTGGAGCCCACCGGCCTGGGGTGGGGAGCAGGAAAAGCAGGAGAAGAGGGTACCTTGATGTTTCTGGTCAGATACCGATGCTTAAGTAAGAGATACGGAATAGAGGGAGAAGGGCAGATTTGTGGGTAAAGATAAGGAGTTCCACTTTGGCCATGTTGGCGTGACATGCCGGAATGACTTCCAGGAGGGATGTCCTGTTAGCAATGGGACCTGTGCCCTGCTGAGCTCATGAGCTGAATTTAAGGATGGATCGTTACCTTTAGACTGTATCCTTGCTTTTACGTGGTTATCTAATACATGTGTGCCCCCACACAATTCGAATCAGGGAAAATTCATCACGATGGCTTAAATAAACAATCGGAATTCACAGACGCTTGTGGTCCTTTGTTTGCTCTTCTGCTCACCTTACTACTTTCTGTTTCATTGAACATTAGCCCCATTATCAGCAGAAGTGCAGTTGAAAGAAAAATAGCGACAAGGCAAACCAATGCAGTTTTTCCACCAGTCAGTAACTCCAGGAGAGGTAGGAGAAAGTACCACAATCAAATAAAATGCGTATTTCACTCTTTCATGATGGCCTGATCTTCCAACAGTTGGGACGTGTGACTTTACTAAACATTAAGGAAAGTTCAGTACAAATGGAAAGAGGTAGAAAGGCTTTGAAGGATTTGGGGGATGAAGAAATTTACTTGAGAAAATTATAGATGATTTCTGTGAGAGGAAAAAAGGACATACAGAGTCAAAAGAATGTTTGGGAAAAGACATTGTCAGAGCAGCGAGGCAGTCCGTTAAGACCCTGCACCTGCTCTCGGGGTGTGCGTGTGGCCATGTACAAGGAGAGACATCAGCTAACACGTGCACGATGTTCTCTGTGGCCTGGCACTTTCTCCATGTTCTACATGTAAGAACTCATTGAATCCTTAGAACCACCCTGGGGAAGGGGCGCTATGATTGTTCCCATTTTAGAGAGCAGAAAATCGAGGCACAAAAAGGGGAAGTAATCTGCCAAGGTCATATGGCCTCTGAGGTCTGTGTGCACAATCACCATGGTTCTGCAGAGAAGTGTGCAAACCCCCTCGTCTCTAGTTATTTCTGGGCGGAACGAGCAGCTGCCCCAGCCCATCATTTCTGGCCAGGCTGCTACTACCTCACCGCTCGCTGCTGCTCTCCTGCCTCCTCCCGTCTAGCTTCTCAGCCACCAGCCCATAGCTCCCTGTCTTGGACACCCTTTTACATCTCTTTGGCCTGGCCCTGGGCATCTGAGGAAGAATAACCCGGAAACCGCCTCCCCGACGGCACATGCCCAGGCCTTTCTATGGGAGCGCTGCCCTCTCATGCTCACCGACAAGCGTGAGAGACCTGGTGCGGAGAGGTCCCAGGCGAGGTAGCTTCTGAGTCTCTAAGACAGAGTCGTCAGGGTGCTTGGTGTCAGGACACCTCTATCAGCCACACAAAGGTTTCCCAGAGAGCAGTAACAAAGGCCAGGCTGAAGCCTGTGTGGATGAGTGAACGTGTACAGCTTTGCAGACAGGCAAGATGCCCAGCCTCCGCGCAGGGGGTGGACACGGAGAAAGACGTCTGACCAAGCACAGCTCGCCCGGGCAGCTTGGGATGCAGCCAAGAGCAAGCAAGGAAGGAAGAGGAAGACTCGACCCCTAAGCTCTGTTTGCACCGCTTGAACCGGGGCGATCAAAGTGGCTAAAATCCGACACTGAGAAGAATAAGGAGAATGAGTGGTGGCATTAATATGCTCCAGCCATCGCCGGCATGTGCCCACCGCACGAGGCCCTAAAATCAACAGGCTCAAAGAACCCCAGCGTGCAGCTCCAAGCCATCACTGGGTGCTAGGCTTATACACACCCCAAAGAAAATGTGCCTCCTGGAGCTAGCTAGGAAACCAAGTATTTGACGGGAAGGAGAGAAAATGTGAATAATTAATTGTCATGGAAAGCCTCTCTGTCTCCCCGGAGAAGCAGAGACGCCGTGACTGTGGGATGTGCTCTGCCTTTATCATATCTATTACATGCCTTCTCGAAGGACCTCAGAGAGCACCTGTTCCCTTAGGGCAAGACACAGACCAAAAACGAACCGGGCAACAGACAGACTTCCCCAGGGCTGGTTAGAAGAGGGGAGCTGTTCACAAATTTACGAGGATTAACAAAGCTCTCAAGATTACTTTGTGCTTCCTGAGAAGGAAGATTCTTTCCCATGGGATTAGAGACAACTAGATTTTTCCTTTGATAATGTAAAACAAAAACCAGCTTCGAGTAAAGCAGTGCATGAGTCAGGCCTTTCTGAGACAGGTGTACCGTGAACCTGAATATTTGTTACATTTCTCCCCAGTGTTGCCTCTCCTGTATAGCCCTCTTTTGGTCTCTTAAGTTTAAAAGAAAACAATTTAGACACTAATAATCATGTGTTAAGCACTTATTATTTGCCAGACACTGTCCTAAAAGCTCAACAGATATTACCTCGTTTAATTTTAAACAACACTGTGATAAAGGTGTATTCGCCCCATGTGGCAGGGGAAATATTAGCGGATCTGACAAGGGCCAAGGAGCTAGAGGAGAGTGGGGTCTCCACAGTCCGCCTTCCTGCTCTCTAGCCCGCCATCCTTGGTTTGCGTGGCCGGGCTCTGACACTGTGGCTCAGCTCCTTCAGCCCATGTGGGCAGGAGCGTCTCCTGTGAGTGGATGACCAATATGCTGGGGCAGCTTCTGGCAATCCCTGATCTGCAGGGACATCGAAGCTTCCATCTGGTAAAGGTGTGGGTGGGGACTGAGGTGCTTCTGCCCGTGGACAGACATCCGGTTGCCAGACCTCCCACTGGCTGTCTCAAAGCTGCCTGAGCCGGGACTCCTCACCGCCGCTCTCTGCACCCCCAGGCTTCACACCAGCCTTCCTGTGCGGTCTCCCACTGCCCGGTGCCTGCCAGGCTGGCCCTCCCAGAACTGGCAAACTAGTGCGTGTCTCCAGAACACTTGCTCCCCAGCAGCAGGTATGTCCTCTTGAAAGTCTGGATCTCTCATTTCAAATGGAATGCCGGGCCACCTCTTAGGATACCACAAGTTCTGAGACCTCTTTCTAGAAGTTCTGGGCAATGGCTGACGTCTCTGCCATTTTATTCACAATGTATCACAGACAATCTGTAATTCAAATGCAATCATTTACTCGATCAAGCAGTGTTTATTGAACACCTACTCTGTGTTGGGCACTGTAGGATACAGTGCAGAATAAAAGAATCTCTGCCTTCCTAGAACTTATAATCTAGTGGGGGAGTCAGAGGATAGGCAAATATATAAGAAAGTCAGGTAGTGCAAGACACCTCACTGACCAAACCCGTATTGAATGTGGTAGATAACAGATTTCCAAGGCGGCAGCCATAACCATTGACCATCAGATAAACTGCCAGGCACCACTCCAGAGCAGTGAGCGCTGCCAGCCCCAGTGCCCCCATCAGCCCCCGGGAGGCTAAGGGAGTCAGACCAAGGGCACCCCCAGCTGCGGTAGGCGCTTGGTGTAGGGAACTTGGCCCTGGAGCTTGGCTTGAGATTCTCTAACTGCACATGCACGAGGCTGAATAGACTCCTTATTTGCATTTCTAAAGCCCCGCAGTCTGGCATGGAGCAATTCAGGAACTTGCATACTAGGTCTGATCAAGCGGCCCTCGTGACCAAGTGGCAGAACAGCCAGGTGAGGTGGTGGGTCGGGTATGCCACACAGACGTGCCAGGCACAGGCTGCCGCTGTGAAGAAAAATTAGGGCAGCAAGCAGGAGGAAAAGAGGCTCCAGAGTTGTGAACACAAACCCCACAGCATTGTGAAGTGCCACAAAAGGGCCAACAACCGCCATTAAGCTGCCGGTCTTCCCAGAATGCCTGAAGTAAATGCTCTCAGACAGGGGCTTCCAAATTCCTTCTCCAGAGTCTATTCACCCAGAATGTAATGAATAACCTGCCTTCATCTCTCTGTCTCTTTTTTTTTTTAACAGTTTTTTTTTTTTAAAGTTAGTTCCTCGAACCTCTGAACTGATGAGCAAATTGAAGCAACTCCCTTTGCCCCTGCCCACACCCAAGATCTCAGACTTTCTCAGTTCTTGGTGATTTTATGATTTTGACAAGGCTTTCGGCTGACCTGCTGCTCTGGGCTGTGAAGTGGCAAGGCTGGTCCCAGCGCCAGCCCCAGCTAAAGCCAAAAGTAGATGTGGGGTGGGCGTAGTGACACTCTGATGGCAACACGGGTGACAGGTGGAGTTTTAACGCAGGGGATCCAAACTGCGTTCATAATATAAATAAAAAGCTTCTCCTCTCTCGGCCCGAATCCACAGTACTTTCTTATAATTGAAGAACGGAATACAGGCTGACGCGGTTAAGCCAAAACCTCTATTTTCATTTGGCAGAGGAAAACAGTGCGGACTCTTTCTGATCCTTAGGCCTTTTACAGCTCTAACTATAGTTGTTCGACTGCTCGCTCCATTCTCACCATCTGTGGCAGAGACACTGTCGGGGATCTGGATGTGTGATACATACTCTTGAGCTCATTTGAAACCAGGACACTATTGAGAAAGAAATAATAGAGAAAGGAAGGCAGATTCTTGAGATAGCCTGCATTTTTATTTCCACTTGAAAATGCGACATTCATTTTATTTTGTATGTCTTTCTAAGTTTCATTCTGAAACAACCTTCAGGTGGGAAGAGGAGGGGGAAGGCAAGGCCAGCCACTAGCTGGAGAGGAAGGACACAGCTTGACATAAATTCTGGAAGGGGACCAGAAGGTTGATATGTAATTAGAAGGTATAAAAGCAGCTAGAAAGGCTTAACATATCTAGCATAGTTATCAAAGTCCTTAGGACTGTAATGATTTTGGAAGTTTATGAGAAGGTAACATAGGGCTGATGAACACCAAAGGCCAATGCTTAAGTATGTAAGAATAACAACTTTTATAAAGTTAAAGGGCTCAAAATGGCAGAAGAGATGCTAGCATTTCACACAAAATCCTTTCTTCTACTCAGTAATTTCCATGCTTTCTCAACCACTTCATACATATCTTGTCATTTTCACCAGTAGCAAAGCCATGCCAGGACTTCAATAAAATTCTACAGATTTGGAGATGAGGCAGCAGGGCTTGCAAACAACAGGATTAGAATATTCATCTTGTTGTGAGACATAAAATATATCGATCAAAACAAAACAGACAAAAGAGGAGGATGGTAACCAAAAGCTATCCCAAGGATGTGTTCATCCATGAACCCCCGACCTCTGACACCACTGGAGCTGGTGGGAGGACTCCTCCCAATTATAGTAATTAACACTTATTTTACAAAGGGATTTATTCTGGCAGGATGTTGAGAAATCAAACAGCAACTAGCTATTAACAACCGTTCTAGGAAAAAGCACTACATATGTGCTTATTAAATATATCCTGAATGCCACAGTGGAAAAGCCAATGATGAGATCTGGCGCTGGTTTTGCTCATGATCAAACTAGCAATGCAGGAAATGGAGCCTATGGACTCTTTTTTGGCTTAAAGTCAATAAGATATTCAAATGCTTGACCAATCTGAATAGGACACTGACACATTCCTGGTCCTTGTTTCTGTTTCCTTAGAAATTATGTACCTTATAGCCCTTTGAAGAGCAAGCTTAGTGGACATGACTAGAAAATTAGAGATGGCTGAGGCATTTAGCCCAGCCTCCTCATGTCACAGATGAGGTCCGGCGACTTGCCCTAGTCAACCTGCGACTCAATGGCAGATCTAGAACGAGAACAAACATCTCCCAAATGCCCCATTTGGGGCTCTCCCTTACCTCTGACGTGCCTCCTCTTGCTAACAGCCCCGAGGACTGCAAAGCAGGAGACATGGTCCCTTCCAGAGCTCACAACCTAACTGAGGTAGCAAGGTGTTCACACATGACAGATAGAAGAAAAACATGAAGTGGGAGATATGTACTAAATGACATAGCAGATGAATTTCAGAGAGGACAGCCAAAGTTCCCCGTTCCCACAATTTTCTTACTGCCTTGCGGCCCTTCACCTGCAGTCTGGGCTGTTCACTGCTTCAGGGAGGGTGGGGACAGACAGATCCACTAATCAAGTTTCTGAATTCATATATATTTTTCAGATCACAGCAGAGAAAAGAGTCTTGAAGGACAAGGCTCTCCATTGCAAGGGCTGGGGTTTTGGAGACAGAAAAGGCTTTCTGAGCTAAGAAAAGCTAAAAACTTAAAGCAGAGGGCTTGCCCCATGAATCACAGTACAGAAGAACGTGTGATGCTGCGGGATGGCCTTTCCAGCTCGGAAGATGCCAAGCTTGGGCTTCTGGTGGAAGGAAGAAGACTAGAAGGGACCTGACCAAAGTCTGAGTGCCAGAAGGTTCCCAAGAAAGGATCATGTTCCAACAGTCCTGGGCTGAGCGCCGCAGCGACGGGGGTCCCACAGCAGAACACACCTGGGCCTTCACTCGCTGGGCGTGAGGGCAGCTCAGGAGTGATGTTCGGCTTGATCATAAATACAGCAGTTCTACTGTTAGGCCTGAGCATGCGACTGGGAAAATTCCTACTATAATAGGAGGTTCCCACAGAGTTCTCCAGAGATAGTAGAGAGTGTTAGACTCCATAAGCATGCCAGCTCATAGAAAGACGCGTCCAACTTCTGAGTCCAGCTTATCTGTGACCCACACACATTTTAGCCTCACTGGGCTCCAGCTCGAGGCTGTAAAACAGTAAAAATGAATCACAGAGGAGGCCCAGCTCTCTCCATAATGGACAAAGGGAAGACTTCTCACAACTGCTCTTGTTACAAAGGACAGAGGAGCCTTCTGGGCACAGGCTGCATAGCTTGGCGGCACTAACAACGCTAACAGTAACGTCAGAAGATGCCAGGTGACATAAAAACACAGGGGGGAGTGCGGGCGGGCGGAATATTCCTTCTCTTCCATAACCAGTGTGTTGTACAAAGCAGAAGTTTGATTGACACGGAGGAAGGAGAGAAGATTACAAGGAAGGAAGGATGGAAGGAAGACTGGTGGGATCCTCTTTGCTTTTCTAATTAATTCTGAATATTGTAACGTTTAGTGGGTACGACCTGGCTTTTTGCAGATTATTCCCCAAATAGTTCCAACTTGTTACCTCATCAGAAGTTAATGGCAACAGTACTGAGGTTGAATAAAGATAGAGAATGTCCACCGGAGTGGGAAATACTTTCCATAAAGCCTGTGCAGAGTACCGCTGCCTAAGGTCACAGTAGGAGTATAACCGATACCACACTTTTAATGAGAAACACAGACAAAACTTCAAGTTGTGGGTCTCCAAAACCTGAGAGTCTCCCTGTCTATCACCTACTTTTCAGAGCACTTTTGCCCATTGTTATTGTGTGTGTGTGTGTGTGTGTGCATATCCATCCATACTGTTTTCCGTTCACAAAAATCACCATTTTTATGAGACGCTGGTGCTCTCATCCATGCCAGTGGGAGAGTGAAATGGTACCTCTAGAGAATGACCTGGCAGCAAGCACCGGAAACTTTAAAAAGTAAACAACCTGTTTTACTGTACCAATTCCACTTGAAGGAATTTATCCTAAGGAAATAATGAAAGATATACACACAAGGACTTGGTATAAAAATAATCCTGGCAATGCTGTTTATATTAGTAAAAAAGTGAATATAACCAATAGTACCAACAACAGGGCACTGGGGAACATACAGAATATAACGGAATACTGTAGATTCAAACTATTATAGAAGTAAGTTTACTGATATTGAAGAAGTTCACATATGCTTAATTAGAAAATGAGACTATAAAGCTATACAATACTATTTTTGCTAATAATATATATCTACAGTAATATAGATGCTCAGAAAAAATCTACAAAGGCAGAAAACAAATTATGACTACTGACTGTTTCTAGATGGCAGGAATCAGAGTTTTCTTCTTTTTGCTAATCTGTATTTTCTGATTTTTCTACAATGACTATATATTATTTGAGTAATAATAATTATTTTAAAATTGGGAAAAGCACCAAGCACATCAGGAATGTGGGATGGAAGCTATTCACTTGTGTTTCTTCCTTTGGTGGTTGTGGTGGTGGTGGTGGTGGGAGGTGTCCCAATGACCTTGGTAGACCAGCTGTCCCTGAAGTGTCACATCAGCTTCTCAGGGAAAATGTGGTTGTGAGAAGTCCGCCTTCATTTTTCTTTGGGATCCTGGACAGAAATTGACACTCTCTATGTAGTTGAAATCACACAATTAAAACTTATCTTTGGAACCAGTAGGACTACACCATATTTTTTGGGGAACGGATGCCAGTGTAACAGCATCAAAGGAGTTGTCTGTATGGTATGTCTTCACCCTTTGATTTCCTGATGTGTATCCTTGGTTATTGCTTTTTTCTTATCAACTGCCAAATACCAATACCGCTCACCCTTTCAGGTTCCTGTGCAGAGGATTCTGGCCATACAGAACCCACACTGTCAAATAACTGTCTAAGTACACTAGCTTTCAGCTCATTAATCTCAGACTTCATTCACTACTCTGTGATCTTACAGATAAGGCTGCTGCCTGCTTCTCAAAAAAACCCCAAACACACCTCTAGCTTGCCTGATAAAGGACAAATTCTGTGTTTTCAAATAAACCATTCAGTAGAGGAACACAGTTTTCTTCTTTTAAATGATCAATAATTCATAATTTAAATATTTGTCAAGTGAAGTTTTTTTCTCATCTAGACATTATGCAAACCCTAGGGCCTACAGATTATGCCCTTAAAAATTAGAATCTAAAAGAAATTTGGATAGAACATATCTACTAGGGATTTAAGAGCAATTTTGCTGATGGGGGAGATGAGCTAGATTAGTGCTCCTCAAAACTTCAGTGCAACAGCTCACATGACTCAGGAGGTCTGGGTGGGGCCAGGAGGTCTGGGTGGGGCCTGGAATTCTGCATTTCTAACAAGTATCAGTGATGCTGATACAGTGGTCTGTGGACCATACTCTGAGCAGCAAGTTTTCTAGTTTGGTGATTTATGTGCTCTGCCAGGCCCAGAATACCTTCCCTGGGCAGCTGCCAAAATGCAGAGTAAGTGGACCCCAAGCTGCACCGGCTGGCATTCTGTGGCTCTCAGGCTGTGGCTAAGCCTCTACCTGAGTGGCTTCAAGACCCAGACTTGCCAAAAAATGACACACCCCCAACCGTGGCCTTTTATTAGAGTTACCTACAAGTTACATGCGAAGTGGCTGCAGCTCTAAGTGGAAAGTCCAGGAACATAATGAGTATCTCAGACCTGAAGCCATACTAGCCACAGAAAGCCTCAATGCTTGGGGGCATGGGAAGAGCCACCAGCACCAAGGCCCTCTCTCTAATAGTCAGGGCAAGCTGGCATGAGGCCAGTGCATTCCAAGGAAGAGGGAACAAGCCTTGAGGGTTATTTCCCACATAGCGATGGGAGCAGCGGCTGTACCAGGGAGTAGGTATACCAGATGCCTATTTCCAGGGACTATGATAGGGACTTCTGAGTCGAAGCTGTAATCCTACAGTCACTATGGAAGGCAGAGCCAAAAAGGAGGACAGAATGGACAATGAAATCAGACTCATCTTTCCACATGCAAAACATCTCAATGATTTCTGGCTGCTCTCTGCAGCCATGACCACATATCGAGGAGGGCTGCGTTATCAGGGGCACGTGGTCCAACACGAGCCACTCATGGAGAGCTTGCCCAGGGCTGCAGATTCATTCTAGCTGTGCAACAGGTCACCCTGAGTCTCCTTTGAGGGCAGGTCTACACATGAACGTGACTGCTGTGCCAGAACATGCTCTTAAACATACTAAAAGTGGAAGTCGTTCTTATTTGGGCTTCATTTGCTAGATGCTGCAAAATGTAGTGTTCCTGGCTCATGCAGTGACCAAGCGGAAATTCGAAACCCTGATCTTCCTCCACTTGGAAATTAGTGTCTCCCCATGCTTTGATTTGTTTTATGTCAACTGCTGGGTTTACGAAAGGATATCAAACATCCTTAGTATCACTAAGGAGCCCTCTGGAAACTAAGGAAGTAGGAAATGGGTGTTAGTAGTGACAGGCCTGACCGGAGCTCCTTAAGATTTGTTCGATCAGCCTCACAGACCATATTACCATCCGTAACTAACTTTGCCTAAAAGGCTGTATTCTAATTTAGAGAAAACTGGTGACTTCTCTTGTGATGCTTTAACTGCAATAGGAGTGTGAAGCTGGGGATGGATAGGTGGGTGTTTTGGTTTTTTTTGCAAACCTGTGTACACTGCCAACTACATACTGGTCACAGAATTATACACATGCAATGGTTAAAATTGTTCTTCATAAGGGTTAACGAATAGATCTGGGTTTTGCCTAGATCTTATGAAATAAGGCCGTAAAAGAACACTTACTCCAAATATCATAATGAAGAAAGTATTGTACACCGAAGAAAAAAAAGATGAAAACTATGAAATTTATGAACAGATCAAAGTTAAATTGGCTACTACCACCTCTTCCAAGATATCGACCTTCCTTATTTGGACAATTGGCCTTAAAACGTCAATCTGTCAATAAGTTATCTCGTCTCACGAAAACAGAGAGAAAATAATGAATATTTCTTTATCCTGTCTGAATTTAGCTCTTGGATACGGAGACACAGGTCATTTTTATTTAAACATTCCCCATCAGCGACGAGTTCTACAGAGCGCGGTCATGTCTTCTCAATGTGTTGCTTTCAGAGCTCCTCACCATTGTTTATTAACTAAACCACAAGGAGCTTACCTTTCCCTCCACACGGAGGGGAGGCACAGAGGTGGCCAAAGACAAAATTAAAAGCGTATGATGCTTCAATATCCTAAAACTTCAAGGAAATGATGAGACTGTGGAGAAATGGAAGGGGAGACGACGGCATTTATGTGGAAGGGTACACCGCTGAGACGAGGCAGCCCTGGGGAGGGATGAGAGGTCCTCCCACACAGCAGTGAGGCAGGACCCGAAGCTCCTGTGGTGGCTCGAGACCAGCCACAAGGCCTTGCAATGAACTAAGACACCTGTTTTCCTATTTGAAAAACACCTGCAATCCACTTGACCCCTTTCTCTCAAGAAGAGAGGGTGTCCAGGGGCCCATAGCATCAGCTGGGCCTGTTCGGGGCTGCCCTCAAGGGCAGGTCACAGACATGGCGGCCCCAGGAAAGCTGAGGGGATAGAACTCCAGTGGCCTTACAGCCTGGGGGGAGCTTGGGGCCAGCAAGGAGAATGCAGGCAGGACACCGGGAAGCTACCAGAATCACTGGAAGGACAGAGCACAAAGTGAGGAAAAGAAGGCCAGGGAAACAAGAGGAGGGCAGGAATCTGAGGCCTGGGTGGGTGAAAGAACAGATTCCATGACCCTGCCCACCAGGAGGTGTCCCTCTTTTGCATAGCTTGGTACACGGTCCTGGGCTTGAATCAGCAGAACACACTGCTCATGGCCATTTCTCTGTAATTTCAGATACGGGGAATTCCTCAGGGCGTTGCCAAGGGTCCTGTATCACTTTGACTCATCTTTGACCATTTGCATTTTGAAAAGTACGAAGGGGCACAAAACTGCGAGGCATTCCTGCTGCCACTGGCTGTCTGTAAGGGCCAGGTAAAGAGTTAACGATTGTACCTGAGTTTCAAGAAGGCGCGGTTTCAAGGCACAAATTAGGAGGGCAAATAGAGGAACAGTCTCCAATAAAGAGAACTAGTTAATTCTCTGACCCCCTCCTACTGGCATTATCCTGGGGCTAGAGACCCTCAAGGAATGTGACACTGTCCTAAAAATGTCATTTTTAAGCTCTCAGCATCTTCCAAGAAAAATTCTCCAAGTATGATTATAATCTCTATTTGAATGAAAATATTCAATCATACATGACGGGAATTTCATTATCATTACGTGGCACAATTGATTTTCTTCCCCCTGGCATAATTATTGTTTTTCTTTTATCCTGTTTATAAGATTTCTCCTTTTTATTTAAATCACTTAAGAATGCAAATTGTACATAGTGCCTTGATAATCTTCTATGCAGGTTTCTGGAAAAACCACCTAAAATTCTGAGAGTATAAATTAAATTCATCTTTCTTAGGAAGTATTATGATTTATTGAGACTGAATGTTGACAGTGTATTGAGGTTTGCAGAAAAAATAAGGGAAAAGCTTGTCAGCCCTGTCGATCTCAAAAAGGCAAACAGACTCAGGGCAAGTAGAAAAAAAAAAAATTTACCCAAATTTACATTTACCCAATTTATAGAACACAACCATCCATTAAAGAAGCCCCCTCAGCCACCTCCCCCGGAATTGAAAGTGATATCAAACACAATCATTGGGAATGTGATTCTGGGACCCAGGAGGTCAAGGAAAACCAGAATGCCCAAGGACCGCCATGCCGTCCCGGACTCCATACCAGGACTAGGACCTAGGAGACCTAATCCCCACACCGCTGCTCTTGTACTTTCTCTTGGTGATGACCTCCCTTCTCCCAACAGGGGCAGGCAGCATGAGGAAGCAGCCCCTGCATTCTGAGGGAAAAGACACCTAAATAGCAACTCTTGCTTGGGGAGGAAGCTTTCCTGCCTGCTCTAGCAGTGACAAACTCCAGCCGTGGACAGACTCCAACCCCAGCTCAACCCAAGGACGTGCTTATGTCCCAGTGAACTCAGGCACAAACAGGTAAAAGAGCATCATGGGAATGCTGAACAGGAACCACTAATAGGCAGAAAAATCCATTTCCTGACAGCAAGTGGTTAGAACCAGTGCTCAGATCCCATCCAGGAAGCATTCAGGAACAAGCCATTCAGGGCAGCTGCCCAAGGGCAGGGGATGACCCACAAGGGGCAACTGGGACCAGTCAGCTCTGTGGGGCCTGCTGGTCACACAGAGGGAGCTGGCACAGCTGGACGTGACAAGGAGAGTGACCCTGGAACTGCATCATTCAGGATGGATCGTAAGCTTATTAACCTTCTCTCTACTTACTCCTCTGAGTATGATTGTCTAGTTTGTGGGGAAATGCTGTTTCTAAAATCTACTGGGAAAATACTTTTTATGACTGTAGCACTGTCAAACCTTTGTTTTAAAGGATAGGTTTAAGACTTCAGACTTAAGTTTTTTTTTTTTTTCTTTTTCAGAAAGGGTCCACTCTGTTACCTTTACTGACTGCTACAGGGGCCTTCTCCTGCATCTGGGTGTGGTCAGGGTTTATGCTCCTGGTTGGGAGGAGAGGCAGGCCAGGCAAACACTAGGCAAAGACAGCCAGGGGCCCAGCAGTACCCACTCACCCCTTCCCCCCGCCCAGAACAAGGATGTGATGCCTGTGGTCGAGGCAGCCATTTTGTAACTCCGAGGCAACTCTAAGGACAGAAGCCAAAAGCCAAGCAGAAGATGAAAGGAGCTTCCACATCAGACGTGCATGGCCTTCTCTGAGTTTTTTTTTTTTTTTTAATGTTAGAGGAAAACAAACGCCAACTTAAATCATTATTTCTTCCTCTATTATTTACAGCCAAATACATTTCCTAACTCAAATATGACACACATATGCATCCTCACCAAGAGGTCCCAACACTGAAGACTGATGCAGGAATCACAAAATATTTAAAGAGAAAAGGAAGAGCAATAAAAGGCTATTGATCCCAGTTGCACTAAGAGAAATACCAACTCCGAGATCGCAATTAAAATAATGGAGAGGAAAGCCTCCCAAACCAAATTACCAGTTTCGCTGACAAGAGAGGTGCTTTGTTGTGACCCAGAGGACTGATTTGAGAGCTACAAATTGAGCAAAGGCTTTGGGCAAGTATTTCATAAAAATCATTCTTAAAGAAATATAGCTTCTGGGCAAAACTGAGTAGGATGAAAATGGCAGCATAGAGAGAGAGTTCAAGAGAGCTTTCCCTGATTTTTAGGAATGCAGAAGCTTCAGGGAGGGATGCAAATCACTGGAGCATTATTCTCATTATTACTAATGGTTCTTAATAACTAAGGGGCAATGTTGGGTCTCCAGGTGGCTGAAATGATCAGAGATTACTCGTTGCAGTTACACTAATAACTGCATATAATTCGACACTAAATTACAATTCCAGAAATACAGCTTTCTGCATAGTCTCTTACTGCAGAGGAAAACTAAACCAGAACATCAATAAATAGAATAATCCAATTAAGTGTCTTTCCGTTTGGGTACTATTTAGAATTGACGGTTTAACCGGGAAGATAGAAACAACAATTCAGTATTTACTTATTCACATAATCAGCGCTTTCATTGTAAGACAACTTGTTATTTTAAAATAGGTGTTTAACCTGAATGGCTTTGGTCATCTACCTAGCGATCTTAATCGCTGCATTGTTTCGAGATATAAGGCCTAATTTCCCATGCATAGATTTACTTGTCAATTAGTTTTTAATACAGACATCTTTTTCTGTGCTTACAGTATGTATATAAACATATTCCTGATCACCTTTTTTAACTGTATCTGATAATCGCCTGTGATATCTGCCTACCGATGCAGAAATACAAGGGAGGACATTGGCCCAACAGATGAATCGGAGCCTCCCGGGGGTCTAAGGAATGTGCTCTGAGCTGTCAGACTTCGGGCAGCAGGTATTTGATAAATGTTTGGTGAATGAATGAGTTGCCTCCGATTATTTGGAGAAGCTGCTTTCGAAGCCTCTGTCCTAACAAAGCCCGGGCTAGATCCTCTAGGCTCAATTTCCAAAGGGAAAGTAGTGGCATAGCTAGTTCTGAAATCAAAGGACAGTTAAATTCTCCAGGAAAAGCCCCAACTTTCAGGGTCAGAGGATCCTGTATCACACACTTTGGCAAGTATCCCTTGGGTGATTCTTCCGTTAAAGCAGGGGCTCTACGCATAGACGGGACTGAGCAGCCAGGGCTGAAGGACATTTAAACCATACTTACTGCTGGTGGAGGACATGTGGCTGTAGTCAGACCTGAAACACAAAACCTTAGTATTAGTAGGATTAGACACTATTTTTCTGTATCCAAATGAGTTCTTCAAGCTAGAATCTTAAAAACAGCGGTAAGTAGCATTTACATGGTAAGGACATGCCACAAATTAAAAACCGTTGTGCTGAGGGCTTTTGTGCAAAATAAAGTTACGTCTGAATCTGAAGGCAACACGTTCAAGGCACTTTAGAAATCGGGGGTCCTTCACATGGGCTCTGTGAATCTCCAAGATGGGAAACCAGCTGGGTCCCGAACCACCTAAATTCATTGGCAAATTCTTGAATGGAAGCTAATTCTTCTGGGGAGAAGGCTTGAAGTTTTCAACAGATTCTCAAAGGGGTTCATGATATCCCCCAAAGGTGAAATCACTGCAAATGAGCACCCTTCGAGTTAGCACTGCATCGTGGGCAAATGTCTCTTTGCTGACATAAGCAGAGTGCTGATGGACCTTGGTGGCAGTGTGAGGGGACCCTGGCTTGTGAGGGCTTGCCTCCACATGCGGGGTCTGCCTGGCCATCAGGAAACACAAAGGCACAATGTTGTTTGACTGATTTCAGTTCCAGCTGAGAAGAAATCCTGCTGCACATTACAGTAACAGGATGTGGGCTGTGATAGGGAAAGGGAAAAGGCAGGGTTAGGGCCAGGGTGAAATTACCCATCAGTTTCTAGGCTGAAAAACCAGCAGCTGGCATGCAGCCCCTGTGAGAATGGGCACCTGGCCAAGGATCTGCCTGCTTAATGTCTTCTAAGTTTCTGCTCTACTTGTGTGGCTGGGAAGCCTCCCGTCTCTGGCAACATATTTGGTTATAGAAGCTCTTGGTTTTCTCCCCGCACTGTCCCAAAGTCATTCTCAGTAGGGAAGTCATCTCTCAGGCAGGTAGGGATTTATTCTGCAAGGTGGTAGTCAGGGGACACGGTTACGCAAAGAAAGTAGTTAATTATGTTTAATTTCCCACATATACACTCCTCTTATTTACTTAGCCTCATGTTGCCTTCCTTAAATCACCCAATTTTCACTCCATTGACTTTGTTACCACACCAAAAAAGTATATACAAAACTTCAAAAAAAAAAATCATAAAAAGCACACCTCTGACTAGTTAAAATAACCTACATCGCTCCCGCAAAATGATGCGCTGATTTATTGGCAGGGGAACAAAATGGAAGAAAAACAGCATGCAGTTTTCTCTTTTCAAATGAAACGCTTTAGTAGTTACAGAATCACTGAATCTTAAGGCTGGAGAGAATAGTAACTATTAACATTTGCATATCCCTTTATGTATTACAAACTGCATCCGCCTATATCTAATCTGCTTTTTCATGGTATTGGTTAGGAAACTAAAGGGAAACTATTGGTGAGGAGCCCAGGAGGTGAACAGTGGACCTGAAGTAGGAGTGCAGGGTGATGGCAAGGCTGGAGCTGGAGGGGAGAACTGCCTAGAGCATGGCGACATGCTGGCTAAGGAAGACGCAAGAGAGGATGGCCAGGATCAGTCACCCCCAGCGTTGGTGCATTCGATTCTCTCTGGAACCAGGAAGGATGTAAATTAACTTTAGGAAGAAACTTAGAAATGTAACTGTGTGTGAATGCAACAAATGCTCAACGAACACCCACTGTGGTAGAAACAATGACAAAACAACCCCATTCCAATACGATCATCTTAAGATGGTCAGGCTTTAAAGAAATTTCATGACAATTCAAATAAAATGTTCGCTGGGAATGTGTGATTGGAGTATTCATTTTTTTAAAAAAAGATTTTAGTTATTTGACAGAGAGCGAGCAAGCACAAGCAGGGGGCAGGCAGGGAGGGGGAGAGGCAGGGAGAGGGTGAGGGAGAAGCAGACTCTCTGCTGAGCAGGGAGCCCAACGTGGGGCTCGATCCCAGGACCCTGAGATCATGACCTGAGCCAAAGGCAGACGCTTAACCGACTGAGCCACCCAGGTGCCCCTATTCATTTTATTAGAAATCCGTCAGTATTTTCAGCTACGATGAGGCAGATGGGTTTCACAAACGCATATATTTTAAAGATCTGCATACAGATGGAGATGAATGTAGAATGAAATTTACACATGAAACCTATTTTGAGAATCTTAAGGTATAACGGTAGTATTTTAGGACAGGTGCTAGCAAAGCGAATGTCCCTGCCATGCATCTCTGCATATGTATTTCTTGTGACTAAAGGCACTGCCTGGGTCAAGCCTGCCAGCTGGTCAGTCTCCTGACTGTCACTCTTGCTCCACTCCAGTTCCTTCCCCAAACAACAGCCAATCTTTGCAAAGCACAGATCTGATCATGTCACTCTCTGGATGAAGTTCAAGCACGACATAAACCCCTCTTTTCGTGAATGATGGTCTCTGCAGTCTCATCCATCACCCCAACTTCCATCCCTGTCCACCAACAAAACAGAAATCAAATAGGAAGAAAAGTTTCCTAAAACCTCACATTGCTTTCCAGCCTCTGACCCTGTTTATGTAATTTGTAACAGTTGCCATAATGATGGAGATACAATTTTAAGCTACTCTTTTCGCTACACACCATCACAACATGCTGCTACACAGTTCCTGAAATTATAATTTTAGATAAAGGGAAGTACTACAATTTATTCAACCATTTGCCTTTTGTTTGCTATATGATTGTTTCTGATTCTTCTCTTTTGCAAACCACACAGTGATGATATATATATATATATATATATATGGCTTGATATTTACTTTCTTTTCCTTAGAAAAATGATCATGAGGGGAAACAGGAACTGAGTCAGGTACAAACACTTTTATAACCCATAAGATACATTCTAAATAACTCCAAAAGATTATTTACTGGAAATATTACTGGCGAAAGACAAACTGTAAAGCTTAAAACAATTTTGTACTTAAACAGGTTCAAACGATTTCAGATATTGACTATAGTTCTCTGGAGGGGTACATTATCCCCAGCTTTTTTAGGATAGGAGGCAACAGCAATGGGGTGCCTGTCTTGTAAATCCTATTCATTCGTCTTACATCCTAAGAATCTACCCACCTAGCTCTGAACAAGACATTCAACTCTGCGAGAATGAAGCATGAGAGGTGAATCCATGAATTTTAGGAAGAAAAATGCATGGGCACATGATACAGAGAAGCAGAATGATGCAAGGATTATGTATTTTCACACACCTGACACATATAGCAGACACATTTACAAATATTACATGTATTTGGTATCTCTTCCAATAATGACCAGAAAGATGCAGTCCCTTGACTGTATTTTAATTACAATTATACATACAGGGGTTAAGTGTAAAGGGGTCTGCACTTAAGACAGTTTATCACTGTCAGCAGCCTACTTGCCTGTATATAAACATAGGATACCTTCTTAAATTCTCTTTTCCGGGAAAATCTTGGCATAAGAATTGATCTTGGCATTTCGGTAATATTGATCTTGACGTTTCTGTAAAACATCAGCTCAATGCATCATGGACCTCATCTGTTAACTCTCAGTCCATTGAATTAGATGCCAGGTAATTTAGAGCTAACTAGCTCCACCTTGAACCCAAAGATAATAGAGTACCTAACAGACCACCCTGTCTTCTCTGCAAGATTTCCCCTTCTACTGTTCTCTAAACCTGTCCCATCTTCAAATTTATTCCCATTCTTTCCCACTCACCTGCTTATAAACTCTAGCCCTGTGAATTGTTTGCTATCTCTAAATCACAGTGAAGTATCAATTGGAGGTCACCCAAAGGGTCTGGTATGACTGTTTTCAGAAGCTCAGTGACAGCTGACAGGGGGGTGGAGGTTCATTAGTGCCAAACTTCTGAATTAAAATAATGCATCAGATACGGTCATATTTGAAAGAGCGGCTCAGACGCCATATCTAGGAAACAACACTAATGAAACACCCATTAAAAAGCATTCATTTTATTTTAGTTTGCAAAAACACTGCCTGTCCCTCTGTTAAGGAATTCTGTTTAAGATAGTTTACCATGGTCAGTAGCTGGCTTGCCAGTTTTTTTCTAATGAAAAATACGCAGAAGCACGAAGCTTGCCTTCAAGTGCATTTGGAAAAGGGGAGCTTCAAAATGACATCGGTTGCCACAGAAGAATACTAGTTTGCTTTGGCTTGGCCTGTACTGGGTGGGTCAGACAGCAAAGATGGCGCTTCAAGCAAAAGAAAATGTTTGAGCAGGAATCAAGAATTAATTGCCAATTAATGGCTCTTTGAGAGGCAACTTTGCTAGGTGGGAAGACCCTGGAGGCTCAGGCTTCAATTTAGGCCACTAACTAGTCATACAACCTCTGAACTTCCATGTCCTCATCCGTAGAATAATAATATTGAGGCGAGTCCTATCGTCTCGCAGATGTTCTGAAAGATGATCAAATTGCTTAGGGCATTTAAAAACATCAGAGCATCTACTATGATGAGTATAAGGAACACAGGATCTTGAGTGCAACTGGAAATATACATTTTTATTACACAAAACTCTAAGTTTATCATTTGGAGTGTTCTTCATAACAATAATAGTATGATGAGAAATAATGTACTGAGGGTTCACTTATGCCAGGCACTGTTCTAGAGGCTTTCAATGTATAGACTAATTCTCACAACCACCCTGTGAGGTGGGTACTATGATTGGCATCCCATGTTACAGAAAAGTCAGGGCACAGAGTTGAACCCCACAGCCTGACTCTCCTGACTGTCACTTTCAAAGCGATCAGCACCATCTGCCCACTGGCAGTGGGACCCAAAAGTTCTTGGAACCTTCTCTTTGATCACACTGCCGAGAAAGGATCATAGCTCCACCCATACCCACAAATCCCTTGCTCCTACATTTTGTTCACACCTGCCTGGCAATAGTCCCTCTCCCCCAAACCCTGGTGGTCTCAACCACTCACCTCGCCATCTCCCTCTGCCTGCCCCTAAGGTCGCTGAGGACTGCTGCAGGAAAACAGCTAGCCAGCTAGACTGGGACCTTCGTACATTTACAATCACTAATCTCAGTTGGATCCTCACTCAACATGGCCCAAGCAACTACTTCAAATCTCCATTTTCCTGGGGGAGGGGGCTGCATTTGCCCAGAACCGAAACCCATCTTCCCTGCTAAGGTGTAAGAAGAGAGATGTCCCTCCTTCTATCCAAAGCCCATCGAACTGTGAGGTCTGAAGTCCATCTGCCTCCGCCTTCTCAGAAAGCGGACATTACAAACCATCAGTTTATCCTTTCCCTTTTTATAGAGTCTCTTCTATAAGCACCTCTTTATAGGAGCCTAATTATCGCCTAGGTTTTGGGACTCCTTCCTGCACCCCCTTTCCCCTCCAGCTATTGCCTCCCCTCACCGCTCTCTTTCTCAGACAAAGGGCTCTAGCTACCTCCTCTTCCACACCGTCCACTCCCTCCTGGAGCCACGGGGACCTGGCTTCTGCCTCCACCCCGCCACTGCCCACGGCTCCCCCTTTCCTTCATTATCTCCACTTGAAAAAAAGGGCACTTCACATTCCTTCATCTTAGTGAGTTTCCCAGTGGTGCAGCCTGTGCCTTTCCCTTCTTCGCCTTGGCTTCTGGAACACCACATTCCTCCTCTTGGTAGCCGTGTTTCCTTTTCCTCAGGCCCCTTAATCAGCTCCTCCGCCTTCACCTGGCATTTAAGTGTTGTCATTTCTCAAGCCTGGTCTTAAACAGTACCTGCTTCACAGCTGAAGGATGAAATGAGTTAACGAAATACATAAAGGCTCAGGGCAGTCCTGGCACAGAGTAAAATGCTAGGTGTTTGCTATTTATCGCCTTTGGTTGATTTAATCTACTCCTAGGGCTGCAACTGCCATTTTTAGGCTGACCGTTCCCAAATGCAGTGTCATCACGCCGACCTCCTCTCTGACCTTCCCTCTAGACAGGCAGACTCAACCGCTGGCTCCTCATCCTTCCTTGGCTGTCTCCCAATACTTCGGACACAACATGTTGAAAACGAAACTTCTCCTACCCTGCCCAGACTTGCTTGGGAGGGGAATCACAGGCTACTTCAAGAATCTGATGAAAAATAAGTCTCTTCTGACAAAAATTCACAAAGAACGTCATTTTGCAGACGACTTCAAGCCATTCATGGACCTCAAACTGAGGCTCCTTGCCCTAGCACGTGTCACCTGAGATGAATCTTGAAAGAAGATAGAGTTTCACCTGGTGGACAGGCATGCCAGGTGGAGAAGGGCAGAGCTGGCGAAAAGGGCAGCTCGACAAAGGCGAAGAATCGGAAACACCTTGCTGATGTGGCCTGATGCAGGGTGCAAGGGTGGACGTGCTGAGAAACAAAGGCAGAGACACAGAGGGGACCTTAGAACACTGGGACTTGTAGGCCACTCCAAGCTCTTCGTATGTTAGTGATGACAGAACCACTAAATGTTTGGGAGACAGACGTGATCAGATTTATATTTTAAAAATAATAATGATAGCAAACACGTATTAAGTCTCCACAGATAGCTATATGGAAGCCGGGGGTGAGTTCTGGAAAAGCAAGTAAACTATGCACAGCTTTTTGATAACCAAACCAAACTTCAGGAGACTATGTGGTAAATACGAGATTAGTAACTATACACTGAAACTCCTTAAGTGCATGCCATTTTACCTTCATCTTTAGCTTAAGGATGCTACTGAGGCACTAAGAATTCTTTAAACAATTCTATTCTGTCACAACTACACACTTCAGTGACAAAGGCGGTGAATAGCGGCTCTGGTGTCAGAGTGTTCAGCAAGCCCTTACCAGCAACGCTGGCAGCTGTCATGCTTTTTGTTGGGATCCCAGGGTACTATCGCTCCTTGGTCAGGGCTTCCCCTCCACTTCTCCAAGACAGAACCCTTGGAAAAAAATACCTGTTTTAGGTGAGCTCTGCAAATTGAAAATGAATGGACCAGTCGGTGCCTTATTTACTGCAGCTGAAATGAGCTGGTTAATTTTGCTTTGTTTCTTCTATTCATGGCCTAGCTAACAAGAGTCAGGAAAAAAAAAGTCAAGGATCTTCAATTACAGTTGATAAATGCCACGTACACCAAGTGTGGGGAAAAAAACAAGAGTTCTGTATTTGGAAATCAGGCTACCTCTCCAGAACGTAACTGGGTTCTACAGTGAACCATAAATGATCACAAGTTTGGAAAACAGGGAAAGCCCATTGCAGAGAACATGCCGTAGGGTGTAAAGTCCAAGATTCGGGCTAGGAATGCGTGGAGGCTGCAAGGAAGTGTGGGGTTGGGCGGGCAGAAGTGACTGTGTAGGGAGCTTTCCTCCAGGGCAGACCCGTGCGCCCATTCTGGCCTTGGACTCCCATCCTGTCCTCACAAGGCTGCCAAGAGATTAGTCTAAATCTCCCCAACTTTCCAGGAATGAGGCTTTCTGTAATCTCGGAAGCTCCAGACTCTCCCCAGGGTTCTCCAGAGAGGAAAGGACACCCTTTCCTCCTGAATCAGTACCCGCATCCTGAACGTGTGCTGACTCTGCACAGGAAAATCCTCTAGAGATAGGAGTTGGGTGGAAGCATTTACAATGACATTCATCTTCTACAAGATACTCCATTTTTTGTCCCACTCAGGAAAATGGTGTCGCTGGGAGAAGGCTAATTAGTCTCCAGGGGTAAAGGTTTGGGCTAATTGTTTGAGTCCGTTGAAGCGATGAGGACATTTCTTTCAGCTGGGCTAGATCATAGCACCAACTTCATCCCACCTGTACCCAAGGACAGGTGCGCAGAGAAGTTTGGTGGAGAAATAGGAGTTGAGGAGGGGGTCTCAGTAAGCACAATAAAGGCATGAAATGAAAAAATGTCATCCTCTTATCTGATTTCTGAAAGACTTTTAGGTGCCAGGTGTCCTATCCTCTTCTCATCCCCAACCCCTCATCCGGGACTCCAGGGAGCCGCGGGGCTAGAAGAACAAAGTCCTCGCGTAAGGTTGAAACAAGTGCAAGAGCATCTCTTGTCTCTCTAGCGATGATCTCAGGGGGACACTGCATTCACCTGGTACTCCACATCATCTCAGTGATAACGGGGGTAAGAAGGGGTGTGTGGTGGTGTGCGGGGTTTACTCCGAACCTTGAGTCCTTCCACTTTCCTCCCCCCCGGGATGGGGCCCGCCCCACCCGGGGCAGCTACGGGCCACGCTGCTCTGCCCTCGGGGCCGGCCCAGGAGGGAGCCGGTCCGCCACAGCCCCTCTGCCTCCACCGGGTACCCGGCAGGAGGGGGAGCCCCCGCGGCCCCATCCGGCCACAGCGGCTCCGGCTCCGCCGCGGGGTCCAGGAAGGTCCCGGCCGGGGAGCAGCCGCAGCGCAACTCCGAGAGCGCCCCCCGCCCACGGCCCGGCCCGCCGCGGCTCACCCTCCGGTCTCTGCGCCCGAGTCCACGCAGTCATCCTCCTCGCCACCGCCCTTTTTGGGGTCCATGGTGCGCTCCCTGCCGCGCTCAGTTCGCGGGCGCTGGCGTGACCCGGGGCGTGCTCCCTCAGGGCCGCCCCGCCCAGCCCAGCCCCTCCCGAGCTGGCTGGGCTCCCTCGGAGCTTCTCTCTGCCCGGGCGCCGGCCGCGCACCCCCGCGCCGCGCCCTCTCCTGGCCGCGCCCGGCCGGGCACTGGCTGCCGCTCCCGCCCCGCCCCGCCCCTCGCCGCTCGGCGGTGTGAGCGTGTGCGTGTGCGTGTGCGCGCGGGGTGCGCCCGTGAGCCAGGGCGTGCGCGCGCGCGCGTGTGCCTGTGAGCAGGGGCATGGGCGCGCGCAAGAGGGTGTGTGCACGGGGCGTGAGCGGGTGCGCGCGCGCGCGTGCCGGTGAGCAGGGGCATGGTGGCGCGCAAGAGGGTGTATGCGAGGGGAGTGAGCTGTGCGCGAGCATGTGCTAGCTCGTGTGTAGCGCGCCGGTGTGTGGTTGAGTGCACGAGTGGGCGAGGTGCGCGAGGTCGCGTGCGCCTGTGTTGTGGTGGTGATGTAGGTGGACGGTAGGTGGATGTTTGTAGGTGCGCGCTTCTGTGTGGGTGCTGAGCGTCTGTGCCCGTCTGTGCTTTGTGACCACGTGTGGTGCGTGAGTGAACGTGTGTGTGCATAGGAGCCGCCCCTCTCCCCTGGGCCCGCAGCGCCAGAATTCTGCGTCCCAGGGATTGCCCCGAGGGGTTCCTGAGCCTCAGAGCTGGGAGCGGCACCGAGAAATACGTGACTGCATCGCGAAAGCAAGGAGGGTTCTGGTTCACTACTGGGACCAATTGGAACCACTAGGTATTTTCTTAGAGTTCCCTCGGAATTGGCAACACCGAATTCGTTATCACCTTTCTTAGCGCAGGTCTGAGTGGCTTCCCAGCACCCAACTTGCCAGTTTACAATCGGTGTCATGCATTCCTTTGCTATTAAAAAAAAAAATGCCTTTAGAAATAAGGAGCATTTGATGTACCAGCATTCAGGTGTTGTTGCAGTAAGGGGATAACGGATGTTTGTAAAGGACCCCCACCCCACCCCCCGTCAGCGCCTTTGAGGTTATGATCACTGTTGGAGGGGGGCACCTCTCCTTAGTAGGGTGAGGCTGAATGGGAGCTGGAGGGGAGGCGGGATCAATCAAAACAATTCGCATTTAATTCTGACAGCCCTGTCCAAGCCATTGGAAGGCACTCAGTTCTACTTTCTTCTGTTCTCAGGCCAAGTTATTTAACTTCTATGAGCCTTAATTTACTTATCTGTAAGATGGGGCTATTGATATCTACTCTATAGCCTGTTGTGAATTTAATGAGAACACGCAAGTAAAAATACTTAGCATGGGTCCTGATAATGTCAAGTACTAGTCACAGGCAGCTGTCATAACATTAAAGCCTGAGTTAGTTATGTTTCCAATTTCGACTTGCAAAGTAGTGACAAGCTATATCTTTAAGAGGAATATATTTTCTTTTCTCTCTCCTTCTCCCCCTTCTTCTATTCTTCCTTCTTTACCTACCTAATTATCACTACTTTATTCATATCTTAATTAAATTACACAAAAAGAAATCCAATTAATAAAAGAAGAATACAAGCACAATCTCGTCATTAAGAAAAAAACAGGTGAATGTTGGTGAATGTTCTGACCCCAAATCTTAACTGAATTATCCTTACTGAGCATAAAATTCCTTGCATTGCAAAACAGAAATTGATGTATTATACTCAATTAGTGCTCATTAGCTGAAAGAAAGAAGTGTGTCAGTTCTTTAGGGGAGACTCCCCTCACCCCACCCTATGTACTGATTTGTAAAAGAAAATTCTCACATGAGGCAAAATTACTGCACATTGCCATTAATGACCATTTAAAATTGATTGATTCATTCCATAACTATTTAAATACCAGACAGGAAGGTGAATTCTGGATACACAAATAAGGGAAAATGGGAACAGATAGGATGCCTGCCTTGATGGAGCTTATAATCCAGAGGGGGAGAGTAATTAAATTACATACATTAATATATAAAACATAAATGGAGATTAAACACTCCAAAAAGAATGGTGTGCCCTGAGAAAGACAACATAATTTAAATTGGGGTGTCAAGGAATGCTCTCTCGGGAAGGGATATTTTAGCCCTTGCTCTGCCTCAGGGCCTTTGCATGTGCTGTCCCTTCTTCCCGTAATACTTTCTCCCAGACTTCCTGTGAGATTCCTGCCACATGTCCTTCAGGACTATGTTCAGACAGTCCTTTCCTCAGACAACCCTTCCCAACTAAACCTAAATCCCAGTGTCCCCTTACCCTGCTCTACTCTTTGTTGTACCTCTACCAGCCCCTGGCATATGAGAGATTTATTTACTCATTACCTGCTCTTCCCTCCCCATGCCTACCTGTAGAACGCCAGCTCCCTGACAGCAGGGACTGTTTGGTTCACTGCGATATCCCCAACACCTGGAGCAATGAGTGTGTGTTTATGAATGAAAGGGAAGCAGCCCCAGGGTGGAGGCAGGGGTGCAGAGAGCTTTCCAGGTAGAGAGACCAGGGAACGTGAGGCAGGATAGGGCACTAAGCATTCAGCTGGAGCGGAAGAAGGCTGGGTCATGAGAAGAACACAAAATGGCCAAGATAGTGAGGCATTTCTACATAAACGTGACATCTCTGGGAAATGAATCGACTGCTAGAGCCTATTTGGAGAGTAAAAGGACAAATAATGTCGGTGCAACCAGATGGAAGAAACTGATAAAGCGTAACAAACATTCTGCCATGTTAGTGTCCTTACCGCCATGAGGAAACCTACTCTGTCAGTTCTGGGTAGGGATGATCATATTTGTCACCTCACTGAGTCCTCAGGAAAGGTCGGTGAACTAGGTTTACCTTTTCATTTTACAGTGGAGGTAACTGAACCTCAGTGAGTCCAAGCGCCTTGCCCCAGCCGAGGAGCCCGGAGGCCCATTTAGCGTGCGTGGAATCTCTCTCACCTACTGGGAGGTTAATGTGTGGGCCAGTCACATCCTCAGGAGGACGGCACAAGAAAAAGGGCAGAGAAAAAACGGTCAACTAAGTACGGCCCTTGGAGGGAGGGCCAGGGAAAATGGATGCTACTTAATTTATTTCAGTTTTTCTCAAAAATCCCGAAAAAGATTAGGCCAGACAAAAAACCCTGGACCGCACCTCAAAATGATGCACGGATTCAGGCCCCCTCAACCACAGGGGGCACGAGTATTATATTTATCACCAGCGCAACGTCTGATGGCAACTCAGCGATGCATTTGTTATTGGGAAGAGAAGTTTGAATGGTAAACATGGTCCCTCCGAGCAACGGATCTCGGTTATACAAGGGCTCCCGCTTCAGTCCTTGGAGCTTAGGAACCTCACTTTATTTGTTATTTATTTGGTGATAGAGCTGCCAGCAGGTAAGCAGCATGAGGACCTCGCGGCAACCCCCAGAAGATACATTGCCCATAACGTTTGCATGGTTCCAGGCTTGACTTCCAGCTATTTAGCGCTGATCACCGTAATCACGGGGTGCAATGCCCCCCCTCCCTTTCCCCTGCAAGATGGGGGCAGAGGAGTATCAGTGGTCTTAAGGTGCCGTGCCTGTTGCCTTCAAGATGTTCCCATCAGTCTGAGGACAGCATGGGAAGAACACTGAGGATGCAGTCATAGGCCAGGAAATGCACACCCTGGGTTCTGGACCTGAATCCGTCATGGCAGTAGCAAAGACGGGTGCCTCTCAACTGTTTCTAAAGCTCTTCCTGCCTTTCGGGCATTGTGGTAGCAGCTTTACACACATGATCTCTTGAAACCTCACCGAAACCTGGTGAGGCTTCCTTTGTCCTTAAAATAGGCTTGTTGATACAAATCTCACAGGAGACTTGAAGCCCTCCAGAAACTAGGAAGCTTACCAACACAAGATGTCACTGATTCTTTAATCACTTTTCCTCAGACGGATGAACATTCTCGTGTTGTGTTTCACCTATCGTGCCTGTTCCAGTCTCCGTTGCTGTTGTTGCATGTGTCGGTGTATTAGAAAATAAGGTCATTCATCCACTTACTTATTGAGCACTCACTGTGTGCCAGGAAGTGGCTGGGTGCCAGGGACACAATGGGGAACGAGCCAGAGGCAGTGGCTGGCCTGATGGAGCTGTCGAGGTCAGGAGAGGACAGTTTATCATGTTCCAGGCCCCAAGGGCAGGGCTGGCTTTCCCGCCAAGCCTTGGCTTCCTTCGACGGCTCCTCAAAGCTCCTGACAGGTGCACAGTGTGCTGTGGTCCATTAGAATAGGACTGGAATAGCAGAATCCTTTACTAAAGGAAAGAAAAAGAAAAGAAAAACCTCAAAATAATGTGATGGTAAGTAAAGAGCATCAATTTTACTGATGAAAGAGCTAGATTAGTCATTAAGAAGGTCATAAGTACTTGGGAGCAGCTGAGGGTTTTGAACAACTAGAAGATAAGTAGCTTGAAGACTAAGAACTTGAAGCACTGGAGATTGAGAAAGATAGAAGTTAAAATCTCCTGGGCACTGGATTGGCCCGGGTTTGAGATTCAGTTTGGAGGGAAGCTGGGCCACACCTTGCGTGAGTGCAGACCTTCTGGACCATTTGCTGTGAGGCCAGTCCAATCTAAGATAGCTTTTTAAATGAAATACTAGTTTAGGGTATGCAGAAGCAAATAGAATGGGAAGATATGTTCGTTTGGGAAGTTTTGCTCATTCACTTTTAAAACTTTATTTTAAAAACCATGTGTCCCAGAAACAAAAATTCAGGTTAAAGAGAGATATGGGGGCAGGGAAGGGGGGGGGAGTCTCTTTCTTCCAAGTCCCCAGAAGAGTTTGTTTGGTGTGAAAAATAAATATTATGATCATGACAAGAAAAATTATAAACTATTGACAAATCTACTTAGACAAAGAAAGCCACTAGCCTTACATGCAAGCATAAGGGGACCAGATGGCAAAGGGATAAATGAAACTAAAGATAAATGGTTGAGTTGGAAAATAATCTCATTAAAGTATGAATGACTTGGCTTGGATAAGGGGAAGCAGGGATAGTGGTCCCGGCTGGAAGGCTTCCCAAGACTCTGAGCCTATGGTTCCTGGCGTGAGATCTGGAGTCCAAGACCAGACACCCCACGGTATGCCCACGGTTACCCCTCCAACAGCTGGGGTGGCGAAAAGCGAGAGGGGAATAGGAAAGACCTCTGGAAAAGTGCTGTGGAAATTTAAGAATACAATGAAACCTTAGACTCAGGACACTGATGATAGCCGAGCCTTCTGAGAATTGTGTCCGGGTTACCCACTTGTCATCACACTGATGGTCTAGACTTGGACAGGTGAGCTCTCTGTCCTTTTCATATTCTGACACTTTCCTTCAGTGACCCAATCTTCGAGTGGAGCCACCCTAAAGTGTGTCGGGATAGGTCTGCTGCTATTGCCCGGCCGTCCGGCTTACGGACTTTCATCACTACCACCTAATCGCAGAATTCAGGCAAACACCTCCACACAGCACTTAGCTTTCCAGCCTCATTTCTCTCTCTCCCTTCTTTCTACTCTCTGTGATGGGTCCTTCCTGGTCCATCAACTGCTCGGGATCGGGGACAGCACTGGGCGCTGTGGACACACATCGGGTGTAATCCCTGCCTTTAATAAGCAGCTGCCAGCTGGATCCCAGAGTCAGAAAGTACCTAGAGTTTGGAAACTGGTGGTAACTTTTCTCAAACCCAAAGTCAGGTGGAGGGGGTTCTCCTTACCTCTGTAAACTCCCGGACCTTTTATGTTAACATCTGTTTTTGTTTTTTTTTTCCAAAACTATGTCTGGGCTTCTGGAGACTTCTTTCTGTGAAGTAGGTTTACCAGTATCATGAGCCACGGAACAAGAAAGTTGCCCTATTGGGCGGGCAGGCTGGGGGTGTCGAGCAAAGCCTCAGGTGGACAAGTAGGTGGCGCCCTGACTAGACCAGCTGTCAGGATGGCTATGGGAAGAACCAGCGACAATGTCTTTGGGATACTTGCTCTGGTAATGTGGTTGTTGGTTTTTTATAGTCTAAGAACCTGACCTTGTCAACACGCACAATGACTACCTTCAAAAATAAAACCTCTCCACCTAAGGCTCCTATCCCCTCCAGCCTTCTCAGGACTTTTCCCCTATTGCTTGCCCCTTCCATCTGCTGCATCTTCAACCTCTCACAGGTCTCTCCATTGACATTGAAATACACTCATCTCTCTCATGTTGAAAATGAAAAAAAGCCACCTTTTGGGGCACCTGGGTGGCACAGCGGTTAAGCGTCTGCCTTCAGCTCAGGGCGTGATCCCGGCGTTATGGGATCGAGCCCCACGTCAGGCTCCTCCGCTATGAGCCTGCTTCTTCCTCTCCCACTCCCCCTGCTTGTGTTCCCTCTCTCGCTGGCTGTCTCTATCTCTGTCGAATAAGTAAATAAAATCTTAAAAAAAAAAAAAAGAAAAAGAAAAAAAGCCACCTTTTTAACCGTATGTTCTTTATCAGTATCTGCCACTCCTTCACACAGCACATTTTCTGAAAGTATTGTCTGTGTTTGTAATCCCTGTCTCCTTTCCATTCCAGGGAGGTTTCTGTTGTCCTTCACACTGGTAACTTCTCCCTTCTTCTCGGCACAGGCTCTTCCTTTCGCTTCCATGGTATCACACGCCCGGGTTTTCTTGCCACCTCTCTGTTCACATCTGCTCTGTCTCCCATGTAGCTTCCCCTATCGTCTTCATGGACAAGAGTCCTCAAGGCTGTCCCTAGGCCCCCTCCTCCTCTTTCTTTGCATTCTCTCCCTTGGCCTATGATTTTGGCTGCTGCACACAGGACTCCCAACACGAATCTCCAGCTCTGTGCCTCGGGCCTGTCCACTCTACTATCTCTTTGGCATCTTTCTTGGGATGTTTCAAAGGCACTTCCAATTAAAGTTATATCAAACTGAGCTCATGATCACCACCCCCACCCTTTCCACCCTCCCACCTTCACCCCTGCCATAATTCTCCTCTCCCAACCCTCCTCTGAGTGAATGTTACCATCATGTGTCCTAGTCGCAAGCCAGAGATCCAGGTGTCATCCTTGAACACTGTCTCTCCCTTAACCACTTACCGATGCATCACCAAGTCCTGTCACTTCTGCTTGCTAGCCGTGCCCCGAAATCTTTGTCTTGTCTCCAACTTCACTGCCATCATGTTAGTCCACTCTTCCCCCCTCTCTAAGCTAGCCTGTTGTGCTAGTCTCCAAATGGCTCTGCACATCCTCTCCCACCTCTCCCATCCAGACACCATACCCTCCAAAAGACAAGTCTGTGTCATCTCCACAGCCTAAAGGATTGTGATAGTTTTCCATTGCTCTTAGGACAGAGACCAGAACTGTACCAAATCTCTAGCCATGTGTCATCACAGCCCCTCCCCCACCCCATTCTCTCTGCGTTCTCTGTGCTTCGACTACACTGGCCTTCTTCAGCTCCTCAAATGATCACTGTGCTTCATCTCCAAGCATAGGGCATTTGCTTATGCTGGTTTCTTTATCTGGAATACTCTTCCTGGCCCATCTGAATCTACTTGGTCATCAGATCATCTCTCAATAATTATTTCCTCCCTGACTAGATGGATCCCCCTATTTAAGTATTTAGAAGCTCTTAACAAAGAGGTCATTTTATATTTGTTTGTATGGTTCTTTGATTGTTCCTTTTTTCCATCTGTAAATTATAAGCTCCGTGAAGACAAGACTGTTCTGCTCACCACTGTACCTTCAGTGTTTAACATAGGGTTTACACGTGGTGAGTGTTATTACAACAGACACTTCTATGCCCAGCATCTAATCCTGAGTCTGGCACATAGTAGGCATTCTGCAAATGTTGCTGAAAGGGTGACTAAACGCATGGGCTGTGAATGTTCTAAGCTCTTGGAGGAAACCAGAAAATTCTCAAAGATGTTCACCTTTAAAAAAAAAAAAAGACTTACGGTCTTATTAAAGCATTCATCATGGGCAAGGCAGAATATGTAACAGAGCAGACATGGTTCAAATAATTAAGTTTTATCCCACTGGGAGATTTACTTACTGGAAGAAGCAGGGGAAAAGGGTATAATGAGTGACACTGGTTAATTCTCACAACCTCTCAAGAGTTGACCCAAGTGACCTCTGGACTCTTCCAGGCGTGAGTAATACAATGTGGAAAACATTACATTATGAACTGGCTATGCTTTGATGCTTTCACTTTTCCATAATATTTTCCAGAATTCAAAGTATTATATCGAGTCATCACAAGGTAAATTAGGTCGTTCTCTTCCCATTCTATCTTTGACTAGCAATCTTTTACTGTGACAGTTTGACATGTCACCCAGGATTCTCACAGGGTAGAGGTTGCTAAGCACTGAGACCTGTTTGCCAGAGGTTGAGGAATCTTCTCTTCTGGAAGGAAAGGAGCTCTTTTAAATACGAGGATTCCTTAGTTCCTCGGGGTTAGGTTAAATGTTCTCCTGCTGAAGGGGAGTGGATTGATCCCATGAGTTCCCCAGGTCTCCCTCTGCATTCTGATTCCATGATCCTATTAATGTTTGACAGAAGGGCAAGTCTAAATGTGCAATTCCATATAACCCCTGAGTTTTCTCCAGGGGATGAAATTGAATAGAAAACGGAATATATCATAGTGATGGGAATCTAGCTGTGCGCTTTGGAATAGTAACTAGCTGCACAGCTTTATCACCTTGGAAACACGCAGGGCCTGAGATGGCGATCTTAGAGGGCTTATGCTACTGACTCCAAATTTATCTGGATTTGGCTTCATGGTGGGAAGAAACACATGTGATATTTTATCTGTGAGTCTGGGAACACTGACAAATGGTGTTCTAAGTGATTTAAGAAACCAATAGTGCACAAACCAAAAGGATCAAGGTGGAACCCTTGGTTTTATGCTAAGAAGAAGGGAATGTGGGGCGCCTGGGTGGCTCAGATGGTTAAGCATCTGCCTCCTGCTCAGGTCATGATCTCCAGGTCCTGGGATCAAGCCCCACATTGGCTCCCAGCTCAGTGGGGAGTCTGCTTCTCCCTCTCCCTCTGCTTTCCCCCCCTGCTGTGCTCTCTCTCTCCTTCTCTCAAAAGAAAAAAAAATATTTTTTAAAAAAGAAGGAAATGTGGGTCAGTGTGCTGTGGAAAGTTTTAGGTTGTTTTACCCATGATGCTAAATATCAAGATGATTCATGAGAAAAAAAAAGACTGTCAAACATCTGCCCATTTGGTTTATATGATGCCAAACACTGAGATATTTGGAAACATTGAAATGCCTGACATTGCAATGATAAACTTTCTGGATGAACAATTATGTGGATTTTCTTTTTAATTCCTTATTTTGGTGCTGCATACATCATTTTTGAAAAGTCGCTTTATTATATGTAACTAGGATTTACATTGCATTTCCAAACATAATATATGGCTATCCAGAGAGGTGTTTTGTTTTGTTTTTTTTTAATAAGTGTTTTCCAATTCTATGATAGAATTTTTCCCAACAGAAAGATTGTAGAAACTTCCATTTGGCCTCTGAGCCGCAGCCCATACAGACAGCCACGCCCTCCTCCCTAGAGCACTCCTTTTGCTTGTATCACCCCTGTTGGTTCTCTTCCCAAATCTCTTGATGTTGCTTCTCACACTCCTTTGCCAAGTCCTACAGATCAGTCTGACTTCCTCTTTTGGAAGAATACAATTAGAATACAATTGGAAGAGTACAACTCTCTTCTAATGTCGCTCTCTCTTCTCATTCTCCACTCATTTCCTTGATCCTATGGCATGCTCACCAACACAAGCACTATCAGTATGATGATGACTTTTAAACTTGCATCTTTGACCCGTTTCTCCCAGCTGAGCTCCAACCTTAAGTTCAATTCCCTCCATGGTATTCTTTTTTGGATGTCTCAGAGATGTGTCAAATGCAACACGTCCAAAACAAAAACTATGATCTTTTTCCCCACACCTGCTGTTTTTCCTCCATATTTCTTAGTATATGATCCCACTGTCTACCAGAAACCAGGGAGTTCTCTTTGGTTCCGCCATCTGTCCCACATTTCACATCTGATTATCATGAGTACACCTTGTAAGTGTCTCTTGAATTGTCCCCGTCTTTTCATCTCCAATAGGAAGAACTCAGTCCAGCCCAGCATGGTTGTTAATGTAGGTGACAGCAACAGCCTCCTGACTGGCACTCCTGTACCCACGCCTGCCCTCTAACAACATACTCTCTACACCAGGTAGAGAACTTTTATAGAAATGTAAACCGAATCATGTCACTTCTCTGCTTAAAGCTCTTCCATGATCTCCCAACACCCTTAGAGTAGGAAGAACGGGCTTGCAGGGCAGGACTATACATTATGTCTTAGAAATGCTGACCCTGAAATGCCTATGGGATTCAGTTAGGGCGCGCTGGGCAGAGACAGAGAGAGGTCCTAGTAGGAGATGCAGCTAAGTAGTTGCTGCAGGAAAAGGACTGACTGAAGATGTTATAAAGGTAAACCAGGACGGTTCCCATGAGTGCTTACAAAACGGCAATCAAAATTGAGGGTGGCCACAGCATTCTAGAGGCTTCAGAGAATGAGGAACTCTACTTTACAGGGACCCTCAGTGCTAACCAGTCTTTTAGGGGCTGTTTTGTATACATTTAACTCACAAGGGACTGATGTACAACCAACATGTCAGTTCATTAATTTACAGTGAGAAATAAAACTACTAAGTTCTTCCAAAGACTTAAGTTCACTGCTCAATACTTTCTCTGTCTGAAGACAAATTACTGTAAGCCAAATTATAATCAGAAGGCTGCTTGGTGAGCATAAAATCCAAGTTAGGGAAGTGAGATGAATGACCCTTATTGAGTTGCTGGCCCAGAACATTCATGCACATGTTTCTAGGCACTGTGGAGTCTGTGTCATGAAGTTTTGTTTGTGCTTAGCTAAATTTGAGGTCGGGATTAAAATAATGAAACAGTTTCTATCCATATAAGAGAATTATTTTCTACAAATGGTTTTTGCTCCATTATAAAAACAAGATAGCAAACAACCAAAGGAAGACACTAGGCTATGGAAATGTTCAGCATTTAACAGAAATACTTAGTTCCAAATATATCATAATTCGAAAGGTAACTTTGTACTCTCCACAGGAACCAGCTAGAAGAATGTTCTAATTTATTAAACTTTTTACCCTGAGGAAGATAAAGCAGTTGAATGAATAGTCATTTGATTCCTCTCTTCTGCTTGGGTCTTAGAAAAAAACCACCAGAGAGAGAAGCACCATGCTTCTGATGTAATTGCCTTGGGGGAAAAGAATCAGTGAGAAGCAAGCTCTGCTCTAATGAGCAGAAATTAGGAGAGGCACAATGAACGTTCTGAGCACAGGACTGCTGAGATTTGTGGTATTTCTCCTGCTCCTCCCTGCCCATTAGGACGATATTGAGACTTTAAAACTCGGAGCCAGGCACTGTTCTACACCCTTCAAATATATTAACTCATTGAATGCTTAAAACCCTGTGACTTAGATGCTCTATTTATCCCCAATTTGCAGACCAGAAAAATGAGGTATAATGAGGCAGGTAACTTGCTGAAGGTGTATAACCAGCAAGTGGCTGGGCTGGGATTTGGGCCTAGGAGGTTTGATTCCTGAGTTAATAGTCTCGAGATCCCAACCTCTCCTTTTGCTCTCCCCAGAAATGAGAGAGTCCCAAGCTGATGATCTTTGGTCCTGGAAGAGCCAATACCATCTATTTGCAGTAAGCCCCATCAGCTGGAAGAGACCTATGCTGCCTGCTCCCATGGACGGGTTCCACCAGAGGTTCAGGAGAAGGGAAGGGGCTGAAGCAGGGACATGGACATTGGTGCCTTTTCTATTTTTTTCTTCCTTACCTACATAACCAAAAGATGAGATTCTTAAGTACCCTGGCTATGGACTGCTTACTCGAGGCAGACTGGGGGGTAGGGGGATGGGAAAACAGCATTATGAACCACAGCAGTGAGCTCTCAAGTCAGGCAACAAGCGTTCCCTCTCCTTTGGTCTGTGTGTTGGACATGTAGACAGACTTGCATTGTCTTGTTGCTCTTTCTCTAGGCCACCTGCTGACCACATCCTTCTATTCAAGTCTTCCTTCAGGAAGAGCAAAACACGAAGCCAGTTTACTGGGCTTGGACAGACACAAATAGCTTCAGTTTTGTGTTTCTGTACAATCTCTCTGTTTTCTTCTATATATGGTTAATATTATTCACTGTGTTATTAGTTTTTCTGTTTAACACTGAGCAGGTGACATTAATCATAAGTTACAACAGCAATGGTGGTGGGGATGGGGCAGAAATTGTCTCATTTCTCCCAATGGATTAATATAGGGAGAATGTTATGAGCTTTTAACTGAGAGTCAATTCCAGGAAGAGAGAGAAAAAGAGTCAAGCAGACTCTGGGAACATCACTGTTTAGGGGAAGAACACAAGGAGGAGGAGACTGGGAAAGATCCTAGATTAGTGGAAAACTATGTTATGGAAGTCAAAGTAGAGTTTGGGGAAGGGGCTTTGTCATCAAGAATGTCAGATAAATTACAACAGCCAAGAAGATATGCAAGCAGCCCAAGTACACATAGACAGATGACTGAATAAAGAAGATATGATACATATATTCCATGAATATATTACTCAGCCATACAAAGAATGAGATCTTGCCATTTGTGAGAGTATGGATGGACCTAGAACACAACATGCTAAGTGAAATAAGTCAGGCAGAGAAGGACAAATACATTATGATTTCACTTATATGTGGAATCTAGAAAACAAAACAAAGAAACACACAAAAAACTAGAAACTGACTCATAAATACAGAGAAAAAATGGTGGTTGGATGCCAGAGGGGAAGGGGGTGGGGAGAATGGGCAAAATAGGTGGAAGAGAATAAGAGGTACAAACTCCAGGTATAAAATAAGTAAGTCGTGGAGATGAAAAGCACAGCATAGGGAATATAGTGAATAATATTGTAGTAATTTTGTTTGGTACAGATGGTGACTACACTTATTATGGTGAGCACCGAGTAACGTATAGAATTGTTGAATCTCTATGTTGTATGCTTAAAACTAATATAACACTGTATGTTAACTATACTTCCAAAAAAAAAAAAGAGTGTCAAATATGATGAGGAAGTCAAATAGAACAAGACTCTGAAGAAATTGCTGAGAATCAGAAAGTTCTGACAGAAAAGTGAAAGAAGGTATCACCACAGTGATGGAGAAGCTACAGCTCATAGTCAGACATGCTGGGAGTCGGGTGACGGAGAGGGTTACTGGTTCCAGTCCAGGGGGCTGCAGACCCAAATCAGACTTGAGGATTAAGTAATGTGAACCTGAATCCAGGTAAGAGCTAAGAGACTACTCCTTAGACAAGTGTGGACTGGGTGTCCTTACTGGGATAATGTCCACTAAAGGGTGCTTGAATCTTATGGCTCAGGGTCATTTGCAAAACTGCCCTGCATATCTGCAACTTGGTAATAAGCAACTTTGGTTCTCAGGAATCACCCAGGAGTTCTCAAAAAAGTCGCCCCAATTCTCTTGGGCTAGTAACCTCAGCTTCAGTTCCCTTAGAACAATAATCTCCATTAGCTTAAAATAACAAAATTATTTATCTGGTTAGTGTCTTTAACCCTGGGAATTGAAGAGATGATGAAATAGATCAGCTCTACTGTATTCATATTTCTGTATTAAGTTCTGAAACGATCTCATATATTCGAATGTAAAATTTAAAAGAAATTCAGCATATTATTTGATATGCTCTCCCATCTCAGGGCCTTTGCACTTGTTACTCTTCTGCTTGGAAATCTCTTACTCCCAATAGTCTTGTGTCTTGCTTTTCTTAATCCTTTGTCTTTACTCAAATGATACCTTATTGATAAAGCTTTCCCTAATCACCTTCTAGAAAAATTGTACCTCAACCCTCCCCACCTCTGTGCAATTTTCTTCACAGCACTAGCCACCATCTGACATACTGTATTTTTTCATTGTTTATTTGCCTCCACTGTGAACAAGGTACTACTCCAGGTGCTGGGAGATATGATGATAAACAAACAAAACAGACTTACTTTTTTTGAAAGAATGCTTCAGTGGGCTGCTTGGGGTTGGAGTGAATCTACAAGGGCGTGGTTGAGTTGCAAAAGATGATAACTGCATGATCTTCTCAGGCACAATAAAAATGAAGAGGACAGAATTGTCTAGAAGGATTTCAAGCATCATAACCCAAATTAAGTTATTTTAGTAAGTTAAGTTATTGAGTCAGTGATGTGATTTCTTAAGCTTTAAAATATATGCATATAGTAAAACATTTCAAATAGAACAAAACTATATAAATGAAAATTCGGAGTCTTTTCCACCCCAAACTTCTTGTCCTTTTAACCGAACTCCCTTCAACAGTTTTTCCTGCTTCCTTCCAGACCTTTTTCATGCACATACCCACATACATGAGTATATTTTCTAGCCAATCTGCAATATTATATACAGACTGCATTGCCTTTTGTCACCAAAGGTATTTTGGAGATGTCTCTATATGAATATATACAGGCCTGCCTGCTTCTAAAAAAGCTTTTTAAAAAATATTTCATTACATGGGTTGCTACTTCTTTTTCTTAAGAAAGAGAGTGTGCAAGCAGTGGGGGAGCAGAGGGAAAGGGAGAGAGAGAATCGTAAGCAGGCTCCCCACCCAGTGCGGAGCCCAATCTGAGGCTTGATCTCAAGACCCTGAGATCACGACCCCAGCCAAAGTCGAGTCAGACACTTAACCAACTGAGCCACCCAGGTTTCCCATGGGTTGCTACATTTTAAACTAGCAACCTACTGATGAACCCAAACAATACCTCAACGAACATCCTCATAGCACCTCTTTTGTTAATTTATCCACATATCAATGTATCTGCAGGTTCAGCTGTTAGAAGCAGGATTGCTGATATGAGTATATGAGAGCATATGACATAAGAGTTGAGAATGTTTCCTTCTCAAACCCTAGTTCGAATGAAAGTAAAACTTGGTTTTACTTCTAGCATTCCTACTGTGTTAGTCGAACATAGGGCTTGATACTCCATCCCTTGCTGCCCAATTTCCTATCCTAATAACGAAGATATTTAACAGCTATGCAAATACTACATCAGAGATGTAATTTATTAAAGTGGCACCAGAAGGTACCACTTACACACTGGGAGATTTGACTTCATAATGCAATTCCACAAGCCATTATTAAAGGCTCAAGTCATGGGCCTGATTCATCCTTTTGTGCTTGTCTCAGTCACGTGTGCGGTCCTTAGCCACCACAGAGGGAAGGACGGAGGGCCCCTGCCGTGACTTTACCAACTGAAATGGCAGCAGTGCTGTGCTTTCTGGCTGTGCTTTGAGTGGCTCAGCTGTGGCTAGCAGGAGAGCTTTCTATGAACCCATTAAGTGGAGGGAGGAAAACCCCTTTCTCCCAGGGAATCCTGGGGCATTCAGCCCCTCCCAGAACACCTGGGCTTGCTCCACCTCTGTCTGGAACTTTGTGTCAGGGACACTGCAGGGACGATGGGACAGCCCATTTGGAAATCCTAGCAGAGCATATTCAACTGGGGGAGCTGACCTGCAAGTTTTAGGCTCACGAGCAGCTCTTGGAACATCACAGAAGGGCTTTCTTCCTTTCTTTCTTTCTTTCTTTCTTTCTTTCTTTCTTTCTTTCTTTCTTTTTAAGATTTTATTTATTTATTTGAGAGATAGAGAGAGAGGAGGAGCAGGAAGGGAGGGGCAGAGGCAGAGGGAGAAGCAGACTCCCCGCTGAGCAGGGAGTCTGACAAAGAGGATGCGAGGAAGCTAGGCTCGATCCCAGGACCCCAAGATCATGACCTGATCCAAAGGCAGACACTTAACTGACTGAGCCACAGACAAGCTCCAGAGCAGTCTTGGAGGAAAAACTGCCAATAAAGTCAAACTTAATTTTTTTTTTTGCAATCAAGCAAAAATATTATTATCTAAAAAATGAAGCAATACCTTTCTAGTGGTATGCTGGTAAGTCGATTCTCTGGAGGGGGGATAAAAAGTCCTAATTTGTAGTGTTCGCCAATTTCTGTGGTATGACTATTTCCACCACGGCCAATTGGGAAGACATGTACAGACTGGCCACACGTACCTCGTCAGTCAGTATGAGCTGGCCCTAGCTCACCACAGCACATTACCTTCACACAGAAACGAAGGAACGGTTCACGTCTCCAAACAGAATCTTGTTTACGAAGTTTCACAATTGTATCAATACTGCCACTTGTCCAAATTCATAGAGGTTAGGGATCATTTTATAACTAACAACAAAGTATATTGTTGTTCCAGTTACTGTTGCTGTTAACAAAACCCTAAAACATAATGGCCTCAAAACCCTGTTTTATTATGCTCACAGAGTTATGTGGGTCAGGAATTTGGACAGGAGAGATCGGGGGACAGCTTATCCCTGTTATATGATAGGAACCTCAATTAGGAAGTCTCAAAGGCCAGGGCTGATAACTGGAGGCCTGGAATCACCTAGAAGGATTCCTCAAATGTCTGGTGGCTGATCCCGCTTTCATCTGTTACTACAGCTGAGGCAGAATGTCTATACATGGCCTTTCCGTGTGTCTGCGTGGGCGTCCTCACGGCATGATAGCTAGGTTCCAAGAGCGAGCCTTCCAGGAGAACCCGGTGAAAGCTGCCACTGCCTTTTCTGAGGCAGCCTTGCTTCTTCTTTGTTTCTTTCCTCGAGGGAATCTGTAAGACACAATGTCACTGCTAAAATGATAAGCCCATCCAGCTTCAAGGGGAGGGACTGTGGATCCTACCTCTTAATAGGAGGGGTATCAAAGACACATTTCAAGAAGAGTATGTGGAATTGGAGGTATTTTTATGGCTATTTTTGGAAAATATATTGTGTCAGAATTGGCATTTAGGGAACTCTCCAGAGAAGTAGATGGGAATGACTCCCAGCCAGTTCTTTCCCGAACCTCCCTTGAAGCTTTCACCCTTCAGGGAGACATCTCTGTTAACCATCCATTTTCTTGAGATGTTCCAGACTCCCTGTTCTAGACTCGATCACCAAAGATCAGTGTGAGGGGACTCTCTTAGCTTAAGAAACCAAAAGAACCATATTCATCTATCCAGCAAAAACGTATCAGCACCTGCTATGTGCCTGGCACCATGCTGGGTACTTGGGAGAACAGGCAGATATGGTCCTGCTCTCTAGGTGCTTGCCTCCTATGGGAGGAGACAAACAACAAAGCAACAAATAAATAAGCAAAATATTGATAGCTTGTCCCAAGTACTAAAATCAATAGGGTCCGTGACTGAGAATGACT
Organism: Ursus maritimus; assembly: GCF_017311325.1. Classification (NCBI taxonomy): domain Eukaryota; kingdom Metazoa; phylum Chordata; class Mammalia; order Carnivora; family Ursidae; genus Ursus; species Ursus maritimus. The sequence goes on from NW_024423344.1 coordinate 20,803,038, forward strand.
GGCAGGGTGCTTATGTTAGAGAAAGCAAGTCTAAAGTCCCTAGGTAGGAGGGAATGAAGTGTGTTCTAGAGGCATAGTGAGAAAGGGGGAGTCAGCTCTGACCGAGGGGCTGAGTGGAGATAACATTGTGGAGCCATTAGCACAAAGATGGCATTTAACACTGTGGGGAAGTAAAAGACGACCCACGAGAGAGTCTGGGGGGGGCAGGGATGGGAAGACTGGGTGCACAGAGGAGCACCCCATTTGGAAGTTTGGGGGGCAAAGCTGAAGAGGAGGTAGAGAGGGATGGCAGCGATGGAAGAGGGCAACTAGAAAGCACAAGAGACAAATGCTATAGAAGGGAAAGCTTCCAGAACACAGGAGCAGCTGCCCACTGAACTCAGTTGATAGGCTGAGGAAGAAGGGGCAAACATGAGTCCCTGGGGTGGAGAACAGGAGGGTTATTGATGCTGATCAGAGTCATTTCACTGGAGTGGAGGAACCAAAAGCCCCACTGGAGGGAGAGATGAAGAAGTGGAGGCAACATTTGTGGTTAAGTCTCTTGAACATTTTGTTAGAATGAAAAAAAGAGAAATGGAGCGTTAGCATTTTCTAAAGCAAGTTCTTCTGAATACTGGTTATATTCTGTCCTAGTTCATTCAGGCTGTTGGAACAACATACCATAGAAGGTGGGCTGGGTGGCTTGTGAACAACAATAGTTTACTTCTCGTAGTCCTGGGGGCTGGAAGTCTAAGATCAGGGTGCTGGCATGGTCAGGTTCCCGTGAGAGCCCTCTTCTAGGTGGCAGACTGCCACCTTCTCATGCTTTTCTCATGTGGTGGGAAAGTGGGAGAGAGCTCTCTGGGGTCCCTTCTACGAGGGCACTAATCCCATCTATGAGGGCTCCTATGACCTCAACACCCCCCAAAGACCCCACCTCCCAATAGCATCACAGTGGGAGTTAGGATTTCGACATACGAATTTTGAGGGACACAGAGATTCAGTCTACTGCATATGAAGGATTAATTGGTTTAATGCAAATGAAAAGCTTTGGAAAACTTAGCTTTAAAATTTTAAAGTCTTTACTGCCTATCCTTACAGAGCCTTGGCAAGCTAATGTGCATGATGAATTTTCCTCCTTGTTCCATCACCAAAAACTTTTTTATCTTTAAAAAAAGTTTAATGCTTTCTTTTTAAAATTTTTAATTACATTTTTAATTCAAAATTTTAAATTTTTTAAATTTAAAAATGGACACTGGGGAGGGTATGTGTTGTGGGGAGTGCTGTATATTGTGTAAGACTGATGAATCAAAGATCTGGTGTACCCCTGAAACAAATAATACATTATATGCTAATACTAAAAAAAAATATAATTTTAATCATATCTTGCAGGACTAATGGAACACATTTTTTTGAGTATGCAATTAATTATTTTATTTTATTATTATTTTTTTAATAATAATTTTTATTATATTATGTTAGTCACCATACAGTACATCCCTGTTTTTTTGATGTAAAGTTTGATGATTCGTTAGTTGCGGTCTCTCATGCTTCATTCCCCCTTCTGATTACCCCCCCCCTTCTTTATCCCTTTCTTCCCCTACCGATCTTCCTAGTTCTATGTTCTAATGGAACACATTTTAGGAAATACTGAGTTTACCTTTTTTTTCTGTCAAGTTTTGTATAGACGAAGGATATAAGAAAAGCTTACTAAATGCATTTCTGTGTCCGTTGCAAAATGATAGTAAGCACATTATCAGTTGAGTTATTCACTGTGCCTTATATAAAGAACTCTGTGACAAATTCCCCCTACAAATCAATACCAGGAAAAATAAATTGCTTCTCTGAATGAACTGGGGCAGTTGAAAATACCAATCAGTGAATCAAGGATGAATCGCAGCATTCTAGAACTAAAAATGACCTTCAGTTAACCTAGTCAATCCCACTACTTTTACAGAGGAGAACACAGACCCAGAGGTGTTGAAGAAGGTGCCCTGGACCCCTAGGCAGTAGTCTCTGCACCCAGCCCAGTCCTCCGGTCATGCCCAGCGGGGAAATGCTAGACGTCCCCTCACCACACTGAGCTCCCAGGAGTCTTGGCAGTAGGATCTCGTCCTCAACCACAGTAACCAATTTGCCCCAAACACCTGAAAATATCTACGAACCTCTCTTAAAATGATTGGTTTTTTTCCTTACTGTTTTTAAAGAGTATGCTTTACCTGGCTTTTAGTTAACAGGTCCAGAGAGTCTTAAAATGCATAATCCTAAAATATGTTAATTTTTAAAAAATGAGTACACAGAGAAATTTATAGATTTCAGGTGTTTGGAACCTGGAAAGTATTCTCCTGTGTAAGCCACGTTAAACATGGTAGTTAGTTTCTACCACCAAAATCCTTAACCCGTAATGGAGCTGAAGTTTATTCATCTTCTCCCGCTTGGGTTGGTCCATTATTGCCCTATGGGGGCTTGTATGATAAACCTTTATTCTTGCCTGTTAGGGCTGAACCTTCTGACGGAAGCAGAAGCGAGCACAAAGGACCCCTCGATGGGTCACACTCCAGCAGGGCAAGCTAAGATTTGTACTTTCTTGCTGACCCTCCTTCACTTACATAGTTTTAAGGCATATTAATTTGTGTAAGATAACCTGTTCTGCCATAAACCACCATTAACAACCACAGTGTTTTGATCTGGCATTTAAAAGATATTTTTGGAGTGAGATTGTCTTTATGATTCAGTATGCTGTACCACGGGCTGGTTATATTAACAAAATACAGTCATTATCTAAAAAAAAAAAAAGTGTAGAACGTAACAGAAGTATGTAGTAAGAAAAGCTCAACATACTCTAAATCAGAGTCTACAAAAGAGTAGAGGAAAGAGAAGGAAGCAGTATTTGAGGAGATAGTGACTATTTTCCAGAGCTGTGGAGGGACACCAATCACATATTTTAAGAAGTTGTATGATTTCCAAGAAGAAAGTAAAAAGGATGCACCATGGTGAAAATTCAGAAAACTAAACAAAGGGGATATCGTAAAGGCAATCAAAGAAAAAAGACATATTACTTTTAAAGAATTGACAGCAATACTTCCCACGAGCAATAAAAGAAGTCAGAAAGTCGTGAACTTACTTTCTCAATGAATTAAAAAAAAAACACGTAGCTGTCCGTGTCTAGCTAAAATATCCATAAGGAAGAAGGCCCAATAAAGATAAGCTCAAACACACAAAAGAGTTTTTTACTAGCAGCCTTACAGATAACATAGTCAATTAATCCATATTTTGTATATGTATTACATACTGTATTCTTACAACAGAGTAAGCTAGAGAAAAGAAAATGTTACTAAGAAAACCACGAGGAAGAGAAAATACATGTACAGTACTGCACTGTGTTGAAAAAAATCTGTGTGTAAGTGGACTCACACAACTCAAATCCATGTTGTTCAACGGTCAACTGTATTATATTTTCTTTAAGATTTATTTATTTGAGAGAAAGAGAGAGAGTATAAGTGGGGGGGCAGAGGGAGTGGCAGAGAGAATCTCAAGCAGACTCCGTGCTGAGCATGGCATCCGCGGTGGGGCTTGATCTCAGGACCCTGACATCACAACCCTAAGACCATGACCTGCGCCGAAACCAAGAGTTAGATGCTCAACCGACCACACCACCCAGGCGCCCCATTTCTTTCCTCGTAGTGATTATACTAGAAACTACAGCATGCGTTGTTACTTTACCGAAGTCTAATAAATACTCCCCATCTCCTCTTGGCTAGTGTAAGGACATTGGAATACTTCAAATACATTCACACCCCATCTGACTTACATGCTAGTGTTGTTGAGTGAGGCGGGTGGAGCCCTCTTTGGGAAGGTCTGGGCTTTGGAGAATGGTAATATTGTGCCATATGTAATGCGGCCTTTCTGTGTGATTCCACGAAATCTTTAGCAACGGCCTCAGAAATCATAACATTCTTAGGTAACTTGATTTCCTATGAAAAGTACAGTAAGGCTGAGTTCATGTTCTGGTTGATTTCACCCGAATCAAGGTCAACAGCATGGAGAGGGAATACAAGTCTGACCAATAAGCAATCTTTGATCAGACAGTGGGAAGTTAGCCTTCAGGGTGTCAGAAATGGACAATTCTTGATGATGGCCTAGTCCAGGGTCTAATCATGGGAGAAGTTATTGAAAGGGTGTGGCAGCGAAGTTTCTGGAGGCGAAGAAGTGAGACACAGGGGCAGACTTCTTTCATTACAACCCTCATGTTCTGATTATCGTTGCTTATTCTTTACGGCTGTCGTTATAACAAGCTAATCACCTTTGTGTGTGTGTTTTCAATCTACGGCATCGAAATATCCAGATGAAAAGTGAGAAATTGAGGGTCCTCAGACGGTGGTTTGAGTAACACCAAGCATCCGGCAGTGGGAAGATAAAATGTCACAGTGATTGATGAATCACCTTTATCCAGACATTTTGAAGTCAAATCTGAATGGCCGGAAAATGGATATTGACAGACAATTTCCTAGAAATGAAATTTAGAACTTGGAATAGGTCATTGCATCTAGCCTGAGAGCCTACAGAAAATGGGGTCTCCGTATTAGTTAAAATTAAAGCTGGCCAGAAAGATGAAAGGCAAGCGTCTGGGAGGTCTGTCAAAGGAAAGATTTCGAAAATTTAGGAGCAGAAGATGAAAGACAATGTCACGGCTAAGATAAAACAGCCTCGGAAGTGAAACCTACACGGGAAGCAAAGGTCAAGAAATACAAGAAGATAAAGCTCAGGGTGCTTTACTGGTACAGGCCGGCAGGGAATATACTTCTGAAAATAAATGGAATGAGACATTAAAGAGGACCTTTACAAAGTTTAAAGTCTATCCTTACCTGGGGTTTTGGATAGGATTTAAATTTTGTTGGAGCAAGGTCCAGATGAAGAATAAACCAAATTTAAGTGTACCACATGATGTTAATTAAGGAGAGGTCAGAATTTTTGATAATAGGAATGGAGAAGAGAGGGACCAGCTCTGTCGACCATGTTCTACAGATGCTTCTTGGACACTAATGTGCGCAGAATCACATGGGATCTTTGTTGTAGATTTTTGATTCAATACGTCTGCCATGGAGTCAGAGGTTCTGCTTTTCTAGAAAGCTCTCAGGTGATGCCAGTCTAGCTTGTCCTCGGACCACACTGTGAGCGACAGGCTAGAGAGCAGAGACTCCCCACCTGGATTCCCAAGAAAGCTCCCAGGTAATACTGACGTGCAGCAGGGGCTTGCAAACAAAGCTATTGAAAAACTTGGAGATTCATTAATACAAGAACTGGAGCAATCAGGACAGTCATAAAGCTTCTTCAAAGAAAACCTAATTTTTTCCCCCAGAAGCATGTGAAAAAAAATACTGTAGATGTTTGTATGAAATATCTAAAGCAGCCATCGGGAATGCGGAGAGGGGCTGGTATGTTTTAGATAAACCGTACAGTGTCTGTTTTGAAGATGTTAAAGGCCTGGAGTGGGTAAAAGAGGAGAGATGAAATGAGTAAATCTGTAGCCAGATTTACACTTTCGTAACTTCTTTACACTTTTAATTGTTTGGATAATAAATGTGGGACGTAGCTTCTTGTGTTTAAAGAGCCAGGAATGGAGACAGAGAAAGAGAGAGAGAGTGTCTGAGCGCATGTGTGTATGAATGTGCGTGTGTGTGAATGCTGTGTGTAGAAGATGCGTGTGTGTGTGTGTGTGTGTGTGTGCATTTAGTCAGAGAAGCCCTATGTTTACTGGGAACCCAGAGCCGAAAAACGCTGACACCCCGCAAGGGTGTCATACCTCGTATTACATTCAGGTGGTGACAGTATAACGCTCTTCACACACCTACCCTCTTCCAAATTCTCCAGACTCTTCTAATTTTTGTAGCCTCCCTTACCTCTTCAGGACTCAATGGGATTCAGTCTCTGCTACATCCAATTTTGTCCCTTTTAGTGGAACATAATTAGATGCAAATATAAATCACAACTATTGTCAGAATTCAAATGGATTCTGATGAGAATTAATATTTCCCATTCATAGAAGTACTAATTCAGAACACACAATAAGGCAGAAATTCAGAATTGGGCAGAAACCACTCATTTCTCAAGCAGAAATAGCTATATTATAGTCATCTTATAGAGATTAGAATTTTGCAACCGAGATATCAGAGCTTTATGCTGTAAATGATTTCTTACCCTCCTTCCCAAATCCTACCCTTCATAATGACAATTGAATAAATGAATATGTGACAGAATTAATTGAATGCTGTTGTCTTCACTTGAGAGTTTTAATTTCAGATCTTGTCTCATTAACACAATTATGCAGGAAAGCATTACGTCAAACACACACGCGACTGTCGTGTGCTGTACATATTAACCAGAATTCTTGGTTTGCAAGCGACAAACTCAACTCACACTGATTCAAATCAAAGGAAAAATGAACGTATTGATTCATGTAACTGCAAAATTGAAGTGCACTTTAGGTACATTTGGACCCAAAGAGTTGATTTTTCCATCTTTTTCTCTGTCTTCTTCTGTTTCCTTTGAGTGTTGGCCTTATTCTTCCCCTAGCAGATAGCTTTTTCCAGTCAAGGAAGGTGTCTTAAAGCAGCTTGAATTTTTTTTTCTTTCAACTAACGTCTTTTTTGTTTTGTTTTTGTTTTTCATTTAAATTCAATTAGCCAACATATAGTACATCATTATTTTTGATATAATGTTCAATGATTCATTAGTTGTGTGTAATACCCAGTGCTCATCACATCACATGCCCTCTTTAATACCCATCACCCAGTTACCCCAACCCCCCAATCACCTCCTCTCCAGCAACCCTCAGTTTGGTTTCCGGAGTCCAGAGTCTCTCATGGTTTGTCTCCCTCTCTGATTTCTTCCCATTCGGTTTCCCCCCCTTCCCCTGTGATCCTCTGCATTATTCCTTATGTTCCACATACGAGTGAAACCATATGATAATTGTCTTTCTTTGCTTGATTTATTTCACTTAGCATAATCCCCTCCAGTTCCATCCATGTTGATGCAAATGGTGGGTATTCATCCTTTCTGATGGCTGAGTAAGAATCCATTGTATATATGGACCACATCTTCTTTATCCATTCATCTGTTGAAGGGCAACTCGGCTCCTTCCACAGTTTGGTTACTGTGGACACTGAAAGAAGCATGAACTTATAGACTTTAGCACTCAAGATCCCAGAAGAAGAGAAAGAAATTTTCCATATCCATGGCACAAAAATTCTGGGGAAGATTGTGATTCCTCCTGGCATGTGAGCTCTGAAACCATCGTTACAGCCTTAGGGCTGGAGCCCTCTGATTGTCTTCACTTGGGTCACATGCCCACCCCTGGCACTAATGTGTGGTCAGCACTGTCCCCACTTTGACAACCTTGATTGTAAGAGGAATGCTTCCCCCGAAAGGAGGAGTGATAGGCAGGTTGATAAAGTATTTCCAATCCATTATGAGCTTAGCCTGAATGGTAGGTAAGCTGAGACTCAGGCGGCTGCTGCCAAAGATAGGAAGAGAAGTACCTGGAAGGGCTCAGGGAAGGTTAAAGGACAAGACATATAAAGGACCGAAGAGTCTCAAATTAACTATTAATCATAGTAAGATTTCTGTCTAATGGCAGTAGAGTTCAGAAAAGCTATAAAGGCTACAGTGATTATAATAGAAAAATAAAACTGTCTGGCCACAGTGGGCTGTCGTAGGAGCTTTAACAAGCTTCAAAGCATGTATTATTGGGGTGCATGGGTGGCTCAGTCCGTTAAGTGACCAACTCCTGATTTTGGCTCAGGTCATGATCTCAGGGTTGTGAGATCAAGACCCACCTCAGGTTCCCGCAGAGTCTGCTTGAGATTCTCTCTCTCCCTCTTCCTCTGCCCCTCCCTCCACTCGCTCTCTCACTCTCATTCTCTAAATAAATAAATAAATAAATAAATAATCTCTAAAAAGAAAACATGTATTATTAAACACAGAAATACTTCATAATGATGTGTGACATTAGATCTAAAATTGACCTAAAATATCTTTAAAGCATGATTATCATGATTGTGTGTTTTGTCAGGAGCTCAGCTGAGCTCGAGAGAGCTGAGCTGTCAGCTATCGGGCAGCCAACTAAAGCCACAAGCTAATGTGACAGTAACAGCAAAGGCTTTAATCACTCACTGTGATAGTCTAAGCAAGAGGCCCAACTTGGGAAAAGCACCGACTCCCCTCGTTCCCCTTTTCCCAGGGAATGGTGCTCCTGGCAAGGTTCGAGCGGATCGAAGCAGACGTGGGGGGTCGTCTCACTGTCGAGGGAGGCCTGAACAAAAGTCCTGCAGTTTAATGGCTCCTGTGGTTTTATGGATCACCTGTAAATGTGATCTGTCTCATGTTTAATCGAGGGGCTGGAAGAAGGGGAAGATGGAGGGCTAGAAGTGGAAAAGTACCCAAAACTGACAACTGTCCTCAAGGTTTCCAATAAGGAGACCTTCAAATCGAGGTGCCTGCGCTAGGAATGCAGATTCGTAGAGAGCGTGGTCAGCCTGGGGAGCTTGAGTCCTGCACTACAACTTCCTACAGAGCCTCTGGAGGCCCTGGCTGTGCCCCGCGGCTGTGTGGGCCGGCTGGCTTCCCCCAGGAGGCCTGCCAGGGGAAGCCTTTGTACTTGCTTCAGGCTGGGTCTGAACAACCACCCAGAGGTTTTTAGCCAGGAGCCCGACTCCTCAAATTCACTTCTATTAAATAGTATCAAGGGTAGAGTCTTGGTAGCATTTTAACATAAGATGACAAAACAAAAAAGATGTATTTTTTTCTCATGGCTCATTCTTATCACGGTAGGGAAGTGAAGTAAGAATTGACAATAAATGAGGCACTGTTACTTCTATGGCTCCCGGTCCCAGGGGGGTTTCACGCTCTGTAGAATAACAAGTATTCAGAAACCTGCAGGGCTAAATGGACCTACAGGTTTCATTTTGCACAAACTTTTTTTAAAAAGATTTTACTTATTTATTTGAGAGCGAGCGAGAGAGCATGAGCTGGGGGAGAAGCAGAGGGAGAAGCAGACTCCCCGCTGATCAGGGAGCCCGACGATGACGTGGGGCTCATTCCAGGACTCTGGGATCATGACCTGAGCTAAATAAAGGCTAAGTAAAGGCAGACGTTTAACCAACTGAGCCCCCCAGGTGCCCCACAAACTTTGAATACATTTATCTCATCCATCCCCAAGAGGGCATCTGACTTGTGACTAAATCCCAGTGCCAAGAACTTTGTACTTTTAAAGTAAATCATCACATTTTCTCAGACTTGGATGGTCAGAAAATTCTTTGAGACAAAGTTTGTCTTCATGTCTCTTTACCCACTGATCTTGGGACCGTGTTGAACAACTATGTTTCCTTTTTCAACAGGCAATTCTGCAGATGTTTGAAGATAAGGGTCACATGTCTTTCAGACTAGTCTTTCCAGAGCAAACAGCCTTCGTTGCTTCATTATCCCTTGTATAATATGGTTTTGAGAACCTCCCCTCTGTCCATCCCCTCTGAGCAAGCTTGCCTGCCGCTGTCTCTGGGAGGTATAGAGCTTACCACCACTCAGCCTGGAGAAGAGCCAGACCTCTCTTGTTCCAGATTTTGTATGTTTATGAGTATAGCCAAAGACCAAGTTTGCTCTTAGGAATGGTTCTATGACACTGAACTCCCAAGTTCTTTTCTTCCTTTTTTCGAAAACTCCCAAGTTCTTTTCATGCCAAGTTTACATCTCCTTTATTTCTACTTATTCAGTCAGTTTTGGACTCAAAGTTACATTGTAAAAATGCAACCTAATATATTTCTCAATCTGACATTTATCATATGGTCCCCCTGCCTGTCTTCATAGCACAATAGGCAAGCAGTAAAGACTAGTGGCTAACACGTAGACTTAAAAAAAAAAAAAAACCTATATAGTTTTAAACAAACCTGAAGCAAAAGGAGCTGCAAAACAAATGTTAGCTTAATGAGTTGTAAGGGAAACAATCCAGTCAAGAAATAGAACTTTGTCTATCACACCAGAAGCCCCTCCAGAGCGGCCAATCCAAGTCTCAACACCTGTCTCCCCGATCAGACGTGAATCTATAAATATAAATGAATCTAGGAATCAATTATTTGAGTCATTTAAATATTTTCATTGTACAGATATATCAGACTAGACATTATAGTTTAGTCTGAGCCATTTAAAAAAATTATGACTAGGTCTCTCTCAATCTCTAATTTTCCCATCTCTTTATTTCTGTTCAAAGTTATCTGTCGCACTTGACCCGCAGAGCTACCTGTAGTGTGGAATTTTTCACTGCGCAATCATCGTGCAATTCAACCTGTTCCTCTGCCCTTTGTATTCCTGGCCGATTTGTGGTTAGATCGGAAGTCCTGATCAGACTCACATTTAATCCTTATGGCAAGACCATAGGTGGTGCTGTGTTCTTTTTTTTCCCTTCCAGCTTTATTGAGATATGATATATAACTTTGTGTTTTTAAGGTGAACTTGTTTTTCCCCATAAATTAAATTTTTTATTTGATGGGGCGCCTGGGTGGCGCAGTCGTTAAGCGTCTGCCTTTGGCTCAGGGCGTGATCCCGGTGTTCTGGGTTCGAGCCCTGCATCAGGCTCCTCGGCTGGTAGCCTGCTTCTTCCTCTCCCACTCCCTCTGCTTGTGTTCCCTCTGTCTCTGGCTGTCTCTCTCTCTGTCAAATAAATAAATAAAATCTTAAAAAAAAATAAATTTTTTATTTGAGTATAACTGACACAAGATGTTATATTAGTTGCAGGTGTACAACATAGTGATTCAACTTCTCTATGTATTATGTGTGCTCAGCACAAGTGTAGCTCCCATCTATCATAAGGTGTTCAACCCGTTGACTGGATACACTTATACACAGCAAAATGATAACCACTGCAGCTTCAGCTAACAACCACATCATGTCACATAATGACTGTTTTCGTGTGTGTGGTGAGAACACTTATGATCTACTTCCGTAGCAACTTTCAACTCTATTATACATATTATTAACCATAATCACTATGCTGTATATTAGATCCCAGAACGTTATCATTCTATAACTGGTACTCTTTGGGTGGTACTATTTTTTTTTTTTTATCACGAGGAAGCACATCATGTCTGGGCATTGTTTTCTGTGATGTTAGCCGCCGATGCGCAATGCCTAGACCCATTAATTCACTGGGATTTGGAGATAGCGGTATTTCTACCATTTCTTGCAAATTATTTATTGTAGAACTCTTGAGCCATTTCACTCATTTACAATTTGCTTACTGAGTGATATAATTCGTATGGAAAGACAGGATGAATATTTTTTTCTTTCCTTTTGGTTATTAATTTTGAAGATGATAAATTGGTTTTCTATCACTCTTTGAAGGTAAACAATTCGATTTTTAAAATATCATTATGAACCTGTTGGTTTAATGGACTTAATCACTGCGATGATCCCTTTAAAAACCAAATTATTTCTCTTTGGCTGGCAAGAGCCTCTTCGGGTTGGTTTCTGCGCATTTTTGACACAGCCCTTGTGGTCTTTGATGGCTTCCTTGCTATCTGGTATTCCAGGTTCATCTTATTCCTACCCTAGACCTAGCATCAGTCATTTTCCCCAATAAAGTCTAGGCTTTTTTGGTAGAAAGGTATTTTAAGACCATAATCTAGGTACTGTAGGATAAACAATGATGTGTGAGAGAACTCACAAGTCAAAATGACGCTAGATCATCCAAGAGAACGCCTTTATATTGAAGTTTATATCAATTCCCAACCTCTATGTGTGATTTACTGAATACATAAAGAATAAATAGGGATATTGATTATGAGATGAAGATTATTTCCACATCACCAAGAACTTACCCACTTAGAATGCAATCAAAGTTGAAGTAATTACACATTTTGGAAATGTTTGTCATTTGTTCATTCATTAATTCAATAGGCATTTATTGGCCACCTACTGTGTGCCAAAAGCTAAGAGAGTACTAAACCTGCAAATAAATCTATGAAGTCTCCAGCATGTATAGAGTAATTGAAGATATAATAATCGAAGATATAATAGAGAAAGTTTATAGAGCAAAAAGAGAAGGGATGCAAGCTTCAAGGAACATCAACACTTTAGAGAATGAGAAGTATACGAGGAGGACCTGGCAAAGACTGAAAGTCTTGGCCAGAGAGAGGGGAGCAGGGGAGCATCGTACCACAGGAGACTGGTGGAGAGAGCTTTTTTGGTGAGTGTCAAATTCTGCTAGGAGTTCAGTCAAGATGAGTATTAAAAAGTGTCCACTAGATTTAGCCTTAAGGAGATCACTGGTGACTTTGGTTGAAGCACCCTTGAATGAACCCCTCATGTGGGGAGACTCTGGCATCTACATTGTGACACATTTCGCAGTTGGTATGAGAGCCACTGGTCTAGCCTTTCCACATGATCCCTCCTTTGGCGTCTGCCCAGCCCTTTGATTTACTATTTCTTGGACCATCTCTTGCTATCCCCACCACAAGTGAGGCCCCCTAGCTGAGGCCAGTTTGGGTTTCCTGGATGTTCTATCTAAGTCAGCATTCCGAGGTCCCACCTGGTAGGGAGTAGAAACTAGATACACGAAGAAGTTAAACGTATCTTAGGATCCAGCTAGGTTGAGTAGTTGGTGATGCCTTTTACCAAGATTCAAAAATAGATTTAAATAAAAAAGAATAACCTGATAAGAACAAGGAGAAGGTCTTTGGTGCTCAGAGTTTAGAAACAGGTGAATTGGAGAGTAAGTATTTTCTAATATGTTTCCAGGGTAGAGGATGTCATGATGAGTAAATGAATCTATTCTGTGAAGGCAGGGTCATCCCTGTAATGAGAAGGATGAAGTGCTGGTGACTGGCAATTTGCAACTATCACATATGTTCATATACTACCTATTTTTGCTCTTCCTTGGTATTGACCAAGTAACATTCTGATGGTTTAATTTACTTTTTTATAATTAAAGCAACATTTACTCATATTAAAGAATTTGGAAAAGTACGAGAGAGTATAAGGAAAAGACGACAAAACCACATGTAACCACAAAAATTACTTTTGAGTCTTTTGATAATATATTTATGATATTTGGATATATATGCATAATTATCCTTCAGATAATATATTTTAGTAAGCACAAAATAGTCTATTCTGGATATTTAGATAATTTCAACATTCTGTTATTGTAAATGACATTGATATGAACATTTGTGTCATAAATATTTGCCTGCTTTTGTGGTTGTTAAGATAGAGTCTTAAAAGATTAACTACTTGGTCAAGGGGCACTAACATTTTTTAACCCTTTATTGCATATTGCCAAATTGCCTTCCAGAAATATTGCTATCAATTTAGTTCTCAATAGCAGTCCTTGAAAATGCCAGTTCTCCAGCATCCTTGCTAGGAAAAGACATTACCTGGTTTTAAGATATCGGCAATTTGGGGAAAAAAGACATTATACTATTATTTTAATTTGCATTCTTTCAGCTCACTAGATAGCTTGAAAATTACTCGTGTTTATTAGTCATTTTTATTTTGTTTACTACAAATTACATGTTTATGCTTTATGTCCATTTTTCTATATAGGTTTTCATATCATCCATACTGATCGATTTCATAGCATTTATATATTAAAAATATTAATCCTGGGGCGCCTGGGTGGCACAGCGGTTAAGCGTCTGCCTTCGGCTCAGGGCGTGATCCTGGCGTTATGGGATCGAGCCCCACATCAGGCTCCTCCGCTATGAGCCTGCTTCTTCCTCTCCCACTCCCCCTGCTTGTGTTCCCTCTCTCGCTGGCTGTCTCTATCTCTGTCGAATAAATAAATAAAATCTTTAAAAAAAAAATTAATCATTTGCCTGCCATATTAACTGGCAGTATTTTTCTTGCTTGTTGTTTATTGTTTAATTTGTCATTCTTTTACGCTGGGTTTCGAAATTTTTATACAGAAGAGTCTATCAGGTTTTTCTTTTACTGTAGGGTTTTAAGCTTAGGAAAACAATATTCTCTTTACAAATAAGATACATAATTACCCACTATTTCTTCTCATTATGTTTACATTTTAATGTTTATCCTGATTCATCTGCAATTTATTTTAGTGTGTCTTGTAAAGTGATGACGCAATTTTTTTTCAATCACCTATTTTTGTAGGTCATTTGCTAACCATATCCTTTCTATACTGTGTGGCTGCGGAGTAGAGGGAATGACCCAGAATGCCATTTAGCAGAGCAAAACCAAATGAACACACAACATCTATAGGGAAAGCCAGGTGAGAAAGTATTCGCGTGAACGCTCAAATACAAGTGGGTTGAATTACGAATTGTGTGGTCACCAAGCCTTCTTGGTATCAGCAACTACATAGGTGGAAATGGAGGGACAGCAAAGGGGTCGATGGCAGATCTGAGAGCTAAACCCCTCAAAATTGCTAACGCGTTTTCAAAGGAAAGTGTAACTGACTGGTCTGAAACAGAAAAATTTGGGTGGCATTTCATACCCTTCAATTTACAGATGGGTACGAGTGGATGGGACCCTGAGAGCCCTCAAAACTAACAAACCACAGCTCCCTTGCAGGACAAATTTATGGACTGAGGAGAAACTGCTAAGAATAAAATCCAAACTGAGCAGGGTGGGCACAAAAAGTGCAGAAGAGTTTATTCTAGATTTGGTTCCCCCCGAAAACAAAGCCCGGAACAAAGACCTATGAGCAGATGGTTTATTTGGGATGGGATCCAGGGAGAGGAGAGGGGCCCTGACAATGTGACCGAGGAAAATCCAATATAAGGGTGCCTTGTCTAGTTGTCCGCCCCTGAGAAACTGGAACTCAATTCCAGCAGAATTTACTGAGAACTTTCTTGTGGTTTGCTATGTGGCCTATGATACATGACCAATTTTAAAAAATGTCTCATGTGTACTCTACAGATATTTGGAATGATAATTTGTTTCTCGAAATTCTTCTGTTAATTTACTGCAAGCAACATTAGCAACTGCCATTACAGGATTATTTGATCAGATTTATTTTTTTCCATGAAGTTTAAGTGAGAATACTAGAAATAAGTTCCAGAGTAGATTTGTTTTGGCTGGTGGGAGTTGGGTGGGGATGGCTAGGGATGGGATGCCAGAGTTATAGAGATTGCTAGACACCACCTTCGCTCTCTGATCATTAAAGCAAGCAAAGGGTAATGATTCAAATAAGACAATTTAAAAAGATGGAGATATATATGACCTAGATAAATTCAGTGTATTATGTGTTAAATTAAATACTGATAACAAATATTCCCAGTATTGGCTTTTTAAGTGTATTTTAGTGGATATTCAAGTTTGGAGAGTGAAACAGATACTGTCTATGAAATCACAACTGCCTAATAAGTATTGATGATTAACTAGGCTGCCAGGGGTGGGTGTCGGTGCTAAGAAAAATTTGCCTTGGCCTCACTATTGCACATGACAGCCAGAAATAGATACAGATACATGATTATTATGTATATGTATATATGATTATAATATATAAGTTACATAATATGCATTATAAGTATATATGTGCATTACATAATATGGATTATCATGTATATGTATAAACAGTTATCATATTCTTCTGGTTTTCAGATTCATCATGCCCAAATATGGATATCATGAACTACTGATCACAGTCACAATCTCATAATCACCCTGAGGCATTGATCCTCGAACTCTGGATCCGTTTTGGAAAGCTCCCCTCCATTACCATTACCATATAGATGGCCATGCCAGAGAGCCATCCTCTAGTTTGTTTTTGTTTTTTATCTCTTTCTTACATGAGCACTCTGGTGTGGAAAACCCAACACTGAAGGTTCTCGAGACATGATTATAGATATCATTTAAAATTGTATTGACAAAGAACAGACTGATGGTTTCCAGAGGGGAGGTGGGTGGGGGATGGGTGAAACAGGCGATGGGGAGTGTTGAATCACTATATTGTACACCTGAGACTAACGCAACACTGTATGTTAGCTATACTGAATTTAAAATAAAATAAAATAAAATTTAAAAATAGGATAAAATAAAATTGTAATGATAAGTGGAAAAACACAGCACAGTCATAAAATCCTGTTTCAGTACAAGATGCATACTTTATAAGTAATTTAATTTTCAGTCCTTTCAGTGCAGTTTCTCCTTATTTCTACCCCTTTCCGCTGGACATAGGGTTGGCTTCTATTATGAGTGGTCATGGAAATGTAAGTGAATGTAGTTCTTTCCCAATTTCTTATTCATAAAAGATACCTTTCATTTCACTTCATTTTATTTTGTTATTTGTCTATATTTTTTTAGAGAGAGAGGTGGAGGAGGCACAGAGAAAGAGAGAGACTCTTAAGTATGCTCTACTCTGAGCACAGAGACCCACACAGGGCTCAATCTCACCACCCTGGGATCATGACCTGAGACAAAATCAAGAGTCAGATGATCAACCCACTGAGCCAGCCAGGCGCCCCAAAAGATGCCTTTTAGCATCTCCCACATTTCCAAATGAAGCAAAGCCAGTTGATTGGATGTGTTTTCATGGGTAGCTCTTCCCCTCCTCATGTGCTTAGGTCTTGAGCATTCAGACTCAGTCAACTGTTCTTTTAGTAAGTTTGCGGAGGAACTGACTGGGGAGTCCACTGCCTTTGGGCAAGAAGATGAACAGTTCAGTAACAAGGACTCAAACAGATGGGTTTGGCACAATCTTCTGTTGGAAGATGATTTAGGTTTTATACAACAATCTGAACATGACTTGGGTTTAAAATGAAGATCATAAATGGACATTTAGAGAGCCTTTGAAAGAAGCCGGCACTGTGTGGCAGAGACCTCACAGCCTGAGTAACAGTAACAGTTTTACTGGTTCCCTTAAAAGCAGATAGCATTGATTATACTGGGCTTTCAGCCCTACAAGCCTTTACAATCTCAGGCTCATAGTTCCCTTGGGCCACTCTCTCACCTGTGAAGAGGAAATCTGTATCATGGCTCACACATTTTTGGCTACTCTGAAGTTTGGGTATGGTAACCAAAACATTTTTCAGAGAGGCCACAAAGGTCCTTGATGAATTAAAAAAATCAGGAGGTGAGAATCCCTTCTTGTCCTCACACCCAGGGTTTAGCTGCGGGGTGGGCCAAAAGAAAACATGCGCCCCAAGTTTGGAGTTGTCCCCCGAACTGAATAGGTAGATAATTCTCCTGAGAGAACAGGCATTCTGAGCCAGTGTTTGGGAAGATGTCCAATAATTATAATGGCAACATCAAGGATACTAACAGTTACCATTTATTAAGCACATTCCAGGTGCTAAAGTGCCTTACAGAAATCACCTCTAATCCTCTCAACAAGAAGTACATTGGTTTTCACGAATACTTTCTAGACACAGAAACAAACTCAGGGGGTTAAACAAATTTTCCGAAATCATAGTACTGATGTGAATGCTAAGCCAAGTCTTTCTGGCACAAAAGTTCAGGTTCTTAACCACTTCTGTATTCTGTCAGGTTAAAGAACGCTAGCCTCTACTCACTGAATTAATATCAAGTACTACATATACGGGCATTGCTGCTGGTTTGGCAAAGTACTATTAACTCCATCCCCATTTTATAGAAGGTGGAAACAAAGGCTCAGAAAGGATTAATAATTTGCCAAAAGTCACGCAGCTAGTAGGCTGGAGGATTTGAATTCAGGTCCGTAGGTTCTAAGACTCATACTTTTCTCACCAAGCCACACTGACTTCTGGGGCCAAGAATTTCCTCAGTATGAAGAGAAGAAATGCGCTCGGTGAGGGCAGTGTTTCCCTGATCTTCCAGATGGAGCTGGAATTAAATGTCAACTTTATCTAGGAAAATTTATACAGAAAGAAAGAAAGAAAGAAAGAAAAAATGTAACATATGTCCTTGGAAATAGAATGCCTTGGGCTTAATGTATCCCCTGTGAATGCAGAATTTATTAGCCAAGACGGATGGCTGGCCTTGTGGAGTCAGAGAGTGCAGGGAATTCTGAAAGCCCAGCATCATTCAAGGCATGGGAAGTCAATTCTAGCGGTAAATTTCACAGCTTGTGAAGGGAGCATTTGCAGGAGTGATGGAGAAGTCAAGTTGCCTTCAGGAACAACAGGTAGCTGTGTGATTTCAGGATGTTGGTAGGTGTCCTATATTCCTGATATGAGTCTATTGTGTTTTAATGAAACTGTAGTGTGGTCCTTGGGTTGGATCGATGGTCTGTTTGCTGCTTGACTTGGGGCGGACACTCAGTGAATCAAGGGCTGCATCAGAAGCCTGGCCTCTCCCCTAAACGCACACATTTCTATCTAGGAATAGCTTGTGGCATTCTGTTTACATTACAGAGAAGTCAGGATAAGGGGGGCGGTGGGTAAAACAGACCCTTAGAGTGGAAGCAACTTTGTGAAAGGAAGATATTTTCCTGAATGCCTTTTTCAACCTATGCCTATAACTATCCCGTCATTATTTGCTCTTCAGGAGGTGAGCAAGCAGTGGACTGGAAGAAATCACTGTTACTTAGCTTCTCACCTGGAAGTTAAGTAATAGGGCAAATGAGTGCCATTTTGTGGGAGTTCTAGAATTTTGAGGGTGCCAAAGTGTAGACAGAACCTGGTCAAAGTTCAGGATCAGAGCAGAAGAGAGATAGGAACTAGTAAGTGATGGGCATAATTTAAAAAGAGGATTGCTTGTTTTCTTGCCATTGAGTTGATGAGTTCTTTACAAAATTTGTGTATGAATCCCCTCTCAGGTATAGGGTTGGCAAATATTTTCTGTCATTCGGTAGGTTGTCTTTTCACTTTGTTGATTGTTTTCTTTGCTGTGTAGAAGCTTTTTAGTTTGATGTGGTCCCATTTGTTTATTTTTGTTTTTGTTGCCTGCCCTTTTTGGTGTCATATTCATGAAATCATTGTCAAGACCAATGTTATCAAGCTTTCCCCTATGTTTTCTTTTCAGAGTTTTACAGTTTTGGGTCTCATGTTGAAGTCTTTAATCCATTGAGTTGACTTTTGTGTGTGGTATAAGATACAGATCCAATTTCATTCTGGTACATGTGGATACAGTTTTTCCAACACCATTTGCTGAAGAGACTGTTCTTTCCCATTGTGTATTTCTGGCACTGTTGTTGAAAATTAGTTGACCCTATATGTGTGGGTTTATTTCTGGGCTCTCTATTCTGTTGCACAGTAATAAAGTGAACTAACAAGGTGAGATACACTAAAAACTACAAAACACTGATGAAAGAAATTAAATGAGACAGAAACAAATGGAAAAACCATCTTGTGTTCATGGACTGGAAGACTTAGTATTGTTAAGATGTCCATACTACCCAAAGCTATCCACAGATTCAAAGCAATTCCTATCAAAATTCCAAAGACATTTTGCAGGAACAGGAAAAACAATTCTACAATTTGTATGGACCCACAGAAGACCACAAATAGCCAGATCAATCTTAAGAAAGAGGAACAAAGCTGGAGGCATCACACTCCTGATCCAAAATATATTATGAAGCTACAGTAGTCAGAATAGTGTCGTGCTGTCATAAATACAGACATATAGACCAATGGAAAGCCCTTTTAGTTTAATAGAGCACCCTACAAGAAGCTCATACCATGTCCACTTACCTCCCGGTCATCAGAACTCTGTTACCATGTTGCCAGGAAGGCTGGAAAATGTGACATTGATTTTGGGAAACCATTTGTTCAGCTAAAACTGAGAGAGAAGAGAATGGTTATTAGGGGGAAACTAGCAATCTCTGGCATATACAACTATCAGATAATGCGAAACTATTCATCTGATTTAAATAACTGATAATCTAGACAAATCTTATCTTTGCTTCTTACTAATTGGACCTCCCACAGGTGTGTTTTCTTGTTTATGAAATAGAGCTAACGAATGGTGATTAATATGTATTAGATGTCTGTTAGGGCATCTGGTACACAGTAGTGGCCAACACTGAAGGGTCTGAAAATTCTATTAGGATGGCTGTATTGTACAGCTAGCTGAAGGCTTAGAACCCAGATTTGTTCATGGGAATTTCATCTTCTGGCTGGACATACACACTGAGAGGCAGCAGCTGGAAAGCTTAAGATAAATGATTTTGAAAGCTTCTCTCTGAGCACACAGAGCTCACAGAGATTAAAAATAAAAGCCATAAGGCAGCAGGATGTACAGTATAGCCAAAGCCCAGTAATCAAGTTAGAAAAGTGTGTTTCTTCTAACGTACCGGGTGGAATCAGAAACCTCTAGCGTTGATTAGTTGAGGCCCAATCAGGCATTAATGCCTATATAACAGAGATATCCACCCAGAAGGTTAAAAATAAAGGAAGCATTGAGACTTTTGAAATCGTGAAATGGAATTTAAAGGCCATTTGTCACCTCCCAGCTATTTTGCCTCACAAAGAGACTTGCGGTCCCCACGAGCAAGCCTGTGCCTCCAGCCTGTGCAGCAAACGGACCCCCCTCTTGCCCTGCTGTTTGGTGGCTAACTACTTAGGCTTTGTTTCAAGGAGGGATTGGGGAAATCCTAGAGTCATGGGTTGTCTAACTATTACCTCAAGACACATATTGAAACAGGGCTTTTCAGCTTTCGAGGGTGTTTTTGTCTACTTTCTTCTAGAAATCCACTCTTTCCTCTGACTTGCCCAAAGACACAATGCCCAGGTCACTCTCCCCTTCCTTCCCAGAGAAGTGTACGTGAAAGTGTGTGTGTGTGTGTGTTTGCAGTGCCTCTGGAGTTCAAAGGCAGCGAACTCCTGATTCGGCTTTATCATCCACATAAGTTCAAGTCCTCTGTGATCTTTGTGAGCAACTTTTTTAAATGTAAATTCGTTTGTTTGTTATTTCCAAGTCAAAAAATGCTGGAAAGAACCACGTTTTATTTACACTCCAGCTCCTCTACCTTCTAGCTTTCCGAACTTGGACAAATAATGTAGCTTGTTTGGGTCACGGTCCTGCATTTGAACGCCGCCACCAGAATGTACGTGCCAATTAAAGCAGACACATCTTCCTCTTTGGATTACTGACATATCCCTTAGAGTTCTAGATAAATGGAAATAATAACTCTGTCTCATGGGATTATTATGAAGATTAAAAAATCTACATGCAAAGTATCTGGTCAAGAGTATGGCTCTTAGTGCTTGTTTAATGATGACTGTCATTATTGTTTGGGAGTATAATGCTGTGCTGATTAAAAACATGGCTTAAATACAGTTTTATATCTGATTTTTCAGGAACTATGATTACTTACTGCCATCGGGAAGACAGTAGCAGAATCCGCCCTCATTTTCTATCTGTGACCACTACGCCTGAACACATCCCATCAGCATTCCGCTGAAGGTGCTCTTGCCAAGGCGGCGACTTCCATGTTGCCAAACCAATGGCACATCCTCAGTCAGTCCTCACTTCGCATGACTTATCAACACCTCTGAGGCAGTGGGTCATTTCTACTAAAATGCTTTCTTCTCTTGGTGTCCAGGATACCCACACTTTCTTGAGTTTTCTCCTACCTCCCTGGTTGCTCCTTCTTGGTGTTTTTTGCTTGTTCCTGTTCGTCTTCCTGACCTATTAAGTTGACTGTCTCAGATGCCCATCCTTGGGATCCAGTTCTCTCTGTCTGTATTCTTTCCCCGCATTGGTCAGGGCCCTGACAGAAACAATCTAGGCCATTCCAGGAGATCTTAATGATGGCACTTTTTAGGAAGATGTGAACACAGTTTGGGAACATCAACAATCAATAGTGAGTATTCTGGAGTTAGAAACACTGGGGAACTTGAGGGGCTAGAGGCAGGAGTAGTTATGGGAACACAGGAAGGACAGCTGAATGAGTGGGCTGACTGTTGGGAGCTAGGGCCTTGGATACATGTGGAAGGACCAGTGGGGGGACAGGTGGAAGGGTTGCTCTAGATTAAAGGAGACTAAGACAATACAACCAACAATCGAACGTGTGAGCATTAATGGGATTCCGGATTTTTAAAAGTCAGGTCTAAAGAACTTTTACCAAGATAATTAGTGAAACTTGAATATAGATTGCTTAACATTTGATATTCTTGAAGCACGATTAAATTTTAAGGGTATGATTTCTTAAAATTTTTTTTTGTCTGCTAAACACAGGCCAAACTTGGCTCTTATGTGGTCTAAGTTCTTTCCACCCCACTTGGTCTTTGATGATATAAGAGCAGGTACACATCTTGATAAATAATATAATGCAGCAAACCACCAGGATCAGAACCCTAATGTTTATGAGGCTCCAACCCTTTGCTGACTATCTGGTCTTCCTCTCCCTGTTCCCAGCCATCTCAGCTACATTTTTTAAGGGGCTCTGGCTGGTAAGCTCAAGAAGGCAGGGCTCTTTGCCTATTTTATTCACTGATACACGATAAGCACCTAGAACAGTGGCACGTTCGTACGTGCTAAATAAATCTCTATTGACTAAACGAATCAGATACAGGAAGCCAACTGATATTGGCATATTGTTTTTGATATTGAATAGCAGGGTGGAACCCACTTATTAATTCTACTTATTTGTAAATTATCCCTTGAGTTTTCTTTGTGGACAATCAGATTGACCATGAGAAAGGACCTTTGGTTTTTTGTTCCCAATCCTTGCAGATTTTATTTCTTTTTCTTACTATGCTGTTGGGATCTCCAATACAATGTTGACTAGGACTGCTGGCCACAGGCTTCCTTGCCCTGTCCCTTACGTCAGACACAATGCCTCTAGTTAAGAATAGCACTCTGTGGGATTTTAGTAGATATTTTTTTAAAAAATCAAGTTCAGGAATTTCCTCCTTTTAGTTTGCTAAGAGTTTTTGTTATCATCATCATCATTATCATTATCATTATTATCACTTATGGATGTTCTCACTCATTCTACACCTGCCATTTTGAGGGATATTCTTCCAATACCATTAAGAGATCGTTTGCTTTCCGTGCCTCATTGTCAAATTCACAATTTCTCATTAGTTTTCAGTGAGGGAGGCTCATTTCCTGCCTTATCTTTTGTGCACCAAGCCTGTCAATATGGAGGAGCAAATCAACGTTTTAAATTCTGGCACTGTGTCAACCCAGTCTTAATGTCACACTGTATTACATATGAGTTGCCAGGAGTGACACATTCCAGGCTGAATAAAATGCATAAAAATGTGAAATATATATTGCATATTCCAAGTCAACTGGTTTATGGAGCTTTATGGTGAGTGAGACCCCATGTCCTTAGGATCTTTTCTCTTTCATTGCACTTGCCAATGTGTTGCATTGCTAATTACCATAGCCTTGAGATCTTAGCACTACAAGAAGATAACAATGACAGCAGCAAAGACTGAGGGTGGGGGGCGGTGTGGAGAGAGAGATTGATTTTTTTTTTTGAAAGTCAATAAAAATTCAACTATAATCTATTTTCTAAAACCAGTGGGTGGGTTGGGGGGGGGGAGGATGGTCAGCAAGCCAGTCTCTCCCTGGGGCTAGAGGAAGCTTAAGAACTCAGCAACTCAAAGAAGGGTTTCAGAATTCTCTGGACTCAGCTCTCTTTCATTCCTTGTTGTTCTACACGCGCCCCCCCAACCTCTGCCTCCCCTGTTCTTCCAGTACTGGTCCTGACATCTGTTTTTTTCATCAATGTCAGTGAAAACAAGTGTGGTGCTGTCTGAAATCCACAAAAAGCAACCTTTGGGGAAGAAAATATAAATCATAGGTGTGTGAATCATCACCCCCAAGAGTTGGCATACTGTTGACTTGCATGAGAGGCTGCGTTTTCATTTAATGCTGAAAATCAGCTCTTATGCGTATGACTGCTAGTGGGGAGCATAGATATACATATGACACAATGATTTCAGTGACTCAGAACTGGCCAGAGTGTGAGTGCGGGGAGAGACAGACCGGTGGATTCATGTTGGCATCTGATCGGTTCCCAAGAACAGTAAGCAAATGAAAAGGGAGCCAGCTTATCAGTATACTGACATGCAATGAAGGCCCCCCTTAAATATGTCCCAATTCCCTATGCTGAGGGAACTGAGGATGAAAGCCACTGTCGCAGGAAAAAAATGATTTGCCTGAATATTCTGTTTAACGAGCAGATTTATTCATTTTCTGGGGAACACTATCATTTTGTCTCTATTGCACGAAAAGAACTGGCTGGTGCAATCAATTCCAGAGAACACCCATCAATTCAGTTAAACAACCAGTGGGGAGGAAAAAACCCCAGAAATCAATAACAGTTGTTTCATGGAATTGATGGGTTACTTTGAGTCGTTCAGATCCATCTGTCGGCTTGTGGGCTCAGCTGCTGCCATGTCTGCGAAGCATCGTGTGGGAACTTCAGGCCAAGGCAGACCCTGCGGGAAGGCCTACCAAGTGCAAGGCCAGTGGGTGGTTCTTTGGCCGGGAATGACCTTGCCGTTCTGGGTCACCAGCACCCTGATCGTGGGCAGCTTGCCTCTAGTGCGCACTGTGGCGAATCATCTTAACGGTCACCACTTGCTGAGTGCCTTCTGTGAAAGAGGCCGTTACAAACACTATTACTTAACCTCTAACAAACCAGCAAGGCGGGAATTGTCATCTCTCCCTGCTCTTTCCTTGCCTGCAGATTTTAGAGAAGTCACTCGCGTGGTGAGCCAACAGTGAGAGGCAGAGGTAGGACTGGAATCTACCTGCGGCCATTGCCAAAGCCAAAGTTCTTTTCAGGGTATCATCTGCCTCTATGCATAGCATAGTGACCAAGAACATAGGTTCGGAAACCTGTTGGAGATGGGTTCAAATCCTGGCACTTCTTGCTGTGGGACCTGGGCAATTTACTCACCTTTTCTGAATCTGTTTTCCCATCTGCAAAATGGGGCTACTAATACCTATTCACTGAAAGAATGTATATAAAGTCCATTGAATAGGACTGGGTCATTATAGATGTGGAAAAGGTTTTTTTTTTTTTTCCTTAGCCATTATTCTTAGTCATATTAGTAAAGGTAGTGACATGAGATTGTCTTGAGCTCCCATGATGGCTAAAGCCTTCCTCTTTCCTCGTCCTTGCCACCTGCAAATCCTTGGCAAGGTCTTCATGAGAGGCATAGCACAGGTGTCCATATTTAATTGCCTACCCCTGAATTTTGGTGAACATTTATTAGCCCATCACTCACTGAAACTTCTACTAAGCCTGCTTTATTCCTTCAACATTTTAAAAATGCCAGTTAGTTGCTCACGCACCTGCCTGGAGGCAGGCAAGGCCTGCCCATGAAAATGCTGGCAGTAAAAATCCCCAAATCTCATTTCTCTGAAGTTCAAGAACAGGCAAAACAAACCTAAGGCAGTAGAGGTCAGACTTGTGGCTCCCTTTGGCGGGGGGTGTGGGAGGTGGGGGATGGATGGAGAAGAGGCGGGGGGAGGCTTTGGGGGTGCTGGGAATGTTCTATAGCCTGATCTAGACATATGCACGCATCACATTTCAGTTTACACTTACTGTTTGCGTGCTCTTCCTCCGTTAAGGAGGATTTACAACTTAACTGTGCAAAAAGCACCTCCTGTGAGGTCAGTAAGCAGACTGTGATGCTCAAACTGTACTAGCCCACCTATGGCACCGGCAGCAGCGGGACTGATTACTCCCTGACAACGAAGAGGACCAGCCTAATTTACAGTTGGCCCGGGCAGGTAATTACACTGCAGAAAATGGGAACACAACCCGTTGCCAGCCGTGCAGGGCAGCAGAATCCCATTCAGATTCACTAGTGCCCTCTAACAACAACAATAACTACCTTTGCTCATACCTGTTTTGAGTGAAGTATAGGTACATTATTTTTTTCTCTAGTCTTTAATCACCTTTATAAGGTAAGGTGTCTTTTGTTCCATTTTACAACTGAATTTATAATTTAAACATTTTTATAATTTATAACAAATTTATAATTTAATTTTTAGTAAAATTGTCAGGCTACCTCTGTCTCCCCTTCTACATGTTTGCCCTCTATCTCCCCTTCTACAGGTTAAACAGCAAAAAGTCCTAAGTATCTGGTAGGCTCATCCACTTACCTCTTTTTTCAGGTGAACTCCTGCATCACACAGGCCAGGTGGTGGGGTTGAGGCCCCTTGTCACTTCAGCTTTCTGGTTACACCGCGATCATCCTCAAGGTGACCTATTAGAAAATGTTCTAGGCTTGCCGGTAGTCCCTACGTTCACGTTGGACACAAAGGAGTCAGGAAGACGATGGAACAAGGATTTTTCCAGGTTGTGCCTTCAGGTTGTCCGCCTGGATCTCCAACCCCACTCCCGCCTGATTGTAGGAATTGCCCCCTCCCAGATCCACACGGTGACTGGGAAGGTCACCTGTTACTGGCCTAATTAGAGTCACTTCCCCGGAAGTCGGGATTTATAAGTAAGAAATGTCTTAGCTGGTCTTTTTAATGGAAGAGATCTAAGTGGAAAAGTGTGGGCAGCCACTTTCCACCTTGTCTTCATGACCGTATACCGAGAACGGAAGTGTGCAGCGAGAGGGAGAGGTGAAGCCGACCTTCAGACGAGAGCAGAGACAGGCGCAGAGACCAAGTAAGGCTTGTCACTCCTGGACCGGAGACCCGCCGGGAGACCACTGCGCATGCTCATCTTTAATTACCCTTCCGCTGCCCGGCCCGGCTGGGTTTCCACCACCTGTAGCTGAAGAGTCCAAGCTCACACACCTGGGCGGAATAATTAAGAAGAATGAAATTCACTGGGCGAGTTTTTCTGGGAAGCCTTTCCCGACTCTCCTGAACTGAGTTCGTGCCCCGTCAGACCTGACATTGCCCTGGCACCATGGATTTAGTTTGTCTTAGCCCCAGCCACAGTCTTTCTAAAGTTTAAATCGCCTGCATTAAAAACGCATTTGTCTGTAAAATCCTTATGGAGTTTCCAAAACGCAGTGATTTGATTTGCAATCTCTAGATTTTTTCTTATCCATCTAGTTTTTGCATTATTTATATTTTTAATATTTAATTTAGATTTAGGTTATATTTATTTATGTTTACATGACTTCTTTTTTCAACTGAGCCTCATCCTAAGAAATATTTAAGAATCAAAGATTTGATGTATTAGATAAATGTTTTTAAACATACATTAAAGTGCATATGCACCTATTTAAAATAAAAGATATTTATGTACCACCTGAAATCATCTCATGCACCACTTTGGAAACTCCCCACCTACCCTAAAAGCCCACTGAAGGCAGGGATGATGACCCATGCATGGCCAACTCCCCACCCCTGGGCCTGGGGTTCCACATTTCTCTTTTACAGAACTTGGCATAGTAAACAGTCAAATGTGCAACGAGTTACTGTCTGCCTTGCCCGTAAGGCCCTTGTCTGCTTCATTTTACTGCTCTGTCCTCGGTGTCCCCAACTAGGTCTGGCTCCTGGCTGATGTGTAACATAGATGTATTCAATGAATGCAAACAATGATGAATGAAAACCAGTTCCAGAATGTTCTGCAGCCACAGATGTCAATCCATGCCGCTCCTGACTGGTGGTGACACTTGGGGCAAACGCTCTCATTCAGTGCCTTGCTTTTCTCATTTGCTCCTTGGGCATGGTCACGCTAGCAGGTCCTGAATTTACAGTCTTCAGTCTTCGGTCTGGATGGCTGATGGGGAGCAGTTCCCTGATGCTGATGATTCACACCCTAGCTGGTTGTGCACAGGGCAGCTACCTTAATTTGCATAGCCCAGTTCAACACGAAAATGTTTGTTCAAAAAGCAGGAAACTGTGTAGTGCAGAAATTCCACTTCTGGGCACATATCCAAAGGGACGGAAAGCAGGCTCTCAGAAGAGATATTTGCACACCCATGTTCAAAGAAGTATCCTTCACAATAGCCAAGAGGTGGAAACAACCCAAGTGTTCATCAGTGGATAAATAAAATGTGGCATATCCTTACTGAGGAAGGGAATCCTGACACACGCTACAACGTGGATTAATCTTGAGGACATTATGCTAAGTAAAATAAGCCAATCACTAAAGGACAAATCCAGTACGATTCCACGTGTACGTGTACCCAAAGTAGTCAAATTCAAAGAGACAGGAAGCAGAAGGGTGGTTGTCAGGGGCTGGGGACAGGGAATAAGGGACATGCCATTTAATGGGGAAAGCGTCAGTTCTGCGAGATGACAGAGTTCCGGAGACGGGTGGTGGGTGGTGACTAATGACATGAATGCACTTAACACTGTTGAACTATACACTTAACAAGGTTAAAGCGGCATATTTTATGTTACGTGTACTTTACCGCAATTTAAAAAAAAAAAGGCAGGAGAAAAGCTTTCTCCTTTCCTTTGTGGTCTCTCTCTCGGCCTGTTGTGATTTTCTATTTGGTAGCTAATGTGGCGTTCCCTTGGCCACAGAGGAGGCGTGGGGTGAGTGCAGACTTAGATGGACACCCAGGATCCCATCCTGCAACTCAGTGTGCAGGAAATGTGTGTCTGACCCTGACCCTCCCTGAGCCCATGCCTAGACCCCCATGGAGGGGCAGAAGGTGGCAGTGGCAGCGCTGGGGGTGAGGTGTTGGAGAACTGGTGCTGGAGAGGCCATGGGGGAGGGGCGTGTGAGGCCAGATACCAAGTCCACAGCACCTGTTCAATGATCCCACTGGTCTTCACTTACAGAACACCCACTCAAAGATGAGATCATTAAGAATTTAAGACAGCAACCACAGAATATTAAACCTCAACCCCTTCTGAGTGTGGGCCCCCATTGGGTGCATTGCATGCATCCCCATGAGGTCAGTCCTCGTTGCACTGCAGAAACTAACAAAACCTCCCCGATACCGGAAACCCAGTATTGGCATCATGCCCGCATGTGGCAAGCATGGAAGGAGTCCCCAGCAGTTACAAATAGAGGGGACCCCAGCCTCTATGGCAGAGACACGGCTCTCAAACTAGGAATGACCCACTGGGTACGTGGCATATGGAGCAAGTTGGCAGCATCTCTTGCTCTTACAGCAACCAGACAAAACTTGCAGGCACGCTCAGGGGAGCGGCCACTCTAACACGGGGGGCACTGGCAAATCCACAGCGCGTGGGCCCTTGATTCAGCTTCCGTCAGCCCTCCCTCCTGGAGCAGCAGTGTCTCCGGGGCTCCCCAGGGGTCGTGATGCAGCCCGAGAGCATGTCATCCACAGCCAACCAGGGACGTGGCTCAAGCATCTAAGCCTCAGAGCCCGGGAAGCCCGTCTGTGGATTTCTGAGGACGCAAGTCCTAAACACCAGTGCTTGGGTTTGCCAGAGTCACCCCGACCTGTTTTTACTAATGGCAGGAGAAATAAATGGAAGCTCAGTGATTTGAAGATACAGCTATTAAAGTAAATGATTACAGGTTTGAGGTCACTGAGCGAGAGAAAAATTTGCTCCTTTAGAATACTAGAACTGAAGCCACATTTTCTAAGACACAAATGGGTGACATTTGTAAGCAAGCTTTTCTGAAATGAAGCCTGTCTAATACGCACGCAGATATATAATCGGATCACGTGTGTGGTGTCTGCGTAAATGCTGAGAACGACAGTGTACCATTCCGAGCACTGCTACATGCAACCCCTCCCATCAGGTCTAGATATGTGAGCAATTTCTAGAACCCTGTCTCTTTTCTGTCCACTCTGTGTGGTGAGCATGACAATGTTGTTATGGGGGGTAGTGATTCTCAAACTGCAATGCACGTATGAATCATCTGAGGAATCTTATTAGAATAAAGATTCTGACTTAGTAAGGCTGGGCTGGGCCTGAGATTCTGCATTTTGAACAAGCTCCCAGGTGCTGGGGTTGCTCCTGATCCCTAGACTACACTTTGAGGATCAAGGGTCTAGAGGAGTCTGGACAATAAAACGTTTCCCAGTTCACCACTCACGTCCCCAAAGGCAGGTAACTGAAAGGCTCTGGACTATATGAACTCAGAGCTGTATAGACTTCTCCTTTCAGCTCTTGGCTCTGCTGAAATATCTCCCCTCCTCCAGGAAGCTTTCCTTGACTGGCCCAAGCCGAGGACAGCACTTTCTGTTCATGCTCCCTCAGGGCTTGGTGCAGGGCTTTAGAGCACAGCATGTTGCATTAACTACATGTACGCATTTTTCTGTCTCTCCTGCACAATGTGTCCCTGGAATACTGGGACATCTTTGCAGCCCTGTTAGCTGGCTCAGTGCCTGGCTCATAGAAGTGTTAGTTTTCTATTGCTGCTGCAACAAATGCCCACAAATTTGGTGGCTTAAAACAACACAAATTGATTCCTTAGAGTTCTGTAGGTTGGAAGTCTAATATGGGTCTGAGAATCTGTATCCTTTTCCCGCTTCTAGAGGCTGCCCGCATTCCTTGGCTTGTGGCCCCTTTCGCCATCTTCAGTGCTGTGCTGAGACCTTCTCACAATCACATCACTCCGACCTCCTCTCCTGACCCCTCTTCCATTCTTAAGGGCCTCTGTTATTACAGTGTCCACCTAGATAATCCAAGATAATCTCCCCAACTCTTACTGATTAGCCATCTTAAATCCATCCATTTCTAGGTCCCAGAGATTAGGACGTGGATGCTCTTTTTGGTGGGGGGTGGGGAGTGTCATTATCCTGTCTACCACAATGCATGGCTCTTTGAGAACAGCTCAGAGCAGAGAGGCTCCTAAAACCTGAGGAACTGGTAGCTTAGACTTCCTGTGGCCCCTTTTGTGGCATTTTTGGTATTTTTTGTTCAGCCAGAATTCTGTCTGACCTCTGACATCTCAGAAGACATCGGTAACTCCTTGACTCTAGGCATACACATGTAGACAACGTCAACACAAAAAATTCTGTCCCTTCAGCAAGCATTGAGCTTTGGTCTCCATTCTGAGCCAAAAACTGGGGATGGAAAGATGGTGACTGTCGCAGGGCTCACCGTGACTACCTTTCTGGTGTTACAAGGAGCCATCTCTAGGCAATCAGTAGGCTCATCTGGGTCAGTCCATTTCATTGATTAGGGTGGCCAAAGCAGCTTTCTGGAGAACCAGAGTTTCCATTAGATAGACAGTCTTAAGAGATGTTTCTAGCACTACTGAGAGCGGATGCGAATCATACCGAATTTATGCCAAAGTCGAGCTGGCATATGTTTTAGCTGGTGACCAGGACAGAGACAGGTGATAAGGGAAGCACTTAAAAAAAATTTTTTTTAATTTAAAAGTTTTTAGTTGTGGTAAAATACATGTAACATAAAAGTTACCATCCTAACCATTTTAAAACACACAGTTCAGTAGTGTTAAGTACATTCACATTGTTGTTCAACCAATCTCCAGAACTCTCGGGGAAGCACATTACTTAAAGGCTACCTGCCCAAATGAAGGTCTAACTTTACTTTCTGAGGGGCCATCCTGAGCTTATCCCCAGCACGTTATGGAAACAAAGCCTAGGGGCGCCTGGCGGGCCCAGTTGGTGGAGCATGTGACTCTTGATCTGGGGGTTGTAAGTTCAAGCCCCACTTTGGGTGTGCAGACGACTTAAAAATAAAATCTTAAACAAAACAAAACAAAAACCACGTCCGATAGCTACATCCCTCAACTTTCCCAGCAGGTGATGCCTGTGGCTATAATCTGAATGAAAATTATCAAGTACAGTGACCAGGTACCCAAAGATGTTTGTCTGTACAACGACCAGCCTCTTGAAGACTACCTGTCAAAACACACCCCCCATCCCGGGGCAATGTGCGGCGTCCTGCAAACAGGTTTTCAGTAAAAATGTGAACAGTAAAAGTGTATCGTGTGTTTTTGTCTCACGATGATCTTTAAAGCATGCGGATGACACCTTTTGTCGAGTCCTATGAACATATTCAGAAAGGTGAGTTCCTTTAAACCTGGTTTTGTATCTGCGAGAGCTTCACCACTTCCAAGTTTAACTTGTCAAGGATTCCGTTCATACACTTGACGTTTATACATGCAAAGATGTAAACACGTGTACCATGTACTGTTTTCTGGACAGTTCTGTTTCTTGGGCTGAATGTCGATTCTGAAGACAGAGTCGGTGTCCTTCTGCTCTTGTTATACCAGCACCATCTCAACGCTGCCCCCAAATGTCAGAGAAGTCGTCATCACCCTGTCTTACTTGGTCCTCTAGGTTTGCGTGTCTGGGGCCTGGGGCCGATTGACTGGAAAGAACCAGGCTGCCATTAATTCAAGTAAAATGATGACTGTGACCAGGCTGAATGACTTTTCCGGCCTGATTGTCCAGAGTTAATGCCTCCGGTCTGTGTCAACAGGCAGAGACAGTTGGAGACTTTTCCAAACGGCTCTTTATATAAGAAATTGTTTTCTAGCTGACTACATTCGTATCCACAGTTCAGATCCACTAGGCTTCTTTTGCAAACACCTCCACCCTTGTCTCATTTGCTAATTAAGGAAGATACCCGTGAAGCCAGATTTCCAGGGCGTCTCCAATTTCAGCCTATAGCCACTTACTGTAGAAGAAGCTCTCTCTCTGCTTTGGAAAACATTTCTGAGCAGCCTTCAGAGCCAAATTAAATGATTGGAACTGTGAGCTGCACAGATCAAGGGCCCCATCTAGTGGGAAAATCGAAGCTGCCACTGCAGTCGCGGGGTGAAATTAGCAGGACCCCTGAAATCCCTGCCCAGCTCTTCCAGTGGAGCCCAAGACGACCGCTGCAGAAGCCTCACTTCCAAATCTCAAAGATACTCTCTATAAGCGAGTGGGCCAACAGTGGGCGCTCCAGGAAATGCTCTGTCAGGAGGAAGACCGGCTTCCTTTCTGTGGCAGGATGTTCCCTCCGTCTCTCTCCAGAGTAAAGGGAAGCCTGATCTGGAGGCAGGAGCAGTCAGCTTGCAGGGGAGCCTGGACCCTTGGAAGACTCTGGAACCCCTGGGAGTCTTAGCGTTGGGTGGCTACAGCATGGCGGCACCAGCTAGGAATAGTCTGGGCTGGGCTGGCTAGAACCGGGGGTGGGGGGGGCACACTTGCCCAGTCCTGGTGCCTGAGGCCCAAGGGGAGTTTGTCCCCTCTGCAGGTGGAGGGGTTTTACTCTTCTCTCTCCTCAGGCAGGTCCTGCCCACGGGAGTGGATGCCTGTCAGCCAGAAGCCCCACCCTGTGGTGGAGGGCAGTCGTTTCCTTCCTTCTCCTGTACCACAGACCTAACCTGTAGGGGGCCATCTCACATGCTAGTGGGGACCCTGTGAATGCAGGCTGGCTGCTGTCCATTTGCGAGTCTCCTGGCCCCTCACAGGGCTGCCTCCCTTTCCGTTTACAGCTCTCCACTAAACTGTCACCTCCCCCATGGAGATGGAAGCTTTTACCTCCCGCTGTCACCACTGTTCTCTGCATGGCACCCTATGGGTTTCCTTGGCCGTGCTCATCACAACTTGCCATAATTGAGTAGGTTTCTATGCGTGTTGTCACCTCCCCACTGGGGCAGGGGCTGCGTCTGTTGCCGTGCCTGCCGTAAAGGAGGTGTCCCTATGAAGGGCTGGGAGGCAGGGTGGCGGGAAAGGCCCGCCAAGATCCCTCTCAGCCGGCCCCGGTGTTTCCTGCCTCTAGACTAGAAGTAATAATAGTGGTGCAATTTGCAGTGGGTTGTTAAGGAATCACATGGGTCCAAAGTGCTCTGCAAATGCAAAGCGTTATCAAGAGCTGTTTTATTTCCATTTGCTTGGTTCCATTTACCGTAAATGCATCTGCTTTCCCGGATCCCTTTATTAGGGGAGAAGAGGCGTGAGGTGGGGGAGGGCCCACTGTCTCCCAGAGCCCAGGACCGTACAGGGATGGCAAATGTCAGCGCTGGGGGGCCCTTGGAGATCCCCCGATCCAGGGCTCCTCAAGCCTGTCTGCATGCTCGGAGCAATTGGCAGCCACAGGACCGGGTCCCACCCCAGAGGATCTGATTGAATTGCTCTGTGGGGAGGTACTGGCCCAGGCACGAGAAAGCTCTCCAGGTGATTCTAATGTGCACCCAAAGCGCACGAGCCCGGTAGGAACCACCCTGTGCTTCCAGCTGAGTAAGCGGCGACGAGGAGGCTAACAGTAGAAGCATTCCCCGGGGCGCCTGCTCCCAGCCCGTCCCTCTTCCCGGTGCACAGGAAGGGAGCCCTACCACAGCCTCCCAGTGGGATCTCAGTCTGAGCGGCTGGTCCCTTCCGTTTAGGATAAGAAACGGCCTCCCCACCCCGTCCAGCCCAAGGTTGGAGAGCAGCTTGTACTCCGTGTAGAGCTGAAGCAGGAACCCGCGCAGCACCCACACGTGGGCAGTGCACCCGGCCTCGGGCGGGGGCCGGGGACTGGAACTTACTTGGGACGGAGCCCCTCCTGCGCTCTGGGGCTGTGGCCGAAGCTCCAGAGAGCCCCTCGCCTGCGGCAGCTACCACCGTCTCCGGCTTCCAGGCAGGCCCTCCTGAGCTTGCTGTGAGCCGGGGAAATGCTGTGAGATTTCACAGGGGACAGACCATCGAGGTGGGCCGCTGCTGGCTGAGAAGTCTGGTCAGGTGATCGACAGAGGCCAGTCACACGCTGAGATGAAGGAGCAACCGGAGCCCTGGGCCAGGAGCAGTTCAGTTTACACTGAGCGGCCCAGGAGGCTGGTGGTGTTCCAGATGGAACAGAGCTCATGGGTAGAGGAAGGGCGAGAAGTCCTCCGATGCTCAAGTCCGCGTCCCGTGTTATCTCTGACTGCAGCAGGGTTCTGAAGGTCTTGATTCTCTAGACACTTGCTAGAGGCTCTGGGGTGTCAAAGGAGGAGTAGGGCATGTCCACTTTTTGAAACACCTACTGTATACACAGTTTAGAAGTTCCAAAACAGATGAACATATCAGGATGCATCTTACACGTTTATATTTCACAAACAAGTGCTTTTATTTTTAATTTTTATTTAAGATTTATTTTTTTAGAGAGTGCGTGTGTCTGCACGACTTTGTGTGAGCAGGGGGAGGGAGGGGAAGGGGGAGGGAGGGAGAGAGAGAATCCACAAGCCGACTCCCCGGCTGAGCGTAGAGCCCAACGCGGGACTTGATCCCAGGGCCCCAACATTATGACCTGAGCTGAAATCCAGAGTTGGCCACCTAACTGCCTGAGCCACCCAGGCGCCCCAAACAAATGCTTTTAACACAAACCCAAATGTGCAATGCAAAGTCGTTGTACTGTTTACAAGATACTAATAGGATTTACAGAAGTATGGAATCATAACGCACTTTGGGGAGGTGTGGTCTGAAGATAGGCCGCAAGTCTAATGTTCAGTAGTGAGCATTTTTCAGTGCTGTGCGTTAGCTGTATGACTGGGCATCTTAGCGTGGGCCACTATAGCAAAACAGCGCAGACATTCATTTCTCACAGTCCTGGAGGCCGGAAGTGCTAGATCAGGGTGCTGACTAATTTGGTTCCTGGTGAAAGCCGTCTTCCTATCCTGCAGATGGGAGCCATTTTGTTTTCTCTTCACATGGGAGAGAGAGAGATCTGGTCTCTTCCTAAATGGACACTCTTCCCGTCATGAGGGTTCCACCCTCATGACTTAGTCACCTCCCAAAGGCGCCATCATGAATTTTGGGGGAAACACAATTCAATCCATAGCATAGCATTTGGGAATCCCATCAGTTATTTTTATTTTGAGACCCTTTGTGAATGTGAAGCTTGAGTCAAAGGGCCCCCTGCCTCTCCTCACCAGGGCCTGCCCCCAATTACTTACCTTGTACAAGAATGGAGGACAGAAAGTAGGGAAGAAGAGAGGAGCTGGGGGTGCCAGGGGGTCGGGACATGGGTGATGACGTAGATGTCGATTCTTCTGTGCCACAGAATACTGTGTAATCAGTAGAAGTGAAGTTGAAGAGAAATATTCAATAACCCGAGGAGAGGTACAGTCCAGGGAATATTGTTCGGTAAAAAAGCAGGCTTCCAAACTGCAAGCCCAGTGTGGGCTGCGGAAGGCACGCACAACCAGGGCTCAGAAACGGAGCCTGGTAGGATCATAGGATTGCATGGGACTTCCAGTTTCTTCGTTGTGCCTTTCCAAAATTTCTAGTTTCCATAATGAGTATGTGCTACTTTTGTAATCAGACAAAACATACATATGTTGTTAAATACTAATGTGGAAGAAAGGAAGAAGGAAGGAAGGAAGGAAGGAAGGAAGGAAGGAAGGAAGGAAGGAAGGAAGGAGGAAGGGAAGGAAGAGAGGGAGGAAGTGTGGGAGAGAAGACACCCACCCCTTGTTTTGTGTTTGGTTGTTGGCTGTCCCTCTGTTCAGGGCACCAAGAAATAGGAGAAAAGGACAGAGAGGCCAGCCTGGGGGACAGAAGGGACCTACAGTCCTCAGGACAGTTCTGTCTCTCTCCTCCCCCCAGTGAGGGAAGGCACCATTCACAGCTCTGTTCGGTGGGGCCGGACCCTGGAGCCCCAGGCTCAGCCCGCCGTCTGCCGGACCGCCGCTCAGCTCCAGGTCCCAGAGGGCGGTTCAGGCTTTGATTTCGCTGCCAAGTATCTAAAACCTCAGTTATTAGTTATGGAGCATTGCTTAGAAGTTTAGCACGGGGCATAATTTTGGTTAATCAGTCTGTATAAACACATACACTGTTTATCAACATAAATAATTTGCATAATGGGTTTAATTTCCACATGCACCCATGGCTGTACGACACACACAGACACGCAGACACACAGGCACACACGGCTCTCCTCTCTTAGGGGGCCAAGTGCCTCACATGCACTCTCTTTAGTTTTCAGGATAACCGAGAGCTGCACATGTGTATGGCTGTACGACACACACAGACACGCAGACACACAGGCACACACGGCTCTCCTCTCTTAGGGGGCCAAGTGCCTGACTCCTGCTGCTCCTACCCTCTTCCCCTCCCTTCCAGCCTCCCCACCATGTCCCGAGGATGGGCAGACACAGTGAGGAAGTGACATGGAACTTCACCAGGGCTAGGGCCACAGGGTGTCTCTCAGCACTGTCTTCCCTGCACCCGGCACACTGGGTGCTTGGTGCCTCTTTCCTGGGTGAATGCACAACATCTGGCATGGGTTTTAGATCCAGCCTGACCTGGGTTTCACCTTGCCTCCTACATGGGAGTGCAGTGGAATATTCTCTATGTCTTCCCACCAGCCAAGGGAAGTAAGTCATCCATCCCATGGTGGTTGTGAGGACCACATGAGAAAATCGAAGAGACATGCCCAGCACAGAAGAGAGGCCCAGCAACTTGAACCAGCTGGCGTGGGGAGTGGGGGGTTACCCCACAGGCCAGGCTGGGCCCAGGGGAGCTGTGAGACCCCAGATTGCGGGCTGAGGGGAAGCGGGACACTTGCTGCTGGAGGCAGCTCCTCGGGCTCCGGGCCCTGTGTCGCTGGCCCAGCTTCTAGAAGGCCTGTCCACCCATCCCCCAGCCTAGGAGGGCGGGTCGCCCCTGCTCCTGCTTGCCTCTGGTTTACCCTAGTCACTGCTTGCCTTCTCGACTCCTCCAACACCCGGTGACCAAGCCCCGTATCAAAGTCTCTGTGCTTTCGACACACCAGTCGCTCCTACGTCGTTGTTGGATCCTGAGCGGCAAGGAGGGCAAGGACTGTGGCCTGAAAGGGCGAGCGAGTGGCACTGGCCAGGGTCGGAGGGAGGAGCAGGCAAAGCCCCCAGAGCCCTGCCAGGCAGAGGGGTGCGCAGGGGTCCCGGAAGGAGGAGGCCTTGGGGGTTTGCACAGGAGGCAGAGGCTGAGGCTGCTGAGGGAGGATGAGATGGTCTCAGGGTCCCCTCTCCCGGCCCCCGCCTGCCCTCCTCCGCTTCAGTGGCTACCGTAGCCGCACCAGCCCCGTCGGGCCCACGTGGTCCCCAGGAGGAGCAGCCCCTCACAGGTGGTGTCTTCTCGCCCAGACATTGTGCCCACGCAGCACTGAGGCCCAGCTGCCCCAGGGGGGCCAGAGGGCTGCATGGGGACCACTATGACCATCAGAGGCAGGAGGTGGGAGAAGCTAACCTCACATTCACTCTTCCTCCCTCGGGGGCCCACGGGGACCCGCTCTATTTGTGCTCTGCTGTGGAACAGAGGCCAGCATGGGACACAAGCCCAACGTCTGCTTCCCTCCCACCGGCTCCCCATCTCTGCCTCTGTTCCTACTGCCCTGGGGGCCGGGCCAAGAGGGAAGGCCCCGTGGCTTCCTGCGGGAGACTGGAAAAGCAGGTGGGTACCAATCGAGGAGGCTTTGAAATGGCATTGTAAGGAGCTCTACCTCATTGCTATTGTCAGGATTGAAGGAGTCAATAAATTACCTGGACTGATGCCTGGAACATGGAAGAACTTGTAAGTGTTGGTTGATACTCCTCCAAGGTACGTCTACGATTTCCCTGCAGCCCCTTCTTCTTCCTCCCCTCTCATCTTTTACAATTCCTCACACACCTGCCACTTGACCCCTACTGACTCCCTCATTTGTCACAGCAGTCAGCTCTGCTCTTGGTGTTTGTCTGTCAAAAAAAAAAAAAAAAAAAGAAAAAGAAAAGAAAAGAAAGAAAAAATACTAGCAACGGCCAACCCCCCTCTTGGGCCAGAACTTTCTTGGCAATCCACTCCTGTCCTCTCTGGCCCTCCATTCCCTGGGAGGCCACTTCCCAGGCT
Organism: Ursus maritimus; assembly: GCF_017311325.1. Classification (NCBI taxonomy): domain Eukaryota; kingdom Metazoa; phylum Chordata; class Mammalia; order Carnivora; family Ursidae; genus Ursus; species Ursus maritimus. The sequence goes on from NW_024423344.1 coordinate 20,841,539, forward strand.
AGGAAAATGAAATCGACACTCTCACACATCTCTATTCTGGACCTTGTGAAGGGCTCCCATTTTGCACAACACCTCCCATTGGCAAATACATTGCTGTTTGCAAATAAAGCATCTCAGAGCCCTGGGTGCATGTGGGCAATTTAACAAATGGATCAGAAGCTAATGCTTTTTAAATTTGCAGCTCACTTTGAGAATGTCTTAACTTCAAGAAAATTATTTGAATACCCTCTTCTGCATCCCTCTCCCATCGCCAGGTCATTAAAACAGAGTTTACCTGGATGCAGTTCCTCTATTTATTCTTCTTGTGTTATTATTAACAAAAAAAGATGCTTTATCAGCCAGTTAAATGGGGCCCACAAAATTCGAGCAAAATGCTCATTTTATTTAAGCATTAAGACGAATGCAATTTCACTGGCACTGGTCTTCATGTAAAAGCACTCGTTACAAATAATCCCTTATTAAAGAGCAATTAAAGCAAGAAGGGCCATTTCTGGCATGTGGTAGGTGCTCAGTAGTGACCATGCCTTTGCTGCAACTTCTAAGAAGTTACACTCACCTTTATTCCAGAGGCGCGGATTGTTGTCCCTCTGCTCTCCGCGCTGACCAGAGCTGGGCTATTTGCGTGAGGGTGCTGCCCTCTGGTGGAAGTCATAAGACTTGCAAGTTTAGCCAAATGAGAGAAGTGGGGGTCTCCACCGTTAAGAGCTCAGTAAATAGTAGCTATTCCTGTTGTGGTCGTATTCATTCAATGACTGACAGAGGAAGAGGAAACTGTGAAGGAGACAGGGAAGGGGAAGCCACAGGAAAACCCCCATAGAGGCCTAGGACAGTGATAAGCAGAGTAACCTCTAGTAAGTATTTGTTGCTTGATTAAAAAGATAAGCCTGGGGGCTGAAGATGCAGACTCATTGACAGGGGTGGGGTTGGATGCCAGCAACCCAGGTGACCTAATTCTGCACGAGCACCGAGCACCGAGAATGCTGCTGCATTTTTGAATGTGTCAATAGTCGCTTCCAGTAGTTGCTTAATCCACCCTGCACTGTTACAGAGGTGCGAGGCTTCTCTCCATCAGCTCTTTGAGCTATGGCATTGAAATAGCCAGCCATTTTCCACTCAAAAGGAGTTAAAGGGTGTAGAGATAAAATATGCATTCTTGAACGGTGCAATCTATGCCCCGGAAACCGCAATTCAACGAGGCATCAATATTCGAGGCACAGTAGCAGTTTCACTCCGATTCCGAGAAGAGGGAAATAACACGCTTTGCTGGAAGGGGCAAGCAAGGGAGCTGAGAATTTAGTCAGAAGGTAATGTGATTATAGGTCAGGATGGACAGGTCTCTGGTGTGTTTGCTGATCTTCTTGCAAACCTTGGAGGATGGACTGCTTCTAGCTACTCCTGCTCCTAATTTACTTGTCACAAACGAGAGTGGCGTCTCTGCTCAGGAGAGAGGCTGTCACTGGACGGAGAGACGAAGCAGGCTGCTAGCTGGTCCTCTGTGTCTGAAACAATTCATCAGGCCCCCTTTCAGCTCAGACTGGAGGAGGAACAGAACAGCAAATCTTACATAGAGCGGTTTCCTACAGAGTCACAGTAACATGCTTCTTTGAAGTATGACCAAAAAAACCTTCTCATTTAACTCTTGGGAACAATAAAGGAAGACCCAATATTAAAGCCACTCTGCATGTTATGGGAACAGAGGTTTAATAAAGAAATAGGGCTTACCTGAGCTGAGAAGAGCTGGGGGCGTAAGAGCAGCTGGGAGGTCATGGAAACTGCTAGAAGGGCAGCCTGAAACACCAGGGTGGGTGTTTCTCTAAAGTTTGGTGAGAAACAGCTACACTTCTCAAGAACCCCTGGGAAATCTCCCACCAAATCTGGTGCTTGCCGAGAAGCCTAGAAACCACTGTGAACCTTGTGTCCGGTCTGACCCGTGACCTCCTAACAATTATCCCCTCTCCTCAATTGCGCCTTCCAGAGCTCAGGCAAGTTGCTCTCATTGGAAAATGAAGCCTCAGTGATAGAAGGAAGGGATTCTGGGAAAGGAAGTTCTGCTAAGAAGTGGACGGTAGTACTGCAAAGTTGACAACAGACAACAGCCTTAGATTTACTTCCTCATTTTGTGAGTGAGACAAGTTATTAATTAATTAATTCAATAAATATTAAGTGCTTTCTATGTACCAGGCACTGGGTTGGGTGATGGAGGCGGATGAACTATGGAGAATTGATTCCTACCCTGCACCAGCTCACACCGTACTGAAAGGGAAGCCTGAAGGTACAAGCTAAGCATGAGAATGCACAGAAGTTACTGAGATGTTCACGAACAGTCCAGCTCTCCTCCAGGCTCGGGCTCGGATTGCCCCTCCCCACCTACTTGGAAGGTGGAGACATCATGTGACTTGCTTTGGTCAATGACGCGTGAGCAGAAGTGAAGTGTGTAACTTGCATGGGAAGGCTTGGGAATGACACACCTGTCACCGGGCCATCTTCCACCTGCCATGGTCAACTCCGTGACTGAGAGTAAAAGCGTCACAAGCCAATGAGAGCTTGGGGGTTACTTATTACCACAGCCAACTTGCCCGTGCTACCGACACGTAACACACGAGGGGGGAGCACCATCGGCAGCGTGAGGGGCGCTGGGGAGATGGGAGGATTTCTGCTTCTGGACCAATACACCAAGTCATCATTTGCCACATGTGGCTTTGATCTGGCTTACTCTCTGGCTCAGAACAAGCCCCCTTTCTCCCACTGTATTCAGCAGCATGGCCCCCTTCCCCTGGCTTGGCTTTAGAGGACGGTGAATTGATCCATACAAGATGCGTGAGGATCAAAGAAGACAGAGTTCTTTGAAAAATCATTTTAAAATGATGACTGGGAACAAGAGCGGAACTGAAAAAAAGAGGTGATCAGAATAGAGACCCATGGGGGGCCCAAGAATGTACGTTCAATTTTGAGACCGGTCAGGAAGTAAGATGTGGCACAGAATATTCTGGGGAGTTGACAAGCATTCAGTAAAACCTATTTATCGTGGGCATGAATTAAAGCACAAAACTGCAAAACTAGTACTTTATAACAAGACGATAACAGTCAAAAAATTTTTTTAAGTTTATAAATGCTTTCATTTTCTGATCATATATTCTGGCCATATATATATATATATTTCTGAGATATATATTCTTTATATACATATATAAACAAATATGTAAAAATGAGACCTATTCCTATAGAGACTTATGACACTTGATTCTGGGTAATGTAATCTATTTTGCCATGAATCTTAGCCGAAGGTGCTTAGAAAGACAAGGTGGTTGGGGTATATAATACAGCTCAAGTCAAACATAAATAACTTGAAGATTATCCTTAAAAAGAAAAATATTCACTGCCCTCCAAAGAGGTCGCCCCCCGTCCCCTGGCTGGCCACCACAGCTCCCTAACAGACGGTGACAGACAATGACACTGGTGGCCCCAGCGAGCCATGTCTTCTAGTATGCACATCCTTGGGTAGTCCCCTCCCCTTAACCTGAGCTGTTCTGTGATTTGACTTAGTCAGTAGAATACGGCAGAAGAACAGGGAGTGCATTTCCTGCTCAGGCCTTAAGGCTTGACAGTTTCCACCTTTGCACTGTTGGAAGCCCTGACCATCCAGGTGAGAATTCTCGAGACCCTGCTGGAGGGCCCATGTGAAGAGGGGAGATCCTACTGTCCCAGGTCCCCAGCTGAGCCCAGCCTCAGCTTACCCACCAGTTGAATGCAGATGGGGTTGGGGGGGGGGCACTTACAGCCCACCAAAGCCCCGCTAAATTACAGAACTGTGAGCAAATAAAATGATTGTTGTTTCAAGCCACGGAGTTTTGGGTTGGTTTGTACATAGTAATAGATAAATGAAGCACTAATTTTCCTTAAATCTTACAGATATCCTATTTAAGGTTTCTATATGGAATTTTCTCACAATCCCATTTGTTACACCATCTTCTGCTCTAAGTTCTTAACCAGTCAGGGTTGTCATATACAGTTATATGGGTTGTGCACTGCACCAGGGCACCCCAGCAAGGAGGCCAGTGGGGACTGCTTGCCTGGCCTTCACCTAGAGAAGGCACATTTTCTAAATTGCACAAATATGTGTTATGGACTCCCAGAACTCTGACAAAGGGTATTCAGTTGAATCAAATTCAAAGTTGACCTGGCCTCCAAACCTCCTTTATTTATTTATTTTTATTTAAATTCAGTTAGCTAACATACAGTACATCATTAGTTTCGGATATAGAGTTCAGTTATTTATCAGTTGCATATAACACCCAGTGCTCCTCACATCACGTGCCCTCCTTAATGCCCATTATCCCCACCCATCTCCTCTCCAGAAACCTTCAGTTTGTTTCCTATAGTTAAGAGTCTCTCGTGGTTTGTCTCCCTCTCTGATGACTTCCCATTCAGTTTTCCCTTCCTTCCCCTATGATCCTCTGGCTGTTTCTTATATTCCACATATGAGTGAAACCATATGATAATTGTCTTTCTCTGATTGACTTATTTTGCTTCCAATCCATGAGCATGGAATATTTTTCCATTTCTTTGTGTCTTCCTTAATTTCTTTCATAAATGTTCTGTAGTTTTTAGAGTACAGATCATTTACCTCTTTGGTTAGGTTTATTCCTAGGTATCTTATGGTTTTTGGTGCAGTTGTAAATGGGATCGACTCCTTAATGTCTCTTTCTTCTGTCTCATTGTTAGTGTATAGAAATGCAGCTGATTTCTGTGCATTGATTTTATGTCCTGCCACATTGCTGAATTCCTGTATCAGTTCTAGTAATTTGGGGGTGGAGTCTTTTGGGTTTTCCACATAAAGTATCATGTCATCTGCAAAGACTGAGAGTTTGACTTCTTCTTTGCTGATTCGGATGCCTTTTATTTCTTTTTGTTGTCTCATTGCTGAGGCTGGGACTTCCAGTGCTGTGCTGAACAAACACAGCAGTGAGAGTGGGCATGCTCCCGACCTTAGGGGGAAAGGTCTCAGTTTTTCTCCATTGAGAATGGTATTCGCTGTGGGCTTTTCATAGATGGCTTTTATGATATTGAGGTATGTTCCCTCTATCCCTACATCATGGAGAGTTTTAATCAAGAAGGGATGTTATATTTTGTCAAATGCTTTTCTGCATCAATTGAGAGGATTATATGGCTCTTGTCCTTTCTTTTATTAATGTAGTGTATCCCGTTGATTTATTTGCAAATGTTGAAACACCCTTGCATCCCAGGAATAAATCCCACTTGGTCGTGGTGAATAATCCTTTTAATGTACTGTTGGATCCTGTAGTTTCTTGGTGAGAATTTTGGCATCCATGTTCATCAGGTATATTAGTCTGTAAGTCTCCTTTTCGGTGGGATCTTTGTCTGGTTTGGGGATCAAGGTAATGCTGGCCTCAGAGAACGAGTTTGGAAGTTTTCCTTCCATTTCTATTTTTTAAAACAACTTCAGAAGAATAGGCATTAATTCTTCTTAAAATGTTTGGTAGAACTCCCCTGGGAGGCCATCTGGCCCTGGGCTCTTGTTTGTTGGGAGATTCTTGGTTACTGCTTCAATTTCCTTGCTGGTTATGGGTCTGTTCAAGTTTTCTATCTCTTCCTGTTTCAGTTTTGGTAGTTTATACGTCTGTGGGAATGCATCCATTTCTTCCAGATTGCCTAATTTGCTGGCATAGAGTTGCTCATAATAGGTTCCTAAAACTGTTTGTATTTCCTTGGTGTTGGTTATGATCTCTCCTCTTTCATTCACGACTTTATTAATTTGGGTCCTTTCTCTTTTCTTTTTGATAAGGCTGGCTAGGGGCTTATGGATCTTATTAATTCTTTCAAAGAACCAGTCCAAGCCTCCTTTAACTGCCTGATGCCACCCCCCAACTTTCTCCGGCTTAGTCTCTCACGACGCGTCTCTGATCTCGGCCCAGCTGAGCTGCCCTACTTCCTAGCCTGTCTTCCAAATGGCAGAAGTTCCCAAACTGGGGTCCTGCCTTCCGGGGGCGTCTACAAGTGCAGTCACCAACCTTCTGTGTATTCAGGTGCCAGGACATTTTTAGTCTTGTGAACCTCAGAAGATCCGATGTTTGCTTCCTGGCACATTTTTAAGGGATTTCCAAGCACGTTAAAGCACGAAGGCATGGCAAAGCCATCTGTCACTCCATTTTCAATCTCCATGTGCAGAGGGCCCAGCATAGGGGGCAGGAGTTACTCTGCTTCCAGAAGGGCTGTGTTGCACTGGACAAAGGTCCAAAGGCACAGGGCCCTGCAGCTGAGCCATGGGAGCTTGTCTCCAGGGGAAACTCTTTTCCTCTCCATTCATAGCACAAAGAAGCGAAATGTTCCAATGCGCTGTGCAAATGGACCAACGTGACACGGGATCTGCGTTGTCAAACTTTGTAATTCTCTTCATTAAATATTCAGTATGGAACTTGATCTCTTCCTTTCTCAGCTTCCCCCTCTTCCTCTGCATTCCTCCTTCTCTCTCTTTACCTGCCTCCTGGAAGTGCTGACTCAGGTCTCTTGCATGTCGGGACACAGCCAATGGGATGCCTAGACGCAGGACGGAGTGTAGAGATTGTCTGTTTTGCCTCAGGACTCTATGGGAAGCGCGAGCTGCAGCCTGGCGGAACAGAGAAGCGCGACCAAGATGCATAACCTCTGCAGGACTATCCAGCTTACAACACAGTAATGGTCAACACACCCACCTATGGGCGAGGGAGGTGGTTAGGTGCTCACCTGGCTTCGTGCTGGAAGGGACAGAATGCCTGGCCATGTGCCCTCAAAGCAGTGGGCTGCTCTGGACAGCTAGTGCCCTAGGCAAACACAGCATTGCCCAGGGAATGGGCTCAACTGGTGATTTTTTTTTTTTTTTAAGATTTTATTTATTTATTTGACAGAGAGAGACAGCCAGCGAGAGAGGGAACACAAGCAGGGGGAGTGGGAGAGGAAGAAGCAGGCTCCCAGCAGAGGAGTCTGATGCAGGGCTCGATCCCAGAACGCCAGGGTCACACCCTGAGCCGAAGGCAGACGCTTAACAACTGCACCACCCAGGCACCCTACAACTGGTGATTTCTGTTCTTGCCGTTACTGGGGCTGGCCTCAGCCTGTGATATTTACACATAGTGAAGCATGAGAGACCTGGATGCAGAATATTTGCCTGGAACGATAGTGTGGCAACTGTATGCTGGAAGCCACAAAATAGTCGTAGTAGTAATAATAGCTTTATATTAATTATTAATTATATTATTTTATATTAATTGATACTTTTGACTGAGCAAATATGACATATTAAGTGCTCCCTTTCTATTGACTCATTTAATCATTACAACAACTTTATGAAATAGGTAATATCTACTTTTGCAGACGAGAACACCAAAGCTCAGAGTTTAAATAGCTTTGCTAAGCTGGTAGGGGGCAGAGCTGTGAGCCACACCCACTTCAGAGGAGGCCCATCGGCCGCCTGCTCTGCCCACCGGGCCGTGAGCATGGCGGCAGCTCCCGCAGCACAGACTGGGCTGGAGTGGGAGCAGACAGAAGCTCCGACACCCTCCTCCACGCCTCCTGCCCATAGCTCCCATTGCCTGACATTGGCATTGCTGTGGAACAAACCCTCTGGACCCCTCTGCTGCCACCCTGGGATTCTGCCCTTGGAGTTTGGAAATTCTGGAGTAAAGCAAGGTTGGAAGCACTAAGTTGCCTTATGCCAATTCTCTGGGGCTCTGGTCAAGCCTCTTGCTCTAGATATCCACACAAAGAGCGAGTCTGGTCTATGCTGAGTGGGGAACTCAGCTCTGGGACCAGCTGGCTCCTTCCCATCCCCAACGGGGCTGGTGTGGAGGGGCTGGGCTGGGGGCAAGGATGCAGGCCCTTCTCCCTTCCCCAATTGCCTGGCATTCTCCACCATGCAAGGGAAGAGTCAAACGTGGAGTTCCTGATTTGGGATCTGATGGGCACTTGTAGTGTCCTTGAAATATACTTTTTAAGACCACAGGGTGATTTCATACCCATTTCTTCTGGTGAGGCCATGAGAGAATCTAAATGAGGTGTAAAGGCTGTTGTTACTTGAGATGAACTTTCCCAGAGATGACAAGTATTTTTGTAGGGAGAAAGTATTCTCTCCCTTTGAGTCCCTCAGCAGGAGCTCTGGAGAGAGGCGCGGCTTCAGGACTGCTCTGCTACAGGAGGTGAGAGTCACCTAGCTGGGCCGTGCCTACCGCCAATGTCCTGTTCCTTAGTATACATGAAATGCTCTGCTAGTGATGTCACTGGAATTTTCTGTAAGTCTGGCCCTCAGGAAGAATCCAGCAGGGAAGCAGGAGCAGAGAGGAGAAAAATATAGGAAGATAGTTTCATTCTCTTTGACCAACAGGTTAGGTTCTTGGGACATTCTGGATATGATATAGATTAGACTTCATTTTTTAGCTAACCTTTTTCTAAATCCATGTAGAATGAGTATCATCATAAGTCCACTGAGAAAGGTTGCACAGTCCCTGGACTCCTCTAGGAAGAAATTCTGTGAGCACGCATCTCTCCTGAGTGCTTCGATATTGCACCTGTGTGAAGCCAGAGTACGGGGCAGATAGAGAACCCCCACCGGAGACCTCAGAGTGTGTGACGTCACGGGTCCATGGCATTGAGGGGGGCACGGCGGCCAGCATACCGGGCTTGAAGCTGGACGGTTCAGTCTCAGGACAAGGTTTTCCCTCACCAATTTAGACTTCAGTAAGTCTCCTAACTGCTCCAGGCTCACCTCCTTCATCTGCGAATTGAGGACCAACAATGATAACGGAATTCTCTCCCAAGGAAGCCACGATGGTTCAGTAAATTAATGTGCGTGGAAACGCTTCGTCAGCTTGAAGCATTCTGCTAAGGAAGAGCGTTGAACGCGCCTGCGTATTCAAGGCCATCTCAACGCGGGGGCCTAGAACGCCACACGCAGAGCATGTGCTCAATGCAAGTGTACTTATAATGCCCTTTGGTAGCTACCTTTCAGAGAGCATAGCTCTTGTTCTGAAGCAGGGTATAAACATTAAAAAAATTCTTTTTTTGTATCACAGAACTCTTTGAAGATCTGACAAAACCACTAACACTCTCTCTCTTTCAAAAACCAAAACCAAACAAAACAGAAATGCAGCAAAAATAAACCGCACTGGTACCCACACCCAGGAACACCCCACATACAGTTTCTGGGGTCTCACGGTTTTCCTCCAACACCTACCCCAGCTTCAGCAGATGCCTGTGCTAGAGAGTGAGAGGCTGCAGCTCTCCGAGTGAGGTGTGGGAGAGAAACAGGCTGTGCAGAGAAATGAAGGCAATAACGGTGTGGCCTATTAGCCTGAGAACAATCCTGGAGGGGACATCCCTGAGAGCCTAATGTACTCAGACTATGCTCTTGCAAAAGTAGTTTGTGTCTGGTTGTGACTAGTCTATTTAAATGAAAAATGTGTTCCAGCGAAAGGAGGTCTGTCCTATCCACGTGGCCGCCGTCTGCTCGCTAAGGCTTTTGTGCAGAAGTGGTGGTCTGGATACCTGAATCCTCGTGTCTCCACAACGGGCTGCTATCCGGTAACCGTGGCAAGGTCTCGTTACCGCAGGGCGAGGTGCCGGCAGGGCGCTGGGACGCCTGCTCAGGGTCTGGCTTATCGAAGATCTGAGAGCCTCCTGCCAACGGCCCTGGCTGTGTTGGCCTGGCCTCTCGCAGGGGACTGGATTTTACCTCAAGCAACACGCGAGTTTTGGCTTCGTGGTGTTTTGGCCATACTGGCAGAATTTCGTTTTGGATGCAAAGTGTTCAGGACCAGAGACAGCTCCGCCCAGGTGGAAACGTACAAATCCACACCAAGATCCCATCAAACCGAGTGAGACCACAGCCAGAAATGGAAAACTAACAGGAGAGGAAATAGAGCAGGAAAAGCATCGTCCCGCTTGCCACATCCAGCTGGGGCCTTCCATGGAAGAGAAGCGAAGGCATCTGCTCGGAGGCAGGCGGGCCTGTTGCTGGTAAGCTCACAGTGTGCCACCTTCTACGCACACGTGGTGGATGGCACCGTGGCTCCTGGCTGTAAATGTGCCCCCAGGAGAGCCGCCCCGCCTGCCCCGCTGACCGGGCCCACCCTCTCTGGGGTTCCAGAGATCCGAGGCCTCCCGGCAGGCGGATGGCAGAAGGCGGGCGTGTTGGCTGCTCTCCCCGCAGCTAGATCAAGTGGCACAGCACCCGCGGCGGGGAGGCGGCCACGCGGAGCCGGCGAGCGCTATGCTCAGAAAGCTGCACTCCATCTTTAACTCCGGGCCGCACAGGAAGGCCGAGGTGGCCGCGGGGCCCGGCTCCGAGCCCGCCAGCCCCGCCGTGAGGCTCATCCGCAGCAGCTCCATGTACGTGGTCGGGGACCACGGGGAGACATTCAGCGAGTCCTTGAAGAAGTACGGCGGCGGCAGCATGGACAGCAGCCTGTGCTACCTGCAGCCGGAGGGCGGCCGCGCATGGATGTACTCGCGGCCGCAGGACTGTCTGCAGTACCTGCAGGAGCTGCTGGCCTTGCGCAAGAAGTACCTCAGCAGCCTCAGCGACCTGAAGCCCCGCCGCGCGCCGGGCCTCGCCGCTCCCTGCTCCCGGCCCCCGGGGTCCCCCGGGACACGCGGAAAGGCCCCCGGCCGGTGCGCCTCCAAAGAAGGAAAGGTAAGTGCTGTGCAGACGTACAGTTCAGAGGGAATTCTTCCACGAGCCTCGGGTGCCGGGTGGGACCTTGGCTCGGCCCCTTTCCCGTGCAAGCCCGCGGCTCGGCGGGGGGTGGGGGGGGTGGGGGGTGGCGACCCCCAGTGGCTTCCCCTCTGGGAGGAGGCCCTGGGAAGAAGCGGTCGGTGGTAGCTACAGAGTAGCCTGGAGGGAGGGCGGCGGCTTCGGGGTCAGGCTGCCCTGCGTTTGCATCGCATTTGTCACTTACCTCCCGCTTGGTGGATGAGATGACGCTCGTGTGGCCCCTGGAAATCCCAGTGAGACATGCAATCTTCCCGGGAACGAGATGCTTGCTAGTACCTCGGTGTTCAGCTTCACCGGAGCCCAACAGCTTTGGAGGCTGTGCTCCATCTGTGGGCTGGGCCCAGGCATCCTGGGGACTGGGGCACAGCCTCGAGACCGCCTGTGGCTTCAAGGCGATTGCCTGACAGCTGTGCTGGGCACTGGAGGCTTCAAGCCCAGACAGACCAAGCAGGAAATTAGTGCAAGAAGTCCCAGGCAGTTATCTCGCTGTTTCTACTTATGCCGGTGTCTGTACACATTATCTCCCCTTGAGCATTCGATTCAGGCCGCAGGGAAAGGTGGGAGAGACTCCGTATCAGGGAAGAGCAAGCTAGGCCTCTGGAACCTGTTTGACAGGACCTTTGACTCCTTCGGGTATTCCCTCCTTCACCCTCAACCTTTTCTTTTTTTTTTTTTTTTTCAAATGCCTGAGGTTTGAGGCTGTTTTAAGTTCCCACCAATTGTTTCCCTGATGCCTGGACAGCAGAGCTGTCTCTCCCTAGTCCTGTTTCCGCAGAACGTGCTGTGGGCTGTGGAGGCCCCATTACCGTTGAAGGACTGGCCGGTGATCAGATCTCTAGGGCTTGGCCTCCCCCGACTGGTTTCAACTGTCTGCATTTTATCCCAGGTGGGATTGGTTTAAATAACCACATTGACTCCAAAAGTACGTCCGTGTCCCAGTACCTACTCTAGGGTTCCAGAATCGACCTTGTGAGCAGCCAGCTGTAGATTTGTGGGCCAGCACCCTTCCTTCGGGGTCACTTCCCACGACAGAAGGGGCTGCAATAGGTTCTGGACTCCCTCCTAGCTGGATATCCTGGGGTTCTTGGGTCTGGTTAGACTCCCTCCAGGCATTACATTTTCCTGGAAAAAAAATGCAGTTCTCTCTTTACAAAGCCTAGGTCACTTCCTCCCTGCACTGCTCCTAGTTCAGCTGTCTGAAGATACAGGGAGAACTTAGCCCAGAGCACCCCACTCTGGCCCTGTGGAAAGACACAACGTGCGCATTTCCTCGGGAGAAGCCTCTCACCATGATGTAACCAGAAAAAAGTTTTAAAATGGCTTTGATGTCAGTCAGACCAAGACCTAAATTTTAGTTGTGTTTGCCAGCTGTGTACCTTTGTCAGGTTAAGTTGGCCTCTCTGAGCCTCGATTTCTGTAGCATAGAAACGGAAATAAGAATATATCCCGTGAGGGGAAAGCAAGATCCTGGCTGTGATACGACCTGGCACATAGTAGGTCTTCCAGTGCTTACTAACTCTGAAATGGAAGGTACTGGAGGCTTCTTCGTCACCGGCAGACAAGCGCTCTCCTTTCTCGCTCCTAAATAAAGAGCTGGATGCTGCGTGTGCTTGAGACACCACGGGGCCGTCTGGCTGGCCAGGTGGCCTGCGGCGGCCTGCTCTGTACGTGGGAGGGGCAGGGGACCAGAGAGCTCCTTTCTTCTGGAAGGTCATCCCCTTCCTGCATTGGTAGAAAATGCCTGCTGATCTTCAGGTTTCGGGCAAACACCATTCATTCCCCTGAGCCCTCGTTCTCCTTCCCCAGTTGTGCTGAATCGTGTCTCCCCCAAATCATAGGTTTAAGTCCTAACCCCCAGTACCCCAGACGGTGACCTTATTTGGAACTAGGCTGATTACAGGTGTAATTAGTTGAGTTGATTGTGGGTATTAGGGTGAGGTCCTAATCTGACAACACTGGTGTCCTATAAGAAGGGGAAACCGGGACGGACACACACACACACACACACACGCACGAGCGCGCATGCGGGGATCACTAGGCAAGGTCTGGAGTTGGGTGCCATGCACCGGGGACCCCCCAGAAACTGGGTGAGGCCTGGAACACATCCTCCCCTAGTGCCTTCCAAGAGAACACGGCCCTGACAAGCTCTGGGCCTCAGACTTCTGGCCTCCAGGCTGCTCAGGGGGTGGGACTTTGCTGTGGCAGCCCTAGGGAATGAGTACAGTCCTCCATGGAATTGCCTTTCTCCCTCTCTCCCATTAGTCTAAACACCGCTCTGTTCTAGCATTGATCACAGCCTCCTGGGGCCTGGTGCACTGCTCGGCAGTGACTTTGGTATGCTTGGTAAAGCTGAAACAGCACCTTTGACATTTTTCCATCCCCACAGTGCAACCGTGAATACTTCTTGGTCACTTATGAATGCTTTATAAACTTTAAAGTCTGGTCTTCTGTGTACAGATCACAGAAGAGCCGGCCTCCATGTAGGGAGTGAGCAGTGTTCTCTGGGCACCAAAGCACCCTGGAGACCTTGACTCTTCCCACGAATACCAGCCCCTGGCCTGGCCACAGAACTTACGTGCCCCTGTCTGTCTCTCTTTCCTGGAAAGATAATGGCTTTTAGGCTGTTCTGTTTAAAACTTTCAGTAAAAAATACATGTTATGCGCAACTGATGAATTATGGAACACTATATCTGAAACTAATGATGTATTTTGGCTAATTGAATTAAAAAAAAAAGAAATATATTTTTGAAACTGACCTAGTTTATTCAATACAACCAAAACAAAAATTTCATGAGATATACTTATTCTTATTCTCTGTTTGGTACTCTGATATTTTTTCAAAATACTCGACACTATTCTTTTTTTGTTGTTTTTCATGTTGTCATGACACACTAAATTTATTTCACAAGCCACTACGGGGTCCAGACTGACATTTTCTCACACCCTGGTAAGGCATTCCAGTAGGACCTGCTGAAATGTTGACAGTGTCTAAGGCATGATACATCAGGGTGTCAAAAGGTCTGGTATCCCAGGCCCTGGAGAGAAGAGAGCCGGGATGAGTACCCATGTGGGTCGATGCGAGGAGGAAGTGAGGACACGCCAGGAGGGAGGCGAGCCTGGGGTGGATGTGGGAAGGCCCTCCTGGGCCCCTGCACAGAGGAGGTCCTGGCCAGGCTCCAAATAGGAGGTCATTACACAAATGAACGAAACACACAGTTTGCAACATTTTGAAATCAAAACAAAACCCCCACATCTGAGGATTTTTGAGTCAGCATCGCGTATGAGCTGTAGTTTGGGACTCATTGTTTAGATGCTCCGGTGTTAGAATTTCTAACACGGTGCAAAATTCAAGTGGCAGAAGGAGAGCACATTTGAAGTGGGTCCTGTCCTAGACCACAGAGTTTCTGAACCAATAGGGCAAAGGCACCCGACCCCCGGCCATGGGCACCTTGGGTGTTCCTGCCCGCGATGAGGCACATGGCCCATCTCCTCCACACACCCCACCCCTGCTCCTCGGCACGGCCCAGGCACAGTCCGGGAACAATCAGCAGTTTTTCCTGACTTCTCATCATCCTCGAAACACGCTGAGTGCCAGCCCCAGGCTACAGATGAGAAGACTGGGTCTCAGAGACAGGAAGTGATTTAGGTAAGGTGTGCGCCTGACAAAGAGCCAGGATTGAAACCGGGTCTGCACTGTGCCAGAGCTCACGCTCTTGTCAATGGAGCGACAGTGATTTCAACCAGAAAATGTATTTTGAGCTTGTCAGATACCTGCCGATGGGGGAGGGGCCCCTCAGGATGAGGCGAGCAGGCTGCTTTATCCTGCACACCCAGGCCAGGGAGAGTCAGCTGGGAGGTACCCGCTTCCTACCCCGTGTGGACTCAGTGCAAGGGCGAAACACGGAGGCGGCATGGCCTGGGCTCCCTTTGTGCGGGAGAGACCCGGACCCAAAGCATGTCCTGAAGGCAGGCATCAAGCTCTCTCCTCTCCACTATCCACGAGTTCAGTTTCCCTCCATCTCAACACCTTCCCTGCACATGGCTTCCTCGGACTCTATTTTTACTCTCGGTCCCTGCAGCCCCGAGACCCCGAGTGTGTATTGCCTACTTTTGCACTAGGAAGAAAGCTGGGTAAACAGTGTGAGCTCAGCTGCAGTGGGAACTTCACAACGGGATGGATTTTATCTTCAAACCCTTTCAACAGAAACACGTTTTCATTCTTCCTCACTCGTTCCACAAAGTATCTGAGACGAGCCACCTACCAGCAGAATAAAGTAGCAGCAGAAACTGGACAATCGGAAGAGAATAAAGCATCGACAGAAAATCAAGAACACTCAAAAGACCCTGCAGATCATAGAGCTAATTCAGCGGCTACAGGTGAGCTTTAGTTAGGCTCCGTACCTCTTGCAAGCGACCCTTTAAAAGAGAGCCGGACTCGTATTAAAATTCTGTCTAAGAGGAAAAACCACACCCCTTGGTTAGTGGAAGTGAGATTTTTCCCAGCTTCAAGTTCCAGAATTTCTCACATGGGACCTGACACAGAAACCAGGCGTGATGTAGCTAGTAAGGCCCTCAGTGATTTTTAAGTAACGACGCATCAGTAGATACGTCATTTGTCCTTCCTCCCTCCATTCCTCCCTCCGTCCCTTCCTCAACATGTTTTGTTGTTGGCAGGAACAGGGTGTGTGCCAGGAACTGTTCTAAATACTGGCGAGGGAGTCAAAGTCCCTGTCCTCCTGGGTGGTCACGCTTGTGGCAAAGCAAGGCAATAAACCAGTACCCCATTTCTGGTGGTGACTTCTCAGAGCCCTGCTGCGCCAAGCCCGTGCTGCGTCTTAGTGAGGGCCCAGGCTGTGGCACCCGGGTACGCACCTGCTCTCCATCCCTTCCGGACCCCGCAGAGAATTCAGATCCAGAGGCACGGACGGACCACACACCCTCCTGACGATCTTTGTCGAAAGCCTCTGAAGATACAGTGAATCCTATGAGAGAAAAGTGTCTGTGAAAAGTAGAAAGCTATCCTGTTGTGTGTCCTGCTATTTGCCTCCCTCATCTCAGCATCTTGGAAAGCAAGTCGCTCCCTCTGCAATCTGTGTTGGGGTCTTGTCTGGGACATGACTGGCCTCAGCCTGTTTCCCCCCTCGCCTGGTTCTTAAGGTAATTTCTTCCAGCTGCTGGGAGGGGCTCTGGGATATTTGACTTCTATCTTTCCACTCCTCATAAAGACTGCTTCTCTCAGCTTGGATTTTTTTTTTTTTGAAATAATAGCTTTAATTTACATGCCATGAAACTCACCCTTTAAAGTATACTACTGAGTGGTTGTTAGTATATTCAAAGTAGTGCAACCTATCACCACTATCTAATTCTAGAACATTTCATCACCCACTTCAGCTTTTTGTGTGTGTGTGTGGTAAAATAAACATAACATAAATTTTACCACTTTCAACAGGGCACTTCTTAGCACCTGAAATGAGTGCTTTTTAATGTCCCCAGCTTATGGGTAATGAAGTGTATCACAGTTAATGAATTCTTAAGAAATTAAGTGTTTCTCTTTGGATGATTTTTTATAAATTTCTTTTAGAGAAAAATGTGTAACACTGAACATCTTTCAAATTGTTAATTGTCAGACAATAACCAGAGTTCTTCACACTAGTCTTCCATGAATTTTTCCAAATGATCGTTTATATAAGCCCCTAGTACTACATCCAAAAGACTATTAAGCCTTACTCTATTTTTAGAACACTTTATGAAATGTATTAGTAGTACATTAGAAAATGAATCCATTAAGAGGTCAGAGAGGCTATAAAATACTTCATTTAGGAATTAGGAGAATGTTTTTTATAAAAGGTCTGATTATTTCTTAAAATATAGAAGTCTTTTTAAGTAAAATAATCTTAAAAAATTTACCATCTTAACCATTTTTAAGTATACAATTCACTGGCATGAAGCACATTCACAATGGTGTATAGCCCACTACTATCCTTTCCAGAACTTTCTCATCACCCCAAACAGAAAGCCTGTATCCAAGAAACAGTAACTCCCTATTTTCCTGCTCCCCCCCTCCTGGTAATCTCTATTATGCTTTCTGTCTCTGTGAATTTGCCTACTCTAGGAACCTCAGATAAGTGGAATCCTATAGTATTTGTCCTTCTGTGACTGGTTTCTGTCACTCAGCATGTTTCCCAGGTTCCTCCATGTTGTTGCATGTGTCCGAACTTCCTTCCTTCTGTTTAGGGGAACAGCTTGGGTGTTGATGGTTGGTGAAGACGAAGAGTTTGAGACAATGCTCACTCTGACCAGAGTGTCAGTTAGCATAGGTTGGTTGCAGTACCCCACGGAACACTGCCCAGATGGTTTGAGCTGGACATTTTTTGAAGCCAGGTATGTCGGTCACCCACCGCAGGCAGAAGAAAACATTATTAATTCTCTTTTGGGTCATCTAATTCTAAGCAGTTTGGATTCCTGATATGTCTGCCTAGATGAACTGGCTACAAAATGCACACCGTCCCTGCACCCCGCCCTACCCCAGCCCTGCTAAAGAAATTCACCTGCTACAATGGTTTAAAAAGAACCAGCGGAATTCTGGAGAATGTTTACCAAAAGTGATTGATTTTTATCTAAATTAGTTTTATTCTGGCAATAGTTTGTTTTCAGAATCAATTTTCTACTAAGGCCATCCAATCTTGGTTCATCATATAAGACCATGTCAATAGCAAACAGAAGATTCTTTCTCCTCTATGGCAGGAGAATCAGAATCTAACTCATCTAAAAAGATTCCAAATCATCCATGTATAATATGCATATATAATTTCATATGGGATAGAAGGCAGATTCTAGATCTGTTTTTACACCACTGGGAATTATTTTTCAGATCTGCTGGGGAGGCTTTGTGCAAACACAGTGATATTAAAATGCGGGTTTTCTGGAGCATTAGTTACTGGGAGAGTCTCTCTCACTTGGCCTATCTCTGGTTTGCAGAGTTGAAGGGCTGTACTAATTCAATATGAGCTGCAAAGAGTTTTCTATTTTGCTTGGCAGAGCTCTCCACAAGACGACAAACAGTATAATGATGATTGATAACAAAGCACATAATTCCTGCAGCCCCTCTCAGTCAGACCACAAGATGGGTAATTACATTCCCCAATCTATCTTCCAGGCACGTGCTGTTTGCTCAGCCTACAAATAATACTTCCTCCTCCCCTTTTCTCTCCACCACACCCCATTCACCTGGCTAACTTGTTTTAACAGCAGAGAAAGCATTTCCCTAGGAAGCCGCTTTTCACATCCACAATATAAGACAGTGGATTTCCTCCCCTCCTTGTGTCTGACCCCCATCTCAGCACTTAGCAGCCAGCACCCAGCACTGTAATTGTCTGTTCATTTGTTAGTTCTGCTGCTGGCCATGAACTCATTGAGTGCGGGGACTGTGTCTTATTTATCTTTCTATCTCCAACCTCTTGCATGGCTCCAGGCACATAGCAGACATTCAATAAACCAATAACCTGAGAAATTCCAACTGTAATTTAAGAAGGTTTATTTTATTTTTTTAGAAGATTTTATTTATTTATATGCCAGAGAGAGAGAGCGAGCGAGCACGCACAAGCAGGGGGAGAAGCCGGCTCCCCACTGAGCAGGGAGCCTGATGCGGGACTCGATCCCAAGGCACGGGATCATAACCTGAGCTGAAAGCAGACGCTTAACCGACTGAGCCATCCAGGTGCCCTTAAGAAGGTTTAAGAAGAAAACTTAACACAGTTTGGTGGGAGATCTGGAAGAGTAGTAAAACTGTTGTTTTCACTGACTGGAAAATTATTATTTTTTTTTTAGTGGAGTAGAATATAGTTTGAGTATATTCACATTCATATGGAATCATATCCTAATAATTAAAATATCCAACGTGTAATGGATCAGAGTTCACCATCAAAAGGACATTTTGGGTAAACTTAAAAAAAAATTCTGGATAAAATTATATTAGATAAAATTTATAAAACACAGAGAAGTATAAGAAATAAAATAAAAATAACTTAGAATCCTACCAGAGATAATCACTATAAAATGTTTAAGTATATTCTTTTTCAATCATTTATTTCCTGTATATTTGCATAGATGTATATTAGCGTTGCCAGCTAAAACAAAGGATGCTTATTTAAATTTGAATTTAAGATAAGTGATGGATTGTTTTTACTGTAATTATGTCCATGCAATATTTGGTATATATTTATACTAAAAAATTATTCATTGTTTATGTGAAATTGAAATTTAACTGCTGTCTTATACTTTTATTTGCTAAATTTGACAACCCTGATGTATGTGTATGTATGAATTTACTAAATTTGGTTTACACCATGTACTTTTTTATAATCTCTGTTCAGTTCATATTATATTTTGTGGATTCTTTCCCACCTCATTAACTTGTTTTTGAAAACTGAAGTTTTAATGGCAAAAAATGTAACAGCTCACATTCTTTAAGTAGTTGTGAAGAATTACAAACACATCCTGCTCTGTAAGGTATGTTTAGTGATTCCTAAAAGTGTGACTAGTGGGGCAAAGTTTAAAGATCATTCATTTTTAAAGATTCTTCTACATATTGCTTTCCAGAAACATTTTATAATTTACACTTTCATCAACAGTGAATAAGAAAACACTTTGTACTGCATTTTATTAGCACCTAGTATTGATTTAATTTAGAAAGTTCACAATGTAATAAATTGCATTATTTCATATACTTTTCTTTGATTATTGCTTGAGCAAAGAATGACCCTTTTAACTTATCAAACCAATGCTACTTCTTGTTTAATCGATTGCCCGTTCATGTCTTCTACCTTTTTCTTTTGGCTCTATTAAAGATTTCTTATTTCTATGGACTCATAGTAAGAATATAAGCACCCTGTCTGCCACACGTGCTAAAAATATTTTCTCCAAGTTATTATGTGTGTTTTGATTTTATTTGACATTTTCTGGTGTATAAATACTACTGATTGTATGTAGTCAAGGACACCCGTTTTGTCTTTGATGTTTCTTCCATTGCTTTCCTGCTTAGAAAGCCCTCCTATGTCTCAAGATCAGCTGTGTGTTTGCCAGTGTTTTCCTTTTTTGATAGTTCCATTTTTAAAAACCCAGCTTTTATCTATCAGCAGTGTATTTTGACAGGAAGTGGGAAGTGAGAATCCAACTTGAGTTTTCCCCAAGTAGCAAAGTTTCCCAACATCATTTATTGACAAATTCATCCCTTCTATCTCTGGACTGTGATGTTTCCCTTATCGCATGGGTAGGTTTTATACTATGTTTCAAGGATGTGAATTCAATGGAATCAGGCTTCTAATTGTTTGATAAATGTGAGCAAATTTATTCCACTCGGTGTTTTGTTAAAGTGGAATGATCTCTTCGATGACATGTAAGGTGAGGAGTTAGGCAAAAGAAATAGTGGCCTTAAGATTAAAAAGCAGGGAGGGAAAAGACTAAGCTTATCAACCCGTGAGTCTCCAATCTCTAAGATCAAAGACAGAAGATGTGTGGTTATGCTTCCAAGATGATTGTAATATTTAGGTATGATAGGTGACGCCAAATTTGAGTTATACTAGAGCTTGTGACAAACTTCTTCCATCTTTTTATCTCTTTGGGCTGATTTTCTCAGCTCTCTTGTCGACTTCACCATTTTTTTTCTTCAGTTCAGGCAAGTGTACCATTTAGCTTAAATTTTGTTAAAATTTTGTATGTGGGTATTTGTGTTTGTGTAATTAAATTCCAATGACTATGCCTTTTCCCAAATTGCTTGTTTCTTATAGCTTCGGTCCTTGTTTCCTAAACTCCCATTCGTACTTCACAAACTCGCACTCAGTTATGGGTATGCACTTTCTTAGGTGTTGTAATATAAAAGGGATAAGGTAAATATCACCTTGGACTTGGTCTTAAATATCCATTCCAAGGATGGCAGGAGGCAAAGAAGATGTGTTAGAGCTTTTAGGGTTTGTCCTCAAAAGCTCTCTCTCTCTCTCTCTTTTTCTTTGATGATAATTAAATTGCTTGTGGATAAATTTGAGCTGTTTTGCATTTAATTTCACACAGCTGAATGATCCAAGGGAAAAATGATCTCTCTAGTCCCGACTAGTCCCACATCTGATCCTGGAAATTTTATCACAATATATGGACATTCATATTTCTAGATACTCTTTGCTCAACAGAATATTATCAGTACTCCATAAAAATAAGGAGTACAGAGTTCTTAACATTTGCCAACTTCAATCCAAAAGGATACATTAGCAACATGCAAGCTGATTGGAGAATATAAGCATTGGGTAATCGCATGTATACAGCATATATTCACTTGCTCAGTGAATAATTACCACCCCATGCCAGACGCTGAAATAGGTAGCTAGCATTCATAGATGAAAAGGCGGTCTGTTTGCCCTGACACAGCCCATTGTCTCAAGCTGCAATCCTCAGCATCACTGTCTGAACCACACTGGTGTGTTGAGGTTCTTTGGCAGAGAAACAGGTAGAATTTCAATCAGCATGTTGGGAGTTGTGTAAATCCCACAACCTGTCTCACATAGGCCGGTGAGCATCTATCACAAGAGTCTTATCTGTGAGTGTTAGTTGCCAAAGCATTGCCAAAGAAGAGGTTACAGATGGCTGGTCTAGTGTGGGGCTACAGAGGACAGAGCATCACGTGCCAGAGTGGATTATCCACCCCTGTCAGAATGTGCGCATAAACAAGATGTGCCTAGGTCTGTCTGCAGCAGTGAGAGGCGGTGACATGGGGGCTGGCCTTCCAAAGGAGGTGACGGGATGCCCAAGTAGGAGAAGTGAGAGGAGGGTAGATGTTTAGTGGTGGTCCTCTTGGCTCTGGGTGGGTTTCTAATGTTCCCCCCTCAACCCTAAATCTCTGCCACAATATTGCTGTTTCCAACTGAAAGTTCATTTTGTAGAAACCAAACCTCTTGCAGACAAACACTGGCAGATCCTAGAAGAAAAAGAACAAATTGGAGAAACCCAGGCACCCAGATGGCAGGTGAAACCGGGCAGGATGGCAGGTGATGTGAAATGCAGAAAAATATCATAAACTGCACTGGGGGACTCAGAAAAGACAATGAGAAATACAGTAGAGTTTGGTTGGAGAAAACACAAGAGGAAAAGTAATCTGAGACCCAGGCCTGACATGAGGGGGGGGGGGACAGGGAGGCTTGGAAAATGATAACCCCAAGGCCACTGAAGGTTACGTGTGAAAGGCACATGGGAATGGAGCAGGCAATGCAATACAGATGCTTCGAGCCCACGTGCCTTCTCCCCAGGGCTGCTGTGGGGCCAACAGTGAAGGAACACGAGCCCTGTGAAACTGGGGCCTGAGCAGTTGCAATGGGAAAGCTGTCCAAAGAAGTAGTGAAAAAATTCTGGGCTAGAAAAAAGTCAAGAGTGGGAGTGATAAGCAATCCTCTTATATCTGGAGTTCTGAGTTCAGGGTGTGGACGCCTGATGTCCCTTCTTGTACAACTACCTATGAAGTAGATTATCCTGTGATATTAGCCTGCGGCCTGAACCCTGAGCCTCGGTTGTTGTCTCTCTTGTGCTAGGCACCAAGAGAATGTGGCAGTGGAGGCGGAAAAGGCCCATAGAAGCTGTGGAAAGGCAAAGCAAACAAACAAACAAACAAAAGCTGGAATCAGCCTGGGTTTAAACCAGGACTTAAAAAGGCCCAGACGTGTAGCTTAGCCTTGGGACTCAGAAAGTCACCACAGCATTCATTCGGAGACATGTAAACGTATACTTTTATAAAGTACAGCAGAGACTCTGTTAACCAAATCCTACATGACTGACTTGCCAGATGGCTTGATGCTTCCCATTCTTTCCATCAAGCATATACATAGAGAGCAGAGTACTTACAGTTAGAAGCTTACCCCAAGCTAGGGTATTATTGGCAAAATGCAAAACGGCATATGCATTAAGGACTAACTTGAATAGCAAAAGATTACAAAGAAGCCAAAGAGTTGACGATAGGGGACTGTGGTTTGTTCTGACAGTGGGTCTGCCCAATGGAGAGCCATGCAAGGTTACCAGGGCTGAGGAGGGTCTCTGTCTACTGCTGGGAAGTAATCCTCAGGATACATTGAGTGAAGTGAGCAATGTGCACAGCTATATCTTGTAGGCTACATTTTGTTTTTTAAGAAAGTGGGGAAACACAAATATAAATTCATGTTTGCTTATATTTTCAAAAAGAAACAATGGAGAGATAAACAAGAAACTTGGCGCCTACCCACCGCGTAGCCTAGCAGAGATGAATGCCAAACACGACACCCAGAAAGCAAAGATGCATGAATACAAGCCGGGGGAGTGCCTCCCCAGGAGGGGGTTTAGGTCAAGTCTGGGGACTGGGAGGGAAAGGTAGATGTTGAGTGCAGGCACACAAGGACTCAGGGAGTCTGGGCCCTGAAATCCGGGGTTTTGTCCTCTTTCTTCAGTGACCTGTATTCTGTCCCCTGGGGTCCTGTCCTTGTGTCCTTGTCTTGAAAGAGACATTCCTGTCTGCCCTTGCAAAGCCAGGGAATAAGACTGGTACTTAAGCTTTCTGTCCTAAATCAGACCCTGAGGTGGGGATTTGTGGGTGCTCTTGTCCCTCGTCCATGCTCGGGCCCCCATAGAGCAGTGGCTCTCCACTGCTGTGTATTAGAATCACTTGATTATCTGACCCAACTGGTCTGGGAAAGAGCCAGCCGTAGATAGACATTCTTTAGCAGCACAATGTCCAGCTGGAATTGGGCTCCCCTGTTATGGAACCCCCCTGACAGGGATGAGGGAGGGCCCACCGTCCCTGTCTCCCAGGCCAGGATCTCAGCCTCATTTAAGGGATGCTGCTTTCATTTGCAGGGAAGGAAGGCAGGGCTGAGGAAGGAAGGAAAGCAATTGTCGATTCATTTGCATTTATTTATGCCCCTACTTCATTCCATGAAGGGTTTGGGGGGAACTGACAAAGGCAGTTGGGGCAAGTGGGGGAAGCTCTCCCTCGGGGTAAGACTTGGTCACACAGGTATATATGGGTCAGCCACAGATAATGTCACCAATGTCTCATTCTCCAGACCACCAGGATCTACAAGTTCTTTCAGCGGAAGCAAGTGTTATAATGGTAATGTATTGGATTGCCCAGCTGAGACCCCAGAAGTAGCACCTGGAAGAGCAGACTGTCTGGTGCTGGCTAAGGAGCTTCTGTGACAAGGTGCCCTCGAAGGCAATTGTTTCTCAGTCTTGTAGAAAGGGCAAGGTATGCGAGGGAGACCGGAGTCTCCAATACTAAAGCTTGAGGCTTTGGAAAAAAACAATATACTTGAATATTTGGAATAACCAACAAGGGTGTGGCTGAAAGGGCCTTTGTCCACTAGTTTTAGTGGACAGAAAGTACAGTGGCTAAGGTGGTAACATATATGCTGATGATTTATTTTTTAACTTGCAAATGTGATCCTTGAAGGATAATACTTGAGGAGATTCTGGGTTTTTGAGATCTACGAGAGGCCAAGTCAAGGGTTCCTGTTAACAGAACTAATGATTGTGGTCTTGTTGGTTTTGGAGCCTTTGGTAGTTAAGATACCAAAGCTGACTCTTTCCTAAGTTCTTTAATAAATGGAAGCAACGGATTCAGGCTGCTCTGAGCTGCTGGCCAAAGTCCATTTCCTAGAGACACTGAGGAATGGGCAGCTCAGATAATTTTGAAAAGGAGTGTGATGCCCACATGTGAGACTGAGACCCTTGCCTTAAACCAAACACTGATGGAAGCTGCTGAGTCAGGGACTCAGAGGCACCCTTTCCATGGGTTCTGAGACACAAAGACCTACAGACCTTGCATCCCTTTTAAATAATATTCATCCTTCCTTTGGGTTTCAGTCCAGATTGTGTGGCTTTCTCCATTCTTTATTTCCCTCTCTTTCACTTCACAAAAAAATTTCTAAAGTTATAAGTGTCATAGTAGAATTAGGTTAGGGACTGAAGACCATGGACTCTAAAGGAGGGAACAGTCCAGGAGAGGGTGGTCTACCTGGAGAATATGAGCTGACCCAGCTCATCTTGATGGATGAGTAGGAGTCAGCCAGATGAGACAGTCAAGGCAAAGGGACCACTGAGAAAAACCAGGCAGGAGAAGAATCGTGACCTGCCTTCAGAGATGGGCCTTCCTGTCGTCTGCCTGCAGGAAGGATGCCTGGTGGCCTGGCCTGCTGTGTTCATACAGTCTGCCAACCAATCCTTCTGGTTTCAGTCCTGCTCCCCACTCCCAACCCTTTGTGTACCCGGTGTTTCCAAGCCTGGTGCATTTCTGGTTCCCAAGGGTCAAATTGTACCCTTTTTAGCTGCTTCCCCAACCTATGATATTCTAGAAGGCTGGTCCCTCTGCTCTTTCACATCAGTTCCCCCACTTCAATTGCTTTGCATTGCAAGAGGATTTGGAAATATGTCTTTTACTGATGGCCTCTCCCTTCCTCTGTCATTAGGTTTTCTTCTCTCTGCCCTCCCGCTTTCATTTTAGTGGGCTCTGTGAGGGGGGAGGGATAAGTCCATGTGGATAGTTTTCTACTTTTAACACAAAAGATTCAGGTGTATGTTGTACTTCTTCAAAATTTTCTCTAAGAAAGCACCTTACAGATATAAAAGGAAAAAAAAAAAAACCCTCTCCACTTAAAAATGTTTTCTAGTAGTACGAAATGCATACTTTTCACCAAGATCTTGTATGTACATACAGATGTCATCATTTTATTTCCCAACACTCCAGCCTGTAATTTAATGTTCACTTTTAATACCATCCCCCTTTAAAAATGCCTGCATATGGCGCAAAAACAGACACATAGATCAATGGAACAGAATACAGTCTCCAGAAATAAATCCATGGTTATGAGGTCAATTAATATAAGACGAAGGAGGCAAAAATATACAATGGGGAAGAGACAGTCTCTTGGATAAATGGTGCTGGGAAAACTGGACAAACATACGCAAAAAAAATGAAACCCGACCACAACGCTCTGAAATTGGAACTCAACCACAAGGAAAAATTTGGAAAAAACTCAAACACTTGGAGACTAAGAACCATCCTGCTCAGGAATGACTCGATAAACCAGGAAATCAAAAATCAAATTAAACAATTTATGGAGACCAATGAGAATGAAAATACAACAGTCCAAAACCTATGGGATACTGCAAAGGCAGTCCTAAGGGGGAAATACATAGCCATCCAAGCCTCACTCAAAAGAATAGAAAAATCTAAAATGCAGTTTTTATATTCTCACCTCAAGAAACTGGAACAGCAACAGAGGGACAGGCCTAATCCACGCACGAGGAAGCAGTTGACCAAAATTAGAGCTGAAATCAATCAAGCAGAAACCAGAAGTACAGTAGAGCAGATCAACAGGACTAGAAGCTGGTTCTTTGAGAGAATCAATAAAATTGACAGACCACTGGCAAGACTTATCCAAAAGAAAAGAGAAAGGACCCAGATTATTAAAATTATGAATGAAAAAGGAGAGGTCACGACGAACACCATTGAAATTGGAAGGACTATTAGAAATTTTTATCAACAGCTATATGCCAATAAACTAAGCAATCTGGAAGAGATGGAATCCTTCCTGGAAACCTATAAACTACCAAGATTGAAACCGGAAGAAATTGATTCCTTAAACAGGCCAATTAATTATGAAGAAATTGAGTCAGTGATAAACAACCTTCCAAATAACAAAACTCCAGGCCCGGACGGTTTTCCTGGGGAATTCTACCAAACATTCAAAGAAGAAATAATACCTATTCTCCTAAAGCTATTTCAAAAAATAGAAACAGAAGGAAAGCTACCAAACTCATTCTATGAGGCCAATATTACCTTGATCCCCAAACCAGGCAAAGACCCCATCAAAAAGGAGAATTACAGACCGATTTCCCTAATGAATATGGACGCCAAAATCCTCAACAAGATACTTGCTAATAGAATCCAACAGTACATTAAAAGGATTATCCATCACGATCAAGTGGGATTCATACCTGGGATGCAAGCGTGGTTCAATATTCGCAAATCAATCAGCGTGATACATCATATCAACAAGAAAAGACTCAGGAACCATATGATCCTCTCAATCGATGCCGAAAAAGCATTTGACAAAATACAGCATCCTTTCCTGATTAAAACCCTTCAGAGTGTAGGAATAGAAGGTACATTTCTCAATCTCATAAAAGCCATCTATGAAAAGCCTACTGCAAATATTATTCTCAATGGGGAAAAGCTGGAAGCCTTTCCCTTAAGATCAGGAACTCGACAAGGATGCCCACTCTCGCCACTATTATTCAACATAGTACTAGAAGTCCTTGCAACAGCAATCAGACGACAAAAAGGGATCAAAGGTATTCAAATTGGCAAAGAAGAAGTCAAAATGTCTCTCTTTGCAGATGACATGATACTCTATATGGAAAACCCAAAAGAAGCCACTCCCAAACTATTAGAAGTTATAGAGCAATTCAGTAACGTGGCGGGATACAAAATCAATGCTCAGAAATCAGTTGCATTTCTATACACGAATAACGAGACCGAAGAAAGAGAAATTAGGGAATCCATCCCATTTACAATAGCACCAAAAACCATACGTTACCTTGGAATTAACTTAACCAGAGACGTAAAGGACCTATATTCTAGAAACTATAAATCACTCTTGAAAGACATTGAGGAAGACATAAAAAGATGGAAAGATATTCCATGCTCATGGATCGGAAGAATTAACATAGTTAAAATGTCCATGCTACCCAGAGCAATCTACACTTTCAATGCTATCCCGATCAAAATACCAAGGACATTTTTCAAAGAACTGGAACAAACAGTCCTTAAATTTGTATGGAAACAGAAAAGGCCCCGAATCTCCAAGGAACTGTTGAAAAGGAAAAACAAAGCTGGGGGCATCACAATGCCGGATTTCGAGCTGTACTACAAAGCTGTGATCACAAAGACAGCATGGTACTGGCACAAAAACAGACACATAGACCAATGGAACAGAATAGAGAGCCCAGAAATGGACCCTCGGCTCTTTGGGCAACTAATATTTGATAAAGCAGGAAAAAACATCCGGTGGGAAAAAGACAGTCTCTTCAATAAATGGTGCTGGGAAAATTGGACAGCTACATGCAAAAGAATGAAACTTGACCACTCTCTCACACCATACACAAAAATAAACTCCAAATGGATGAAAGACCTCGATGTGAGACAGGAATCCATCAAAATTCTAGAGGAGAACATAGGCAGCAACCTCTACGACATCGGCCAAAGCAACCTTTTTCATGACACATCCCCAAAGGCAAGAGAAACAAAAGATAAAATGAATTTATGGGACTTCATCAAGATTAAAAGTTTCTGCACATCCAAGGAAACAGTCAGAAAAACTAAGAGGCAGCCCACGGAATGGGAGAAGATATTTGCAAATGACACTACAGATAAAGGACTGGTATCCAAGATCTACAAAGAACTTCTCAAACTCAATACACGAGAAACAAATAAACAAATCAAAAAATGGGCAGAAGATATGAACAGACACTTTTCCAATGAAGACATACAAATGGCTAACAGACACATGAAAAAATGTTCAAAATCATTAGCCATCAAGGAAATTCAAATCAAAACCACACTGAGATACCACCTTACGCCAGTTAGAATGGCAAAAATAGACAAGGCAAGAAACAACAATTGTTGGAGAGGATGTGGAGAAAGGGGATCCCTCCTACATTGTTGGTGGGAATGCAAGTTGGTACAGCAACTCTGGAAAACAGTGTGGAGGTCCCTTAAAAAGTTAAAAATTGAGCTACCCTATGATCCAGCCATTGCACTACTGGGTATTTACCCCAAAGATACAGACGTAGTGAAGAGAAGGGCCATATGCACCCCAATGTTCATAGCAGCAATGTCCACAATAGCTAAATTGTGGAAGGAGCCGAGATGCCCTTCAACAGATGACTGGATTAAGAAGTTGTGGTCCATATATACAATGGAATATTACTCAGCTATCAGAAAGAACGAGTTCTCAACATTTGCTACAACATGGACGGCACTGGAGGAGATAACGCTAAGTGAAATAAGTCAAGCAGAGAAAGACAACTATCATATGATTTCTCTCATCTATGGAACATAAGAACTAGGATGATCGGTAGGGGAAGAAAGGGATAAAGAAAGGGGGGGTAATCAGAAGGGGGAATGAAACATGAGAGACTATGGACTATGAGAAACAAACTGAGGACTTCAGAGGGGAGGGGGATGGGGGAATGGGATAGGCTGGTGATGGGTAGTAAGGAGGGCACGTATTGCATGGTGCACTGGGTGTTATACACAACTAATGAATCATCGAGCCTTACATCAGAAACCGGGGATGTACTGTATGGTGACTAACATAATATAATAAAAAATCATTAAAATAAAAAAAAAAGAACTTCCCATTGTATTTAAGATAAAGTATGAGTATAATTTAAATCATATACCTTGCCACATTTATGCTTCAAATAAAATTGTTACTTTTTTCATAAAAAAAAATGAAACTGGACCACTTTCTAACATCATACACAAAAACGAATTCAAAATGGGTTTAAGACCTAAATGTGAGACCTGAAACCATAAAAATCCTAGAAGAGAGCACAGGCAGTAATTTCTCTGACATAGCTGCAGCAGCATTTTTCTGGATATGTCTCCTGGGCCAGAGGAAATAAAAGTAAAAATAAACTACTGGGACTACATCAAAATAAAAAGCTGTTACACAGCAAAGGAAACCATCAACAAAATGAAAAGGCAACTTACTGAATGGGAGAAGATATTTGCAAATGATACATCTGATAAAGGGTTGATACCCAAAATGTATAAAGAACTTATACAACTTAATACCGAAAAATCAATCATATAAGATATACATATGGCCAACAGACACATGAAAAGATGCTCAACATCATTCATCATTAGGGAAATGCAAATCAAAATCACAATGAGATATCACCTTACACCTATCAGAATGGCTAGAATCAAAGGTAAAAAACAACAAGTGTTGGCCATGATGTAAAGAAAAAGAAACTCCTGTGCATTGTTGGTGGGAATGCAAATCGGTGCAGCCACTGTGGGAAATGGTATGGAGGTTCCTCAAAAAATTAAAAATAGAAGTACTATATGGATGACCCAATAATTCCCCTATTGGGCATTTACCCAAAGAACACAAAACACTAATTTGGAAAGACATATGCACGTTGCAGCATTATTGACGATAACCAAATTATGGAAGCAATCCAAGTGTCCATCAGTAGACGAATGGATAAGGAAGATGTGGGGCATGCTCACACTCACACACGAATATTACACAGCCGTGAAAAAGGCGAGATTGTGTCATTTGAGACAACATAATGGACTTAGTATTATGTTAAGTGGAATAAGTCTGACTGAGAAAGACAAATACCTTATGATTCCACTTACAAGTGGAAAAAGAAACAAGAACAAACGAATAAACAGCAGAAACAGACCTATACATACAGAGAACAAACTGATGGTTGCTAGAGGGGAGGGATGGGGAGTTGGACCAAATGGGTGAAGGGGAGTGGGAGACACGACTTCCAGGTATGGAAGGAATAAGTTATGGGAATAAAAGTCACAGCATACGAAATACAGTCAAAGGTACTGTAATAGTGATGTAATGGGACAGCTGGAAGGTATACTTGGGGCGAACGTAGCATTATGTATAAACTTGTCAAATCACTACATTGTACACCTGAAATTAATGTCACATGGTGTGTCAATTATACTCGAATAAAACAAAAATAAAATAAAAAAATAAAAATGCTCACATAAAATAAAATAACTCTACACAGGGTCAAAACAGCCCAAGTTAATGCACGTTGTCCCTTCTTTTCCTCCCTGAGTTCTCCTATCTCCTAAATTCCTCAGACAGCTGTTTGTGGGTCCACACGTTGATTCTGGGCCTTTCACTGAAGAGTTCTCCGTGGAGGTCCACCACGGGCTTGAACTTCCACGTCAGTCCCCGAGACCGCTGGTGGGAGGCTGTGAAGACAGTGGTGCTGAGGAATGAGATCATGAAGAAGACCAGATCAGGACAGAGCCTGGAACCTGGTTAGGCACTCAGTAGACTCTTTTTTTTTTTTTTAACTCCATATTTTATTATTTCTTACACTTTTCAAGCAATCATACTAATTTTTCCTCAATCCATTCCATGACTTGAGCCCAAGTTTGGCCACTTTAGGTCCTGACAGCTCTTTCAGAGCATTTCCAGTCTATCTTGTCCTTTCTTTCCTGCTGTGAGCATCTCCTCCCTACCGAAGGAGCTCCATGATCACCTAACTGGGTGTTTACCAGCGGGGAAAACGGCCAAAGGAAGACTAAATATTTTATTTTTTTATTATGTTCAATTAGCCAACATACAGTACATCGTTAGTTTTTGATGTCGCGTTCAACGACTCATTAGCTGCGTATAACACGCGGCGCGCATCACCACACAAAGGAAGACTAAGTATTTTGCCTAAGGATCAAAAACAGTCTCTGAGTAAGAACTAGGTAGATCTTATTATGTCTTTGTCTCTCCTTGAGGTCACTGGAAATCCATGGACCCACAGCAAGTGTGGATACGGAGCATCTGCCCTCCTTTCCCAGGGCACTAATTTAAACTGGCTTTTTAAGCTCTGCAAATTCGTAACTTCACATACGTTGTTTCAGCAACGCTGCGGTCTTTCTGGCTGTGCTGGCTTGCTTGTGTGCGGGTGCTCGGAGGCTGGCTCACACAGTGCTCTTTCCTGCCCTTCCCATCTA
Organism: Ursus maritimus; assembly: GCF_017311325.1. Classification (NCBI taxonomy): domain Eukaryota; kingdom Metazoa; phylum Chordata; class Mammalia; order Carnivora; family Ursidae; genus Ursus; species Ursus maritimus. Next base: position 20,873,089 of record NW_024423344.1, read on the forward strand.
GCCCAGAGCAACCCTGAAGAAATACTCCCAGTTCAGCGCAGATGTGGCCGAGGCCATGGCCTTCTTTGATTCCATCATTGCAGAGCTGGAGACAGAGAAGCGGCCCCGGGCTGCCGAGGCAGAGCCTCCGAATGAGGACGTGGACTTCGATGGTGAGTGCTCGCCGGGGTGCAGGAGATGGGCGGGTGGCGGTCTCTGGAGTGGGGTGTCGGATGAGCGACCAGGAACCCCACATCCTAGTAAAGGGAAACTCACATCCGTACTGCAGAGCCCTGCCCAGGGCTTGTTCTTCTCCTTGGGGGCCCTTTGCTTTAGGCGTCCCTGCGGCCACCACCCAGCCTACCCGACAACACTCACGGCCCTATTTGGACAAAAACTCCTTCCTGTGGTCCACTGGCCAAAGCGGAGACTAAGCACTAAAGAAAGGGATGGGGGGGGGGGGTGCGGGTGTTATATGGGTGTGAAGACAGTTTCAGTCTCGCAAGATGAAGGAGTCCTGGAGAGCCATCCCTCACCAGGGGGAATATATTCCGCACTACTGAACTCTTCACTGAAAGATGGCTCAGTTGGTACATTTTATGTTATCTGTATTTTACCACATTTTTTTTTTTTTAAGAAGAAAAAGGAGCAGAGAAACCACATTTAAAAATCTGGCTTCTGACTCTACCTGAGCTAGTTTGGTACTCTCTGCTGGACCTGCCTGACCCTTCATCCGCTCTGTCCCTGCTCGGCCCTCAGCGCCCTCTGAGGGCCTCACAATCAGCGCTCTGAGGATGATGCCCAGGGCAGGAGGGGACCCAGCGAGCTGAGGGCGGGGGCTGACGCTTTTCTCCTTGCCAGCCTGTGTCACTGGCTCTCTCCTGGTGGAAAGCAAGCAATTCGGCCACTTCATGAATTCAGCCCGCTTTTCAATTCCATTACTTGACTATCCGTTTCTTTCATCTTTGACTTGCCCTCCTTGCTGTCATTGATGACGATTTTATTCAGGAATTACTGGCTCTTGTGACTGAGGGATCAGCTAATAAGGGACCAATACTAAAAAATTGTTAAGTGTTTTACTTATTGCTCAAAAGATTAAAAATTACATCCCTGTGGTTTGTAGTTGGTCTGGCCTCACAAGACCTGTATCTGTGAAAGGTAGGCTCTCATTGGGTTTGGTGGAATTTCACAGGTTACTCCCACTCCCCAAGGTCACTGTTTCCTGTAGGGACATCTGCTCGCCCTCCCCGCTGACTGCAGCCCCTCGGTCCCAGATAGAAGCCAGCTCTCTTCTCGACAGTCCGGCCAAGGAAACCCAGGACATTGGCAGAAAACCAGCAAAATCCACTGAGGATGTGGAAAATAGGCTCTCTTTGCTCTTTTGTCATCTGCTCTTTTCACCTCACAGTTTGCAGTACCTCGTGGGTATCTTTCCAAGTCAGTACACAGATCTGCATCCTTATTCTTCGTGAACCCATCAATATTCAGCTGTATCCCTAACCGTCACTGCAGGGTCAGAGCAGATGGTCCCCGCTGCTTGCCTTTCCCAGCCTTTCCAAGAATCCATGGCGCTCTCTATGCATTACTGTGGGTTCTCAGCCCAAGCCACCCTCTCCTGTTCCTCCCTGATGGCGGGTCCTAATCTCTGGGACGCCTGCTTCTTTCTTGCAGTGGCCACCAGCTCCCGGGAGCACAGTTTGCACTGCAACTGGATCCTGCGGGCGCCACGCCGGCACTCTGAGGACATCGCTGCGCACGCCGTGCACGCGACAGCCAGCCAGTTGCGAAGGACCATGGAGTGCAGGACCATTGGCACTCAGAGGAGACTCGAGAGGCACCCCATCTACTTGCCCAAGGCTGTGGAAGGGGCATTCAACACCTTGAAATTCAAGCCCAAGGCCTGCAAAAAAGAGTAAGTGCTTGGACCAAGTTGTACGACCAAGATGTTTCCATGTCCTCCAGACTCCCGGGGTGGTTCTTAAGGGGCCTCGAGCCCCCATCCTATATGCCCCAAATTCTTCTTATATATTTTGGGGGGAGGGAGTTTTTTCCTGGTCTATGCTTACACTCCAGCCTGGTTCACTGCCGTCACCACTCCTCACTGTCACTTCAGCTCTGGATCTGCCCACCTTTCATTCAGGCCTATGTAGCCCGCATGCTTTGTGCCACCCGCCCTGTGCCACGGACAAGCTGTGTGCTACGAAGTTTTAATGAGCGTTTGGGGTTGAGGGGGGCGTGGCACCACGAGGAAACCAACACCAAACTAATCAGACGCCCCTGCCTTGGCTTGACTTAGACGGAGAACTTCTCATCGGCTGGGCCCCTCCTGGCCACCTTGCTACCAAAGGCCTTTCTCCCTCCAGATCCAGCTCTCCCAAGACTGGTTACCATTGTTAGCCCCCAAATTCCTGCGGCCTACTCATTCAGGGCAGTAAGTGCTCTCTTGCTCTGGGCAACCCCGGTCACGCTGTAGGGACCTCCCCTTTCACAACAGAAGGGTGTATCTGGGCTCAACCACATGTTTTCCTTTGATCGTACAAGAGCCGTTCAACTCCAATGGGTTTGGAGCTTTTCTAAATAGCTTTCCTCCCATAACAATGGACTGTATTCTGGACATACTGAAACCAGGCTCCGGCCCTCATCGTCCATCCTTCCAGTTCAAAGCCAGCCCCCGTGACGATACTGCTTTGGCCTCTACAAGGCCCAGCATTGGGGAGCATCTGAGGGTCCCCATTGGAATAGTGAATCAGAGCATCGCGGCTCTGTGCAGCCAGCCAAGCCACACTTAAACCCTCTGCCTCATTCCTCCCTTCCAGCCTGGGGAGCCCCAGACAGATCCTCTTCAGCTTCTCAGGAGAAGACATGGAATGGGATGCGGAACTCTTTGCGCTGGAGCCCCTGGCGTCTCCGGGGGAGGACCACCATGAGACCGAGAACCCCAAAGGGCAGTGGCTGCTCCGAGAGAAACTCTGGGAGCGAACAGTACCCTGACTCCCTCCAGGCCCGGCAGCCTGACTCAGGCTGGGTCCCTGAGAAGGTGGCTGCTTCCAGTGCCGCACAGGTGTTTGGAAGGGTTAAAAATGGAAATTGGAACCAAGTCAAGCCCATGAGCCCATCAGCGCTGCCCGCTGGTGCCCAGTTAGTGCCAAACACACCTGCGTCTCCCAGAGCACCTGCCTGAGGAGGCTCTGGAGCCTGGCTGGCCCGGCAGCGCAGGTTAGCGGGTAGGTCCAGCCTGGCTGGTCTCCCAGTAGAAAGAATGGAAGGCCTCAAGTGGGAATCCAGGCTCACTAAACCTGGCCTCTGCTGGGTCCTGTTTCAGTTCTCTGTGCATCTGTCCAAGTGGCTGTTAACAATTGTACTCAGTACGGGAAACAAGCCCAGCCACGGATCTCTGGGCCTAAGTTTTCAGAAACGCAGCTCCTGCCTCTACAGGGCTCAGAAAGACTCTGGTTACAAACAGAGACTGCCTTCCTTTGTGCAGAACTCAGTGCAGGAAGCAGCTCCTTCTGCACTAACACTCTAGTGTTCTAGAAACCTCTGCTGATCACCCTGAAGATGGGGCCAGTGCCCTGGCATTGGGAAGGAGTGTGTTAGGGCCCTGCCTCGGGACCCCACCATCTCTCCCAGCCCCCAAACCCAGCTCCACTTCGCACAAGAGGAGGGCTGGGGAGATGAGCGGTGCTTTTCTTCTCATTATTGCCCAGAAAGTCCTTACAGACACCCCTGCAACCAGTTTATGGCAGGCTGTGCCCCCTCCTCCCCCAAATAAAAGGAAAATCAGCATCCTTAAGTTCTTTTGGTTGAGAAAGGATTTGTGAGTTTAGTAACTATCTGAATCAGAATTACCTTTTAAATCTATTCTTTGCATTTCTCACATGCTTTTTGTCTTTCTGCCTCCTTGAGTTTGAGAACCCCTGGTTCGGAGAATACATTGCATTTTATTCATTCTTAGTATTTCTTCTCATCTTTTCTTATAAAGAAGGAAGTCACTTGGTTGGTACACGCTCACGAATGCAAGAGTGCTCTTGGGGATAAAGGAGGGAGACAGACGAGGACAAACCAATAATCCAAATTAAGCCCCACATGCTCTAGGCTAAGGTTAGTCTGAGAACAGAACAGAGCTCTCCTTCTGCCAGGCTCACGTTAACGATATTCTTACTGTTCAGTTTTTTAAATAAAGATCTTTTTATTTATGTGAACCCAACTATCTGAATCTAAGTATTTATAACCCCTACAAGAAGGGAAAAAAAATACGCTAATAATTATGTGGCATTGTTAGAAATTTTATATCAACCCATTCCAGATGAAAATATACTGGAAATGTTTTAATAATTGTCTTTATTATTATTTTCTTTTTGAGTGCCAATGTCAATGTTTGGGAGGTTTCTTTCATTTTGTTGCTTATCCTAAACCCACTCTAGCCAGAAGCTTGACTGAAAAATAAATGTTTGGGAGATTTGCTTTATAAACTGCATTAAAGCACACCACGTTAACATTGCCACGGACTTTTCTTTGCCCCAAATGTGGCCTTGTTTTGAAGCCCCACAAACGAAAATTCACTGCTGAGGATCAGTTCAGGATGAAGGTCTCTTTACCCTGCCTCTTATCAAACTACAGTTTATCATAGATTCGACCCTGACATTATGTGGTGAAGACTGTGTACATTTTGCTTTTACAGATAAGAAAAAAATAAACAGGACAGAGAGGATGTTTGGAGTCTTTTTTTTTTTTTTTTAAGCATTTATTGCTTATGGGACATGAAGCGGTGCTTTTCTCTTTTGCTTCACGTTTTGTATATTTTTGTCTTTATTGAGACTATACACAGACTGCCTGAAAAATTCCACGATTCAGAAACAGAAGGCTGGCGTGTCTTTGGGATGATTTTAGGTATTTGAAATTGGTGATGAACCCCAGGATCGGGGCTTTGTCTAGGGAATCCTGAGATGGGGTCTTGAGATAAATAAAATTTGAGACAATAAAAGTCAATTCAGTAAAATCAGCTCCTTTGATTGATTCTTTTCTCCTGTGAATTGCCCAGTTATTCAATCAGCTGCTTCTTGAGGCACGGGGGTAGCGGCTGTAGCTTTCCAGGATCATCTCGGTTTTGATTTATGGAAATCTACCTATCTTTAGACAGAATGGCCAAAAAAAGGATGTGAGTTCCTGGCATCTGGCCTGTTCTTTAGACCTTGCTTTCTAGCTCCCATCACAAAATGTCTTCTTCACAGAGGAAGGTACATGGGGAGTTTAGTTGGAGTAGTATATCCCCAGCCCTTTGCTGGTAGCTCTGCAACTGAGAACATGGCTTCCAGGACAGAGCTTTCTGGGCCCCCCTCTCAGACACAGCCCAGAGTGGTTCTCACAGGAGACTACGTTGCCCTCATCGCTGATGGCCTTTTCATGGTGAATTAGTTTCTTCCTGCTGTTGTAACAATTCCCACAAATTTAGGGGCTTAAAACAACACAAATTTATTCTCTTACAGGCTAGAGGTCAGAACTAAAATCAGTCTGACTGGGATAAGTCAAGGTGTGGGCAGGGTTGATTTCTTCTGGAGGCTTGGAGGGGAGCATCCATCCCCTGGCCTTTACCAGCTTTCAGGGGCTGGCTGCACACCTGGCTTGTGGGTCCCTCCTTACGTCACGCCAACCTTCTGCTTCTGTCCTCCTATCTCCAGCTACTCACTCTGATCTCTTGTCTGCCCCTTATAAGGACCTTTTTGATTATGTCAGTCCCACCTGGATGACCCAGGATCATCTCCCCATCTCAAAACCGTAACTGAATCAAATCTGCGAAGTCCCTTTTGCCACATAAGGTAACATTCACAGGTTCTGGGGGTTAGGATGCAGACATCGTGGGGAGCCCATAATTCAGCCCGCCACACACAGTATCACAAGGTGCTCCTGTCCTTCTTAGTAATCCAGCCTAATTTCCTTTTAAGCTTTATTATAACTGCCCAAAATCTATGGTGAACTCCGACTTAACTGTCATTTCCCAATTTCTTTAATTCTAGTTGCTACCCTCTAGTTTTGTGAAAGTGAAATTATGTCTTGTCGGACAGCTTATTTTGGAAAGACTTTCTGATTATACAAAATTACCAGGTGGATACACAGAGTACTTCAACCCTGTAAGGACAAGGAATGGAGAGCAAGTCTACATAAACATTGCTGATGGCCAAGATTGACGTTTTCCTTCAATCAATCTATCAAGTCCTCAGTAAGCAACTGCTGTATACCAAGCAAAATGATATAAGACACACTTTCCGCCCTTTGGTAATTGGCAACCCAGCGCGGGGAAGATCACGCAAACATGGGCCAGACGGTGCTGGGCACTGACTGCGTCATCGGGCGTCTCGGTCCACCCGCAAGAGCAGCTCGGCACCGGCAGAGGGCGCACGTAGCTCCGGGCGCCACAGAGAGCTTCCCGGCGGAGGTTCCCTTGAAAGACAGCTTTAGACTCTGGCAGAGGATTGCTAAAGGCTGTTGTTTCATGCACAAGGAGAGTTATCAGAAAAGTCAGAAAGGGTAGTGGCCAGTAAGGGGGATGCCCTTGACTGAGGGGCAGGGTTTCTACTGAGCGGCCCTGGAAAGCCAGATGGACAGAAATCAAGGAGACTTGATCAGACGGGGTTCAAGAAGCAAGTGTTACCCCTCCTTTAGCTGAAGAGAGGCGAGCAGAAGCGACCGCAGACGCAGTATAGCTGTGTGGGGGGGAGGGGAGCCAGGAAGCGGCCCCTGAACTGCTGTGGGATGACACCAATCCAAGCTCCCCAGAGCCTCAGCAGGAGAGGCCCCCAGACCCCCGATCTGGCTTCCGTGGTGGATCTTGCCCGGGGTCCCCTGTGGTTCACACGCATTCTCAGGTGACATCTGCTCCCACCTCCCCCCAAACATGGACCCCTCAGTTCCTCATCAACACCATGGATCAGGGCAGTTCTCCTTGAAAGGGGCAGGGGAAGTGTGGTGGTGGTGAGGGGAGGGGTTGGGCAGACTCGCTTTGCAAATAAATTGATGTAGCCATTTTGGTTGACCTCCCAGGCCACAGAGCGTGTCAAAGCCTGCTGGTGATTCTCTTGGGGGAACTGCCCATGTTTGTGTATCCATTTGTTTGTCATTTGACAAAGAATACTGAGCATTTACTATGTCCCAGCCCGCGTCTGGGGATATAATATAAACAGAGTCTCTCACGGAGCTTTCAGTCTGGTGGGAGACACAGACCTTCATCAAAGGGTTATACCAGCACGCACGAACCAGAATCGTGGTAAGTTCTGGAAGAGAGGCCCGTGGTGTCACAGGGAACTTGTAAGGGGGGCATCTGAGCTGGCTGGGGCAGGGTGGCTTGGTGAGGGCTTTCTAGATCCCACATAGCTTCATCTGTCATACTCAGATACTCCAATGTCACCTCCTCAGAGAGGCCTTCTTGACCACCCTATCTCAACCATCACTGCTCTTAATCTCTGCCATGCATTAGCTGGCTGCCCTGTGTCTACTGTCGTCTAACACATGATTGTACACACACGCACACATATACACACTGGCACAGACTCACTCATACACATTCACTTGTGCTCGCTTGCCCCCATCAGATCGTGAGCTCCGTGAGGGAAGTAGCTTAGTCTATTCGGTTCATGCCCTGTGCCCCGTGTTAAGAACAGTGCCTACACCAACAACTGTTTGTTGACTGAATGATTGACAGATTGCATAAATGAATGAAGTGGCAGTGAGCTGAGATCTTTAGGGGAATATGAGGCATCAAAATGTAAGGGCTGGGGGCTGCAGGGAGAGGTTCAGGCTGAGGGAATGTCACGGGCAAACGATCTGTGCTGGAGGCGGTATAGCATTGGAAGGAGTTTAAAGACATCACTGATTTATTCTAAAGGTATTTGTGAGCACCTGTATGAGCCCAGAACTCTTCCAGGCCCTGAGAGTAGAACAGTAAGACCAGATCCCTGCCTTCAGAGCTTATAAATTTGGTGGGAAGGGGTGTGCAGACAATAAGCAATCCTATGCTACATGCACATATATTCAAATGTAATAATGGGTCAGGTAATGATAAACCCTGTGAAGTAAAAGAGAGAATGGGAGGGGCAGGAGGTGGGATTTTTAGTCAGAGAAAGCCCTGCAGAGGTGGTGATACTTGAACAGAGCCCTGAATGAGAGAGGGATTAAGTGAGACTAGGGAAAGGACTGGTCAGGCCAAGGAGAGAGCCTGCGTGAAGGCCCCAGGCAGGAAGGCATCAGGGGACTTTGACGGTACAGGAAGGAATGTACTGGGTGGTCCTTGAAGGGTTCCGAACAGAAGGGTAGCACAATCTGATTTAATTTTTAAAAGATGACTGTGGCTGTTGGGTGGGGGTTTTACTGAAGAGCTCAAAGGGACAACTTGGGACCCCAGCTGGGTCACTCTGCTGTGGGCCAGACAAGAGGCGTCGCTGGCTGCCCGGACGGGAGGACTGGGCTGCAACAAGAGGGCTGGGTTGGGAGGGACTCTGAAGCAGGACTTCCAGGTCTTTAGGCTTGCTGGCAACTAGATGCAGACACACGGGGGTCTAGCCCGAGGCGCTACGGACCACAGGTGCCCTTTACTAAGATAACAGAGGGGCTGGGCAGCAGGGGGTTTTCTGGAGCGCTACTGCGGAGGGAAACCAAAAGTTCCATTTTGTAGATGTTAACTCAGAGCTTTCCATGGACTTCCAGGTGGGAAATTAGACACCACTGTGTAGCGCTCAGGGGGGTGGCTGGATCTAGAGGTACAAAACCGGGAGCTGCCACCGCAGAGACGGAATCTGAAGTCATGGGGAGAGGCAGTTGCTAAGGTATCAAGCGGAAATCTAAAGGGCAGTGAGGCGGAGAGCAGGCCAGAGTACCCCAACATTTAGAGGCTCGGGAGAGAGGGAGCATGTTGGTGTGAGGAAGAGCATTTAATGAGGTGAGGAAAATGCTCCAATTTCGGGGAACAGAGCACAGACAGTGGAGGGGGATGGTGTGAGGCCAGCAGGCCATGCGCCAAAGCCAGGTAAGAAAAACTGTCTTGATTTTGATTCAAAATGGTATTGTCTACGTCCAGAGAGCTCACTGACCCTACTCACCAAACCCAGCTCCGGATTCCTTCTGGCTGTTTCTAGAACTCAAGCGCTCCTGAGAGGCAGTGGAGTGTAATGGACCAGGGCAGCAAGGATCCCACAGGCAGCCATAGTGGCCAGGCGCCCCTTTCCCGGGGTGGGGCTGGGGCCAGGCCCTCACACCACCTCATCCAATGAGCAGCCACCTGCTCTCACCTTGTGGTCCTGTGTGGACCCTGCAGCCCCGGGGAGTAAATGTGGGCTGGTGACTTAGGCTCTCTGGGCCTCATTTTTCTCAAATGAGAATAGGGCACGATAAGCCTAGCTCTTAGCTTGCAGTGTGACAGCGAGGGGTAAATGACGGCTGCCTGGTAAACTACCTGCTAGATGGTAACTGCTAACTGTGGCCATAGTAAAGGGTGATGATTTGCCATCACTTAGAAGAGTCAAAAACTCTGTCGCACGCTCTAGAGCAGCTGTGAGAGAGAAATCCTGGAATGTGTTAGACACGATTAGAGGTAGTACAGCCTCCTGCAGTAACTGTTTGGAGGAAGACAGTACTGAACCAACGTAAGGTTAAGAATGTGCTCTTGAGTCAGGGGTCTGGCTTGAGTCTCCACTGTTCCACTCAGTGGCTGGCTGGCCTTGGACATGCTACTCAACTGCTCTCAGCCTCAGTTTCCTGATTGTAAAATGGCACGTCACCAGCGACCTATGGGGTATAGGAGCCCGTAGGACAACAATGCGCATACAGTACTCCACAGAGTGTCCGGCATACAGCAAACACACAATAAATACCGCAGCCAACACTATTATGGGCTCATGAAAAAATCAGTATATCAGTTATGGTCAGTTGACTACAATGTGACAATTCTTTATTGTCATGCTTCCTCTACATATGGCCCCCAGATCATCTGATTTATTTGCAGCTTTTCTCAAAATTAAATGGAAGTATGGATTAGGTGAGATTTGAAGTTTGCTGAATTTGGTCTTCAGTGAGCCTTAGCAGGAGTGTCAGAGCTACTGTTTGATTTGACCCCCCATCTCCACTCTTGCCTGGCTTCTGTATGTAATTTGTAAAAGCGAATGTGTCTTCACTCTGCAGTCCCTGGACTCCTACCCCCGAAAATCATAGCCCTGTATGACACTGAAGGGAACTGCCTCTAGGGGAAGACGAATGACATTTTCATGGTTAATCCAGACCTAGGGAGGACTTGCACCTGAGTGCAGAGTGCTGAGCTGTGTTCTTCCATGTGATCTGGATTTGTGGGCATTCAAAGACACATACCAGGGCTTCCCTTACAGTGGAGCAAGCACACCGCGGGCTGTTGGTATGTGGTCATTTGGCCACATGGTGGCACTTCACGCCTAATAATTCTGTTGGTCCTCTTTCTACATCCCCAAAGGGTTGAAATTCAAACAGAAAGAGAAAGAAGCACGCCGTCTTAGAATGACATAGATACCATTGCCCGGAAGCATGGGGCTCCTAGGGAGGGTGAAAGTGAACTGGGTTCAATGAGGAAAAGTTCAGCTCTTGCTGTTTTCCTCAGTTCTAAGGGGAAGGTTCTGAAATAGACTCAGAGTTCCACATTGAGAACCCATTTTCCAGGGTGTTTTCATAACATTGCACCAACTCCAGGTCCAAAGTAAAATGTATCCACCAGTGCAGCAGATGAAAGAAAGTGGGCCTCTGTGGGCCAGAATTTGACTTTCTTGGAAAAAGATTTTTCTGAAGATACCACCTGATTTCAAGACAGGCCTCAGCTTCTTATTGAAAAAAGAAAGGGGTTATTACCCACCATTTTTATTCTTTTCTTGAGGCTATAGAGACTTGGGACTGAGCTTGAATACCAGCTCCTACACTAACTAGCTTTGCAGCCTCAAGGAAACTACTTAACTTCTCTGTATCTCAATGTTGTCATCTTTACAGGGAGTTAATGATAATAGGACCTACTTTATAGGATTGTGGTAAGGATGAAATAATATTAACTGGAACCAAACAAAACTGTTGGTATTCAAGTGTTTGGCTCCTAAGAACAGCAGTTTCATGAAGTTCATCCTACAGTGCTTTGTGCCAGGCATGTGGTGAGGCTCGGTAGAAGTGAGCTATTATTATCACAGCTAGCATGACAGAGAGTACAACAAGCACTTATTATGAACATTTAGATAATAAACCAAGATAAATGAAAATGAAAACATAGCATACAAGTATTTGTGGGATGCAGCAAAAGCAGTACTAAGAGGGAAGTTCGTAGCAATAAACGCCTACATTAAGAAGCAAGAAAGATCTCAAGTAAGCAACATAACTCTATGCCTTAAGGAGCTAGAGAAAGAAGAACAAATTGAGCCCCAAGCTAGAAGAAAAAAAGGAAATAATACAAATTAGGGCAGAAGTAAATGAATTAGAGAATGGGAAAAAAATTAAAAAGATTAACCAAATTATAAGTTGGGCTTTTTAAAAGATAAACAAAATTGACAAAGTCTTAGCTAGACTAATCAGGGGGAAAAAGCTCAAATCAGCAGTATTATAAATGAAAAAGGAGACATTACAACCGATACCACAGGAAGCCAAAGGATCATAAGAGGCTACATGAACAACTATATGCTAACAAACTGGACAACCTAGAAGAAATGGAAAAATTCTTAGAAAGATACAACCTACTAAGACTGAAGAAAGAAAGGACTAGAATAGAAAGAAAGGAAGAAATAGAAAATCTGAATAGACCAATTACTAGTAAGGAGATTAAATCAGTAATAAAAATTCTCCTAATGGAGGAAAGCCCAGGACCAGATGGCTTCACTGATTAATTCTACCAAACATTTACAGAAGAATTAACAGCAATCATTTTCAAACTCTTCTAAAATACTGAAGAGGAGGGAACACACTCAAACACATTTTATGAGGCCAGCATCATCCTGATACCAACACCAGAAAAGGATACTACTAGAAAACCACAGGCCCATATGCCTGATAAATATAGAGGCAAAAAAATCCTCAATAAAATACTGGCAAACTGAATTACAGGAGCACATTAAAAGGATCATTCACCGTGCTCATGTGGGATTGATTCCTGGACTGTAAGGATGGTTCAACATATGCAAATCAATCAATGTGATATATCAGATTAACAGAATGAAAGAAAATAATTATACAATCATCTCAATAGACATAGAAAAAGCATTTGACAAAATATCATTCATGATAAATGCTCCTAACAAATTAGGTACGGAAGGAAAATATCTCAACATAATAAAGGCCATATAGGAAAGCCCATAGCTAATGTCATGCTCAATGGTAGAAAGCTGAACTTTTCCTTTAAGATCAGTAACAATACAAGGATGCCCACTGCCACCACTCTTATTCAACATAGTACTGGAAGTCGTAGTTAGAGCCATCAGGCAAGGAAAAGAAATAATAGGCAAAAATAAGTAAATAATAATAATAAAAGTAATAATAATAATAAGTGTTAGAAAAGCACAAAAAGGAAAAAGAAATAAAAGGTATTAGAGTGGGAGAGGAAGAAGTAAAATTGTGTCTATTTGCAGATGATATTTTATATATAGAAAATTCTAAAGATTCAACCATTCTTAAGACTCAACCAAAAAACTATTAGAATGAATCAATGAATTCAGTAAAGTTGTAGAAGACAAAACTAACATAAAAAAACAGTAGTATTTCTATACACTAACAATGAATTTTCTGAAAAGAAATAAATTGATTCCATTTACAGTAGCACCAAAAAATAATAAAATATATAGGAATAAATTTAAGGAAATGAAAGATCTCTGCTCTGAAAACTATAAGACACAGATGAAAGAAATCTAAGAAGACACGAATAAATGGAAAGATTTCCTGTGTTCATGCACTGGAAGAATTAATGTTAAAATGTCAATATTACCAAAAAGCCATCTATAGATTCAATGAAATCTTTATCAAGATTCCAATGGCATTTTTAAAAAAGGTTTTATTTATTTATTTGTCAGGTGCGGGGGAGACAGAGCACAAGCAGGGGAGTGACAGAGGGAGAGGGAGAAGCAGTCTCCCACTAAGCAAGGAGCCTGATGTGGGACTCCATCCCAGGACCCTGGAATCATGACCTCAGCCAAAGGTAGATGTTTACCCGACTGAGCCACCCAGGTGTCCCTCCAATGGCATTTTTTACAGAAGAGAGAAAACATTCCTAAAATTTATATGGAACCACCAAAGACACCAAATAGGCAAAGAAATCCTGAGAAAGAAGAACAAAACAGGAGGAATCACATTTTCTGATTTCAAGCTATACTGTAAAGCTACAGTCATCAAAATAGTATGTTATTGGCATCAAAACAGATAAACAGACCAATGAAACAGAATCGAGAGCCCAGAAATAAACCCAAGTATATACAGTCAATTAATATTTGACAAGAGAGCCGAGAGTACTTAATGGAGAAAAGACAGCCTCTTCAATAAATGGTCCTGGGATAATTGGATATTCCCATGTAAAGGAATGAAATTGGATCCACATTTTACACCACCCACAAAAATTTACTCCAATGGATTGAAGACCTAAATGTAAGACCTGAAAACATGAAACTCCTAGAAGAAAACATAGGAATAAAGCTCCTTGACATGGGTGTTGGAAATGATTTTTTTTTTAAAGATATGGCACCTAAAGCACAAGCAAGAAAATAAAAAATGAACACACAGAACTACATTAAACTGAAAAGCTACTACATAGCAAAAGACGACATCAATCAAATGAAAAGACAATCCGTAGAATGGGAAAAATATTTGCAGATTATACATCTGATAAAGGGTTAATATCCAAAATATATAAGGAATTCACCAACAACAAAACCTCCAAAATCAACAACAAAAACCTCCAAAAATCAATCCAATTAAAAAATCAGCAAAGGATCTAAATAGACATTTTACCAAAGAAATAGACAAAAGGTATTAAGGAGGGCACATATTGCATGGAGCACTGGGTGTTATACTCAAACAATGTATCATGGAACACTACATCAAAAACTAAGGATGTACTGTATGGTGACTAACATAACATAATAAAGAAAACAGACAAAAGGCCAACAGGTACATGAAAAGATGCTGAGCCTCACTAAGCAACAGGGAAATGCAAATTAAAACCACAGTGAAATAGCACCTCACATCTGTTACAATGGCTACCATGAAAAGACAAGAAGTAATCAATGCTGGCGTGGATACGGAGAGTGGGAACGCTCGCGCTCTGTTGGTGAGACTGTGAATTGGTACAGCTGCTATGGCAAACTGTATGGAGTATGGAGGAGCCTCAGAAAATTAAAAATAGAACTACCAAATCATCCAGTAATTCCACTTCTGGGAATATATCCAACAGATATGAAAACACTAACTTGAAGACATAGCTGCACCCCATGTTCATAGCAGCATTATTTACAGTAGCCAAGCCATGGAAACAACCTAAGTGTCCATCAATGGATGAAGGGAAAAAGAAGTTGTGGGGTACACACACACACACACACACACACACACACGGACATGCACAGACACAGTGGAGTATTACTCAGACATTAAAAACAAGGAAATCCTACCATCTGCAAAAATATAAATGGGCCCAGGAGGCATTATGCTATGTGAAATATGTCAGACAAAGAAAGAAAAATACTGTATGATCTCACATATATGTAAAATCCTTAAAAAAAAAAAAAAAAGAACTCCTAGAAAAAGAGATCAAACTTGTGATAACCAGAGGTGGAGGGGGGAGGGAGGTGAAATTGGAGGAAGGTGGTCAAAAGGGACAAGTTCTGGTTCTGAGATGAGTAAGCCCTAGGGATGTAATGAACCGCATGAGGACTGCAGCCGGCACTGCTGTATGGTATACAGCAAAGTTGTTAGAGAAGTATATTCTGTGAGTTCTCATCACAAGAGAAATTTGTTTTCCTTTTTTCTTTCTTTTTCTTGTATCTCAATGAGAAGTGGATGTTAGCTGAACCGACTGTGGAAATCACTTCAGATGCTATGTACATCCTACCATCCTGCTGTAGACCTTAAACCAAGATGCCAATTATTTCTCAATAAAACTGGAAGAAAAAAAGGAATCACCCTGTCTTCCGGAAATTTTTTCCTGAAGGTTCATACGGAGAAGTGACCCTGTTGTTTCTGCATGCTGAAGTTCCAAATATGAAAACATGCCTGAAAGAAATCTGGCTCTATTTCGCAGCTATATTCTCAGCCAGGCAATCGCTATGTCAAGCCATCTTTCGGTGAGATACTAGTCCCCCCACGGAGGAAATCAAGGCCAACCCTGCAGCACGTGTGGTGCGAGTCAAGTTACGCAGGACTCACCTCTCCGAGAGCACCCTATGCCTTGGGCTGAAACCGAACCTCCTCTCTCGGTCTCTCGGATGCACTCACATCAAAGTTTATGTCTCCTACGTCCCAGTCCCTCTTCGCAAGCCAGGTGCATACTAGCTAATCTCAGTTTCCTCCTCTTGGGCTCCCCAAGAGTAAGGCAGCTACAGTCTTAGAAATGCAAAGACCAACAAACAAAAACCAGGTAATGGTTATATTTTATCAGAGAAAATCTTCTTCCCATGTACTCTTTCCTTGCCCTCTTGCTCTCCTTTCTTTCCTCAAACTACACAGATCGACTCCAGTAACCTCCTGATGGTTTCTCACTCCCCCCCCCTTGTCATGTGCAAAATGAAAAGTTTCAGTTTCTCATGACACTTGAGACCTAGACCGTAGACCACAGGAGCTGACAGGTGTCGTATAGGATTGCATCACATACCACAGACTATGTATAAAGGAGTGTGTGTTTGCAGACATACGTCAATTTGGGGAATGAGTTTCTTCAATGCACCCAACACAGGTTAAAAGTGAAGCCAGATACAGAAGAGAACGTGCTGTCTGATGTAATTTATATGAAGTTCTTAAGTTCAAGAGCCAGCAAAACTAATCTATGGAGATTATCAGAACAGTCCTTGGGGGTGGGTGGGGGGGCCGGCTGAGAAGGCACGAGGGAGCTTTCTGTGATGACGGAGGTAGTTTATCTTCTTACTGGGGTGTGGGCTGGTGAACTACCCAGGTGGGGACAGTTGGCAAAGCTCACCGAACTGCACCCTGAAGACCAAAAGAAGTAGCCATGAAAAGTGACCCTCAGAACAACGGTTACAGCGGGGCAGGGGGCCCCTTTTGTCACAGAAGAGAGAAGGGAATTTCCATATATGGGAAGTTCCTCCCTAGGCTGCCTCTGCCATTGAAAAACATGTAAAACGTCAGCCAATTTTCCAGACAGTTTCAAAATCCGGGGACGTTTTTCTCCACGCACACACTGCCTATGTCTTTTCAAATGTTTACAGGGTATTTACAAAAAGTAGTCCTTTGCGTGGCAGTTGTAATTAGGAAAACTGGCAGTGAAAATTAACACATACCATAAAAGAGAGATAATTGCTCCACTGCCATATACAATATTATTATCGAATGGTATTCGCTGAGGAATCCAATTGGTCCATACAAGCTCCATCCCGTTGTTCTAGGAAAGATCCCCCCTTCTCGTTACCCTGAGGAGGAAGCTGCCGCAGCCCACGAATGATCTGCCATATGGTACTTAACATCAGAATCAGAATGAGCTTGTGCTTTTTGTGTGAGATACCGAAATTTATTAGAAAATCAGAAAGCCTAATTTCCACTAAGTTCCTGAGACCTGCCATCTGCTGCGTGAGAAAGAAAATGGTTTTTTTTTTTTTTTTTTTTTTAACCATTTACTTATTGTGAAATGTAAGAGTGCTGGCGTGTTTGAAAAAGCAGAGTTGAGGGCTGGGGGTGCAAAAGAGAGAGCCGGAGCAGGCCCACTTGGCAGGGGAGAAAAGACTGTCAGCTGAATGGTGGTGGGGGCCTGGGAAGCATAATTATGGAAATCACCTAGTCCAGAGCCTTTTCTTCTCCTCCTGAACACATGTTCCTTCCGCACAGGAATAGCGCAGAGAGAGGCCAGCTTTTGAGAATAAGCAGTCTCCGTTTCAGAAAGGAAGAAGAAGGGTCTTAAATAAGTACCAGTCTGTCTGAGTATTAGGTCTTTCCGTGGAGAGGGCAGTGTGAGGAAGACAGGAGGAGGGGTGACAGACAAGGGAGTCTACTGGGTGGGGAGGCAAGGCGAGCTTTCTAAGGGGGGGGGGAATGCAGAAAGGGGGGGAGGGGCAGGCCTGGAGAGGGATCTGGGGGGGTGGGGAGGAGAGCCTACTGAGAGGGGAGAAATCTTGCAACAGCATTTGGAATTTGACTGTATGTGTTGGGTTTTGGGGGTACAAAGATAGAGATGCTTTGTCCTTTAAGGAGGGCATGGCAGATGCCCGGCCATTCATTTCAGGGGCATGTCCCCGTCCCTGGCATCGTAGGTTCACGAGATGCTGCCATGGCCAGTGTCACATCCACGGGGCTGTCCTACACATCTGCAGAGCCGTGCAAGCTCGAGCGCTTACCCAACCCCTTGAGCTTTATTGTACTTACTTTTACTCTTGTTTTTACACCAAAGCCCGCCTGTTAGAGGTGCTGTTGGCACCATCCACTGGACATGGTTGGGGACTGGGTTTCTCACCTCTGATCACAACACTGAGGAACTAGAGCCCTAGGAGACAGGTTACCAGAGCCTGAATGGAGTGCGGATGGGGAGGAAGGTAAGACTTTAAGGCACCAGGGAGTCTCACATTATAACATCACAGAGTCAAGTTCTGGTCAAGGCAGGCCATCTTTGGACTGCGTCCAAGGAGGCTTAATTAAAGAAGAACTAAAAAGACCTCTCAAAAGGCAATTTCATCTGCGAGGCAGTCTTCCAGCAGGATCCCAGGGGCATCCCGAAAGTCAAGGTCAGGGTTCTAAGAGTGCTCTTGGGGGCAGAGGGCCCTGTGGCTGGCCACCTGGGAGCAGAGCCCACATCTCAGCCTCTGTAGCCCATAGGTGCTCACCATGGGGACATCACACAGGAAGGTGACTGACTGTGACCTGTCAAATGAAAGGATGAATGTCTTTGCAAAAGCCTCCTGGGCTTCGGGAATCCTGGCCTCCCACTTCGGCCAAATTAGGAAAGAATGCGTCATAGAGAATGAGACGCCAACCTCTCTGCGGGGGAGCTGAGTGGGAGAGGGAGCAAAGTGAGTTTCGGAATTTGCAGCCAGATTAGGTGGGAAGCAAAAGGAAGCCCCAGGGTCCAGCACGGTCAGGATGGGCTTGGCCCCGAGCCTTCCCCCACAGGAGGGGAGCAGCCCACTGAGGGCTCTGTGGCTCTCGGCTGGCTCCAGGCCCCGGAGGCTCCGAGCTGCCAGCACGGTGCTGTTATCATGTTGGCACCTTTGGGAGAAGTTCAAGTTTCAGGCTGAACCCCCAAGGAATGAGCTGTGGGGAGGTGCACCCCAAGGGGAATGTGGCAGCGGGGCCCATGCATTAGCTGGTGGGGGCAGCCTTACTTCTCACTCCCTCGGTGACTAAGGACTCAACAGTCGGCTCCTTGCTGGAAGGCCGTGATCAGCTCCTGATTTCCCTGTGGATGCCCCGACGCTATAAGACAGGCTTAGGGAGCTGCCAGGGGTTCTTCTGAATGACCGGGGGCTGACATGTCGGTCAGGACCTTGGTGCTCCTGCGCGACTGCTTCTGCCCGAAGGCAGCCTCTGCAGCAACATGGTAAGGACCTCCCAGCGTCCTCTGTCCTCCCTTCCCCTCGGCGTCCGTGTGTAGAGCACCTCGTGCTCAAAATGCACATTCTCCAAGCAGAACGGGTATCCTTTCCCGAGCATGCCCTCCGTGCTCAGGGTTTCGTAGCTACCATCTCATTTAAGCCTTACCTCAAACCAGCGAGGAAGGGGCCATTCTCATCCCCATTTTCCAGATGAAACCACTGAGGGATGAATGGGATTTGGTGGAAGGTGCGGGGTCAAACAGCTGGTAAAATGTGGGGTTGGCCAGCAAGCTGGGTAGCCGGAAGCATTCCTCTACAACCCTAAGAATAGTTCTTCTAGAGTAAGCACCATTATTTCAGTTTAGCTCTTAAGTGGAGTGGGCTCAGAGAGGGTAGGTAATTTACCCAAAGCCACGGAGCTCTAAAGCACAGAGACAGAAAGCCATCTGGCTCCAGAGCGAAAGCTGTTTCCTCTAAGCCGCACCCCCTCTCTGGGCTCACTGAGGCTGGATTACATTATGGGGCCCCATCCCCCGCCAACAGATGGCAGGCCCCAGGAGCAGGATTAGATATGGAACGTGCAAAGTGATCTTTGCAGGAGAAATATTTAGCCAAGCTTAACGTTTTCTGATTTTTTCTAAAAAGGAAACAAATACTTTTTTTGAACACTGGTGTTTCTTAAAGGTACCGCGGCTACTATCCAAGTAGTTCTCAAAAGATTTGGGTGCCACCAGCCAGTGAGGGTCCCTACCTGCCTGACGATGTAATTAGTTTAACGGCGCTGGTTCCTGAGCACTAGAGAATCTGGCAGCTATTTGTCTCTCTTGCCCATTCCAATCAGGCTCTCAAATGTATAAGGAGTGTATCTTCATGAGAATCCCCTGAACTGGTGCGTGAGAAGCAAGTACAAAAAACCTCTCCCATAGGCAGGGCCAGCCAGTCAGTTGCGTCTTTCTGCTCTCTCCAGGGGCAGAGAAAGTCCCCTGATTTTAATATTCAGGAGAAAGCATATTTATAACCAGCTGAGGGTGAGGGGGCTGCTCGCCAACCCAAACGTTCGGAGCCCCCAAATGGTCACTTGTGCCGCTGGCTTCAGAGACCACTGAATGCCAAAGACCCAGCACTGGTCCTAGAGCACGTGTCCCACTGACCCTCAACTCATTAAATAATGAGATAACTTGATCCCACGTGGTTATAAGCCACCAGCCGACTCCCCTGTGCCTTGCTGTCCTCTGTCACACACTAGGAGGCTTAGGCGGCAGGCACGGTATTTTCGTTGGCCTCGGCACTCTCTTGCAAACGTTGCTAGGATAAACAGTTGCTATCTTTGTTAACATTGAATTGATTTTAAATGCCTGGAGGTATTTAAACATTTTCATGCTTTTAAACTCCAGGCTTCAGTTCAGTACTTACTTTTTTCAATAAGTATTTATTAAATACCTACTATGTGCCAGATACCATCTTGACAGTTTAGTTGCAATCCAGATAAATTACACCTACTTCTGTCCCCAAGGAACTTACAATTTAGCAAAGGAGAGGGGGGAAAAAGGATATGCAAAAATGACGTGTGTGTGTGTGTGTGTGTGTGTGTGTGTGTGTGTATGGGTAGGTGTGTTGATGGGAATGTAGACAGATAAATGGGAAATACGTGTGTGCACTTGTGATGTGGTAATGTAACAATCCTGTGGTGATAAGGACACAGACGGATAGAGTGGTGAGCCCGAGACACAGGGAATGGCAGCCAGTATCTGGCAGAGGCAGTGGGGCTGGTTCGAGAGACAAGGCAACGATGGAGCCAAGACTTGCCACAGAGTGACTGAGCAAAGGGGGTGGAAACACCACAAGAGAAGTGCCATCTGTATTTGGGGAGAGGCGGAGGGCATTTTGGGTTAGCTTAAGGCAGCAGTGGTAGGGATAACGGAAACATAAATTTCGATGGTTCGAGAGAGTGCTTTGAATGCCAGGCTACGGTGTGGTCTCATAAATGAGTCACGTGGGGGGGTTGCAGGTGGAGCCAGGACAAGACGGGGTGAAGGGAAAAGACTACATTTTGGTGTGGAACTGGAAACACAGCCAAGCAGGGTGTACATTTCTGTTCCCAGAAAGAGCTGTTAGAGCTCAGACCCCTCTTCTTCCTGTCGGTATTGCCTTCTTTCCCTTGAAGAAATCCCCACACATAAACATCCAAACTTATAAGTCTTGAGCCTTATATTTTTGAGACAGAAGGATTCTTTACTCGATGAAGATTTTTTTTTTTTTTTAACCTGCGTTCCCTTGGTGCTTTCAAATCTAGTCCAATCACCACAGCCCCTGGGTTAGGTGTGAGATGGGTGGCCTGCATGGGCTGTACTCCCCTTCACCAAGCAGAGGCTTTTATAAGCCCTTTTTTATTAAAAAAAAAATTTTTTTTTATCTGAAGGAGGAAAGAAGGAAGATCACAGATTAATGAGCAAACCAGGTAGAAAACTCTGCTAATCCCATTGCTCTTTCTTTATTGTTAGTTTTTTCTCCCTTTATTTTCCTCCACTTCTGATGACTTCCTCCACAAACACACCATTCCTGACTCATTTTTTATAAAGAAAAGGAAATTGTCCTTTCACTGCCTTTTTGACATGGCATGAGGTGAGTGCCCTTCCTGGTCCCCGTCTCTAACTCCCCACCCCATGCCCTTGTTGTGTTTTTGAACTCTTTGTTCTAACCAAACCACTCCCGATTTTGTTCTAACCAAACCATTCCCAATTTTGGAGATGATTACAATGAACCTCTTCTAATTCTAGTCTGATTTCAAATTTAGCTTCTAGGTTTTCTCTATGAAATGACTTCTCTAAGTTGAGAAGAAGCACAACTATCAAACCAATAAACTCACAAGAAACAGGGAAAAAGTATAATTCATTTCCTCAAGAAGATGCCTTTGCACTTTTCCTAAAGGCACTGTTCAGATGTCTAGGACTGGGGATTTTGTGCTCATTATCCATACTTTCCCTCTTGTCTTGTGTTCTAGTACGGATTTATCAACACCTGTCTGCAATCCCTTGTGGTAGAGAAATTTGGTGAAGAGACCTGGGAAAAGCTGAAGTAAGTATACTCAAGGGAAGATGGAGAACCCCCAGTGGTAAGACTCCAGTATTTTGAAGGTCCTGGGTTTTTACTAACTCTTTGGTTAAGACAGTTGGTTATTACTAGGGACAGCAGTTCAAGTACCTTAAATATACCAACTAGATACAGAACAAATCCACTATACTGTGTCTGTGTCTAAGGAAGGTACTGGTCTCAATTCCTAAACCCAGCCCATGTGAATATGTATTCTACTTTTAACCTCATGAATGAATTCTTATTCGCTCCTCTTGATCACAGAAGAAAAAGCAACCACATTATTTCCATCGTACATTAATGGAGCTGCCAAAACCTCACAGAAGAGGGGTATCCCTTTTGAGTTTAGCCAGAATCCCTCTTTAGGAATTCTTTTTTTTTTTTTTTAAGGGGGGAGAGAGAGAGAGAATCTTAAGCAGGCTCCGTCCACACCCCACATGGAGCCCCACACAGGGCTTGATGTCATGACCCTGAGCTGAAATTAAGAGTCAGCCACCCAGGCGCCTCCCTCGTTAGGTATTCTTCGGTTACCTGTTAACGGTTTTCCTCTCTGCTTCCACCCAGCGAATGCTGAACACCATTGTACATCTTCATGTGGTCTCCTGTCTGACTCCTATAACCTTGTGCTGTCCGTCTGCCTTCTTGGAGGCCCCCGGCCTTGAAATGTTAGGTCTGACAGGTCTCCGAGATCACCGGGTCTGTGAAGAGGGAAGAGTAAAAAAAATATGGAAAAATGATTGGCTTCCTCAGTTAATCAATGACATGCAAATTGAAACAAATTGGCACTGCCTTGCCTATTCAATCTACAAAATGATGAAACGATAATAACCAGTTCTGGTTAAGATGCCGCAAAATGGGTAATTGCTGATGGCATCGTAAGTCAGCGCAGCCCTTTGGGAAAGCAATTTGACAACATGTACCAAAAGCTGCAAAAATGATGAAATCCTTTAAAGCAGTAATTTCATCCTAGAGAATTTATTCTTGAGAATCTAGTCCTTAGAAACAAACATATCTATCTATACACACACACAAAGATGTAACATAGCCTTATACTTATAAATAATAAAAGAAAAAATTATCTTTAGCATTCAAAAATAAACCAAAAGCCAAACGGAATGACAAGAAATATGCATCATTATACGTGGTGCTCACAAAGACTATGGAGCAACCTGTAAAATTTTATAATATTAAGTCCCAAAGACAAGAAAGTTAACAACATCAACAGCAGCAACAACAAAAAGACACAGACTTACGTAGTTACTGGGTGGATCGCGCAAATGAAGAAAAGAGAAAGACCAAACTAGTAATGACTAGTAATGGAACTAGAAAGATGAAGTGCTGGATGACTTTTTTCCTGCTGTCTATTTCCCAAATTTTCTGTATTTTTCATGGCTTTTGTAATGTCAAAACAGTTTAAAGTGCTCAGTGCAAACTTTCCTTTGCTCCTTCCTATTCCCGTTTTACAAATAAGATAATTAGAGCTGAGAGCGTGGGGGACTTACAGTCACGGGGCTAAATTAAGAGGAGGCAGGGAGGCCCCACAGCCCCAGGCCCCTGCTCCATGCCCTGCACAGCCGCCAACTGCTCGAGCTTCTCCTGTCAGACCCTCTTCCGGAAAGGGAGCCCCGGGCCATTGCCACAGCATCTCCAGGGTAATTTCCTTTAAAGCACCACAGGTTTGGGTGGGAACAAGTACCTCTGGCCTCAGAGAGGCAAAAAATACTCACTTATAAATATTTCAAGGAGAAATGCTGAATAATTACGATCAGAGAAAACTTGGGCTGGTCGGTGCTTGAGAGATCGTCTGGCCCAGATCAATTACAGCCCAGAAAGGTTAAGTGACTTGCTAAAGAGTGCCCAGCAAGTAGGCAACAGGGCAAGGGTGCAGATGTCCGTATCATAAAGTGCTCCTTTTCAAGCCCTTAGGCTGCCCTGGGAGGAGAAGGATTTGAAGACTAGGAGATTGTCTTTTAAAATTGCTATTATATTGTAAAGAGTAAACTCAGCAAGAAGAGGAAGGAAAAGAATAGTCTTATCTTAGGCACTAACTTTGGGCCAGGCCCCTTCCATAATGATCTTATTAAAGCCCCAAGCAGAATACTGGCAGGGCAGGTTACCGTCTCTTCATCTCTTCGGAAAAACACTGGAGGATTAAGTGACTGAATAAGCCATTTTGCCTGGGTGATTCAGTATCTATAGAAATACTGCATCTATACCTGGAACATAGGAGCTAGGTGCTGAAGGCCCATGTCAGATGGGAAATGGATCTTTTGCTCTGCAAACTAGAGAGAAGCAGTTCAGTCTGCCAGAGAGCCTGCAGCCCCTACCAGGAGATGGTCAGTCTTAGGAGGAAGAGGAGGAAGGTAGGTGTGGCAAGCACAGTCAGGCCATTGGGTTGACACTGCAGGGTGGGCTGAGAACCAGCTTGAGAGAGAGGGTGCACATAGTGTGAGAAGTCACCAGATATGGCTGCGAGTCCCTAGGAAGTCATAGTTGGTTTCAGGAGGGCTCTGGAGCTATAGCACTTAGGTGCCTCCCCTATAGTCCTTGGGACCTGGGGCAAGTTCCTTCACCACTCTGTGACCGAGGCATTTCAGCATAAAATAATGACCCTAGAAGTGGCTAAGCACACCGGGGCTGTTGCAAGCACTCAATGAGATAGGACAAACAAGATGCTTAGAAAAAATGCCTGACCTGTGGTAAGCACTCACCAAATGGGACGTGTGTTACTGAAGGTGATGACTATTGTGCGCTGATTTTCAAGATGGCGGTCCTCAGCTGGGTTGGGGAGAGATGGAGGAGGAGTGGGGTGCGTACCCACAGGCCTGGCCTGGAGTCCTGGCTCTGGGTTTGGATCTGTGTGTTCTGGAGCAGGTTGCTTCACCTCTCTAAAGCTGCTTCCTCATTAATAGAAGGGGAATAATGCACCCATCTTCCAGGGTCACAGAGAAGATTGAGTGGAAAAATCGATCCCTAAGTATACAGTAGATACTCAGTACTGTTTCCCCTCGAATATGCAGGTGCGACGCTAGGATTAGACTACATTCAACATTAATAGGTATTACTTCGACGCCGGGCAGATAACTCTGCCCTTCATCTTGAAGAGATGATATTCCTCTGAGATGTTCTCTTTGCCCAGAGAAGGAGACCTGGCTTTCTAATATTAGCATCACTTGGTGGATGGCGTTGCTTCTGTCCTTTTTTGCCCTGGTTTCCCCAGCCGCCAATGTGGGGCCTTGTCCAGCCCTATCTTGTGACCAGCTCGTAAGGGGGGTTGGGGTTGACATTTGGTGATTGATTTTTGACCCATGATGCTCGTATCATCTGAATTCCTGGTTAGAACTTCTAGCCTCAACTTATCAGGTGTCCCCAAAGAGTCTGTCCTGCCAGGAGAAAGGCCAGGGCTCTAGAAATAACTTGAAATAAGAATTAGACATGAGCGGAGGTAAAACAATAAACGTGTTCAGTCCGCTGCTGGCTGGTGGCTGGGAGGCGCTGTTGACAGAAGGCTGCTTGCACTCCCCTACATGACGGAGCAGATACCGCGTGACCAGCTATGGGAACCCTGATCGGTTAAAATAGTCAATGTATTTTTGCGAATCCAGGAAAAAAATTAGCTTTCCGTGTGTAAGTAGGTGGAAGTAGTTTCTTCCTTTCTGGATCCTTGCTGTGCCCTCCCTGAAGGAAATGGTACATTTTCTCTTCCTGCCCCCAAGGAGCATTTCTCATGGCATTCCCAGACAATCAGCCCTGCAACCACAGGAACTCCAAGATGATAGGACACGGGAAGGAGGGGTGCAAAAGAGTGCAAGAGAATCAGATAGATATGTCCAGGAACAGAGACCCCAGTGAGGCCATATCCAGAGTCTGTGTGGCTAGGCTTTACATCTTCTAATCTTGAACCACCAACCCTGCGCTTAATTGAGTCTCCAAGAATATGTTTGTATATACAGCACTAGACACGTATGTGATCGCATTGGAAATACGTCCTTAAACCAAGAGCAAAGCCTATCTGACCAGCTCGACCAGCAATGAAAATTGCCTCATATTAGAACTCATTAAAAAAAAAAATGTAGTGCAGAAAACTCAGCTTATAAAATGCAAATTAAGGCAAGATCATTTGCTGTGCAAAAGGATTTGCTTCAGGCTGCATTTAAATAACAAGTTCCCTGGTGCTTTTAAAATAGAATTTTAGCTGAAAAAGAAAAACCCATCAATTCCTACACAAATTTTAAGAAGGAATGATTAGGTAAAATGAAGTATGTCTCCAGACTTTATGACATAAATTTTATTTTATATGATATAATCAGAAACAGATGTTTCTCCTCCTTTGCCTGCATTGTTTATTTCTCTCTCATATAACCTAGATTTATAGATTCCTAATTATGAAACACTCTTTTATAACCTTTTGGCTAAAATCTTTATCAGGACTTAACAATGAGAAGCAGCTAATAGGCTGGGAAGAGTAAAGCCTCAGAGGTCAGATCAAGCTTTACATTTTGCCTGTATCATTTACTAGCTGTTTGACATGGGCAAGTTTACTTACTCGACAAGTATTTATGTAGCTCCTAGTTTGTGCCAAACAGAATTCCTGGCACTGGGAACAGTGGTGAAGGGAACAGATGAGGGCTCTGTTCAATTGGAGTGTGTATTCCAGTGTGGGGCCCAGGGGTAGACGATAAGCAAGTATCGTGCTAAGTGCTGTAAAAATACAGGGCACTTGATAGTGACCAGGGATGGAAGATGTCAGTTTCTCTGAGATGGTCAGAAAAGGCCTCTCTACAAAGGTGGTATTTGAGCTGAAAGGCAGGAAGGAGCCAACGTTGAGTTAGGGAAGCATGTGTGTTGTAGGCAGAGAAAATAGCCAGTCCAAAGGTCCTGAGGTAGGACTGGGTTTCGTAAATTCAAGACCCAGAAGAAAACTCGGTGTGACTGGCGTATCATGATCAAGAGTCTGGTAGGAGACGGAATGGAGACATGGTTAAGGATCAGAATATACAGGTGGCTACAGATGGAAAGGAGTGGGGATTTTATTCTGATTGCAATGGGTAACCGAGGTCTCTGAGCCTTGGTGTCCTCACTTCTAAATGGAGGTAATAATGGTAGTCACTCACTTGTGAAGATTGAGATGACTGACACAGGAGAAGCGTCTGGAACTTAGTGCAGGATGTTGCTTGCAAGGACCAGCAAGTCACTCGGAGGCTGAAGTTTAAGGCAGTTAGTAAGAGTCAGAGGGAGGCATCAGTGGGATTCACAGAGCTCAACTGCAGAAAGCACAGAGAGACCACACAGAACACGGAAGGTCGGTGGGCCTCTCTCCATCTCCGTGCCTCTTTTCATGTTCACTCTATTTTCCTGGCTCTCTCTGCAAGTTTCTTAATTTCTGTTTCTTCCCAATTTTTCCATATGCCCTTTCAATTTACGAGATCACAATCCTTTGATATAGACTCAGTTTCTCAGTGTCTCAATTCCAGACACCACAGACAGAGGATTTGCTGGGCTAACTTTGGTCAGGTGCCCACACCTGGACCCATCATCAGGTGGACTTTGGAGGATAGGGTCCACAAGAAGAGGTTGGGGGTAGAGCACCTGTGAATGGCGTATTCTCTCCACTGTGTAAACAAGGGCACGGGGAAGGGATGGGTCTGCATGATGTCTGTATACATGAATGGAAGAGGAATAAAGGAATAGTAGATGGAGAGGCTCTGAGCACATTTGAGATCATCTTTGAAAATGTGCACATGTGTCCACCTGTATTTTCTGGGGAGAGGGTACATGCTATTCATCAGAATCCCTAAGAGCTCTATGACCTAAAAAGTTCAAGGGCCCCTGCCTTTACTTTTTGGGTTTTTGTTCTTACTAAACAAGAAAAGCTCCTGAAATTAAGCTATCTTAAAAAACATTGTTTCAAATACACTGAAAACCGGAGCCAGAAACAGCCAGGAGGGCTCCCATTCATCCTTCTGCTATACTGCCTCCATTCCATTGACTCGCTAAGCCTTGCCCACTCCCTCCATCTTCTCTGCTTTTCCTATATATAAGGTCTAGTTAAAAAGTAGCTGAGGGGTGCCTGGGTGGCGTCTGTCTTCAGCTCAGGACCTGATCCCAGCGTTCTGGTATTGAGTCCCACATCAGGCTCCTCCGCTAGGAGCCTGCTTCTTCCTCTCCCACTCCCCCTGCTTGTGTTCCCTCTCTCGCTGGCTGTCTCTCTCTGTCAAATAAATAAATAAAATCTTAAAAAAAAAAAAAAGTAGCTGAAAGCAGACAGCTTCTACTTTTTAACTTTTACCGAGGAATGCTGTCTCGCCACTCCCACTCCATTCCTGGCCAGAGTGTGTTTGCTGATTTATCCAGCTGCCTAAAATCATGTCATCAGAACCACAAGGGCCTTGAGAAATCAAGTTGGCTAGTATATCTCAATGGGGCAACTTCCTCCCCAGGAGATCATATCAGTATATTCAAGGACTTAGAACATTTAAAAAAATACTTAATATTATATTATTATACATATAAAAGAGAAGACTGTTGTTCTAATAAAGACCGTTGAAAGTCAAGTTTGAGAAATATTTTTGTTTAGTGGGACCACATGGAAGGTAAATTTAGCAGTAGAAATGGATATTATAAGGCCTGAAACTTACGTAATTTGGAGAGCCTCCTTTAAAAAATAATATAAAATTACAAATAAAAATTTAGCTATAAAAGTGAGTACTTATTTAGAATGAGAAAAAAATTAAAAGCTGACAGATAACATGAATATCAAAGGTCCAAAAGGTAACACATATTTATTATTATTATTATTAATTATTGACCCACTTTTATATTTTCCCACATCTTTGGCTGCTTGTGGCCTGCCTGTTCATGACAATGATTTAATGAGATCACTTTCCATCAAGAGAATGGAATGAATGTGCCTCTAACATGGTTGGCTGAAAACTGTTTTTATTGTGCTTTATTTTTATTGATAGCTTAGACAAATGTCTTTCTGTATGTCTACACCTTTGTAGGCAGTTTCTTACAAGGTGTGCTTCTTTCCTGGTGGCAAGTTCTAGAAGAATGCTGGCCCTTTTTCTACTTGTACATGTCTCACCCCTCTGCCCCCACCTGCCCACGGCTGTTTTAGAGCAGTTCTCTGCAAGAAGGTGACCCCCAATCAGGGATTGCAGCCTCTCCTTCACATGGCTATAATGGGGGTCACATTAAGGTCTGGATGCTTTAATTCTGCTAGGGGGAGGTGGCTCTGGGGGCTGGGTGGCCTGTAGTCCCTCCCAGAGGCACCCAGGACCATCACCAGGGCATACAGGGAGGTCCTTCCACCACCCTCCCAGGCTGGGGTGGCTCCAAACGAGGGAGGCTGGCCAGGGCTACTTTGTTCCCAGAAGCCCCGGCTTCCTTAGCTCCCAAAGCAAATCTGATTCACCATGGGTTTAAGTCAGAAGTTCTCAAACAGCTTGGCCTTAGGAAGACCTTTCAATCTTAAAAACGATTGGAGACCCAAATAGCTTTTATCTATTGGCATTTACTATATTGGATATTAAACCTGAGAAATTTTAATAGATGGTTATTTATTGATTCGCCTAAAATGGCAATAATAAATCTATTACCTGTGAGCATAAATAGCCCATTTTTATGAAAAATAACTATTAGCCAAATAAAACAATTAGTGAGAAGAGAGACATTGCTTTATATCTTTTGCAAAAACCACTTCAATGTGCGACTTAGTGGAAGATAGCTGGGTTCTATTTTCTGTGCTCTATCTGTTGTGATCTGTGGTTTTCATTGAAGAAAACATAGGCGGAAGCACGTTCAGGCTCTGTTCTGATCATTCTGGAGGTTCTTTCAAACCTCACAAAAGCTCCCCTAGTGGTGATTTCTTAAAGATCAGTTACAATGTTGAGGGCAAAGCCCTTGGCCTCTCCTGTGCTTTGAAATATCTTTTGCCCTCATTTTGAACTACCATGCATTAGCCATTTGGAAAATGCTGAGAGATGCAGATCTTATGAACATTATCCACTATGCGTTATACGATATCGAAATCACATTTGTCAATATCACCACTCTCGTCAAAGCCTCTAAGAATTGGGAAGCCGATGAGCTCATGGTAGCAGATGCAAGTTTTCCAAAATTCCAATTCTCTCTCGAGAGCTTGAGTTTTATCATTGGCAATGAATTCTGTCAGTTATTTTCCTTGAAGTGGCAAGTTAACTTTGTTCGTTTTTTAAGAAACTGTCTGCCAAACGGTCAATTCTGAATAACCGCGGTCCGTCTGTCCGTGGTTCTTTCAAGTAGAAATGATGTTCCATGAAAAAAGTGGCGAATTCGAGTCCCAAAAGCAAAATCATAAAAGCGCATTTCCTTGAGGGGACCGTCCCCCTTGTGTAGACAACGGAAGTGCTTTCTGGACTTCCCACTTCGTCATGCAGAATGTTCAAATGGTTTAATAAAATCAATCCATGTTATTGCTTCATTAAGGACGATTTGAAGTGGAACTGGCTTTGTTTCCCTTTACCACGGGTGTGTGGCAGTGAGGAATGTGATTACTTAGTACAGTTGAGTGCCCCTGCCTTGATTCACCCTAAGGCACTAATAGGTTTGCCTACCAATGCTTTGGAACCATGAGAGCACATTTCAACCAGTGAAAAGGGCAACTAATGTCTTAATTTTATTATGAAAATAGTGTTGACCTCATGGATCCTTAAAAGCCTCCTAGGGTCCCCCCCCAGGGGTCCATGGAACACACCTTAAGAACTGCTGGTTTAGGTGCCAGAGTCATTCTCAGTGAACCTACATTGCATGTTGGCTGGGAGGGTTGAGGGTGGGACAGGATAGGGTGGTACCTCAATTTCTCTGTGGAAACACTGACCTAACCGAATACTGTCAGTGTAAAAGTGAAGAAATGGAGACACAGTGAGATTTGTTTCAAGTCATCCACTCGACCGTGGTAGGGTCAGGATTCGTTCCCAGGTCTGCTGACTCACATACAGTGGATATAGGAACCTCTGCTAGGTCAGGTCTCTCACACTCTGTAAACCTCTTATAACTTCCTATCAGGCTGCTACTGTGTGCCAGGTACAATGCTAGGTATTGAAGATAGGAAATGAAATGATATTTACCTGCTCTTTGGGGCCCGTCGTCTAGGAAGCCTGGGGACACGTACATCAAAGGTTACAGGTGCAGCCAGCACGAAGACAGGTAAATAGCGGGGACTCAGGAACTCAGAGGAGGGCTGCTGGAATCTGACGGCAGCTCATAACGACCAGAGTTGGTGATTCTCAGGCTAAGTGGGAAAGGAAGGACAAAAGTTGGCCAGCTCGCCTTCCTGTCGGGGGAGAGTCCGTGGGAAGGAGCTGGCATGGCTGGTCACAGGGACTTGGAGCATCTTGAGGAATGAGTAGGGGAGGTGGCTGGAGGTGAGGGGTAGGGTGCAGGGGTTGGGTTGCATGTGTCAGCCCAACAAGTCTGGACTTTGTCATGAAAGCCTTCAGGACCTGGAGCAGCTGGCTGGAGGGTTGGCTAGAATGACAAGTGGGGACTTCTCCTAAGTACCAGGTGGTCACAACACCAGGACACCAGGTCGCGACACCATGTAACTCTCAAGGCCTCTTCTTCCCCAACTACACCTTGAGTCACATGATTACATACAGGTTTGTAATAGGAATTCTCTACCTACCAGAAAGGAACTCTTGAAGCAATGATTTCCCCATAGCTTAGAATTGATCCCATTTTCTTGGCCTGAAACTTGCTATTTATTTTTCCCGTGGGCTTTACGGCTCACTCTGGACTCTTAGAAACCATTACCTCAGTTTTGTAACGCTGAACAATGTAAGATCTATAATTTGTAACGTGTGGCCTTGCCAGACTGAATCCTAGAAAGTGTTTCTGAGCAGTGGTTTCCAAACCTGGAGAGTCATCTGAGACAAGTGGTTAAATACATATGGATTTCCAGGCACCATCTCCAGGGCCCAGGAATCTGGGTGTTTATTTTGATCCCCAGGTTATTCTGGAATAGGCCGCCTGGCCCTAGCTTCCTGCCCAGTTATTTTGGGTTTCTCTAGTTAAAACTAATTGAAAAGGAGCATACATTTAATGGCTGACTATTCCAGTTAAAGCCTGATTTGTCAGACCTCCTGAACAGGTGTACACGTGGCCACCTCTGTGGTTGGCATTTTTCACATTAAGTGAAATGCGCTCCTCTCTGTGTGAGTTGGAAACATCAACTTACTTCATGTCCCACAATGCTTCTCCAACCCCCAATCTCTTTAAAAATGTTTTCTTTTCCCTCCCTCCCTCCTTCCTCCCTTCCTCCCTCCCTTCCTTCCTTTCGAGAGAATGCAAGCAGTGGGGGGCTGGAGCAGCGGAGGGAGAGGGAGAGAGAGAATCTCAAATAGACTCCCCACAAGTGTGTGAGCCCGATGACGTGGGGCTCAATCTCACCCCCCTGAGATCATGACCTGAGCCAAAGTCCAGAGCAGATGCTTAACTGAGTCATCCGGGTGTCCCTTCAAAATGTTTTCTGATGGCTATTTTTCTTCCCTTCCCTTCTTATCAGAGGTTTTGCCATCTCACTGGGGAGTCATCAATTGGATGACTTATTTTTTTGTCCTTGGTGCACATGCTGCCTCACTGGAGCAGTTTGAGCGACTGTACGTGCAAGTATACACTGACTGTGCGAAGTGTTATATGCAAGATCATGGAGATCAATAAACAAGGCTGACAGCTCCTGTGTAATCATAACAGTCTGGGCATGTCTGGCATCCTAGAAATGTGCAACATATATACAAACCAAATAAATATTTGACACTAAAGTATCATCAGTTCAGCCACAGGAAAGAAGAGGCTGCCAGACCCAGACAGGGATGAATGGGTGGTCCCACAGAAGCCCGGGAGGTGGCACAGAGCTTGTCACTTTTCCAAGGGTCTTGGAGACGACATAATCCCTTTTGGGGCCTTTTGAATAAATTATGATAACATGTCAGGCTTAAATTTGGATCGTGCTCATCGTGTTTCTATTTTACTCATAGGCATAGAAGCAGGGTCCGAGTTTTCAAAAAGGCCCACTGGCCTGGGGGGAGTGGATGGAGGGTGATGACAACATGGCAGAGATCATCCACTTAAGGGAGGGATGGTGGTTAACAGCATCCTTTGTCTGCCTCGGGCCCAACATCCAGCATCTCTGAACAGCTGCATCTGATGATGCTTAGAGACCACTGTACAGACATGGACCAAAATAGGAATCTTGCAAGTGGAAAGCTTCTAGTTCAGTGGCGGTCAAGTGCAAGGACAAGGCCCCTATAGGGCTGTTTGAGAAGCTCTAGCAAATGCGTGTAGGGTGGGGAAGGGAGCATGCATTAAAAAAAAATTAAAAAAAAAAAGGTTAAGGAACACTGATCTTACCAACTATCTCCCTTACTTTACTGATTGTGAAATCGAGGCCCAAAGAGGGAAAGTAATTTTCCCTCAGAGCTCATTTGTATCAGGGATAGATTTGGAATCAGGGTGTCCTGGCTCCCAGCTGGGTCGCCCCCAGCACAGCATGCCACCCGCGTGCCCCACTGTTATATCAGCTTCCTCCCTGCATCTGTGCGGTGTTTCTCACTCTCTCCTTTCACTCCTGTTACTCTCTTTCATCCTCATCAATACTCCTGTTGGAAACATGGGACAAGTGTCATTCTCCCATTTCACAGTGAGGAAGATGAAGTCCAGGGAGATAAAGGAATGGATCGCTCAGAGGGGGAAAAAAAAAAGATTTAGGAATGAATAAGGATCTCCGAGTATTCGAGAGCTGGTATCTGGAGGTGGGAGCATCCCCGTCTGCATGTGCCCCGGGGGCGGGTCCAGGACCTGGGAGCGGGACGGCAGGTGGCAAGGTGCTGGAGCCATGTGGGCTTCAGAGTTCAGAACCCAGGTCCCTCACATGTCAGCTGGGGGATCCTGGCAAGACAACCTCTCTGAGCTTCCATTTTCTCCACAGTAAGAGGGGTGATCACAAACGGTCTGTCAACTTCATGGCCAAAAGCAGATGCCCAGTAAATAGAAGGTATCATCAGGGTCTAGAAGTAGGTTTTGGTTCCTCATAAGAAAAAACTTTCTATCAAAGAGAGCAGTCTGTAAATGGAATGTGCTGCCTTGCAGAGGGCTGAGCTGCTTGTCACTGGAAGCATTTAAGAAGAAACTAGAAGACTAGCAGTCAGAGGTCGTATAGAATGGGGAAATTCCACACTTCTACCAGTTCCGAGGTTCTGTAAAGTGATCCAGGATAAACGCAAATGTTTTGTGTTTTTCTCAGTTCTTCAAACATTCTCTTTGCTGCCTTGGAGCCTCTTCGTTCTGTCCAGAATGCTCGTCTTTGCCTATCCATCCCTCAGTCTCAGCAGAACCTCCCTTTCTCAGGGAAGCACTCCCTGCCCAGCCTCCTGTCCCCTGACTTGACAGAACTGCTAACTGCAGTTTCATGGTTCACATAAGGAGCGAGCCAAGAGGGTAACTCCCAGGTTAAGTCACTTTTCACTGGGTTTGGCTAACTGTTAGAAGACTAAAGTCCATCCACAACTCCTAAAACATACCTACCCATGTTTCAAAACAGTGAGATTCTCAAGCAGCTGTTCTATTTGCTTCAGAGAACGAGGCTCTGGGACCGCCGAGTCCGTGTTCACTAGCGTGTGTTAGGTTTCTAACATGCGCCAAGCACAGTACTTCCTGCTGGGGGTTCAAAGATCAAACTAAGTCACAAGGCCGTGCTCAAGGAGCACAGTCTGCAGGGAAGACGAATAATCTTGGTACCAACTGGAAAAGCACGTAGCCTACTGTGGGTCCTTGAGGAGGAAGCTCCTGGCCCAAATTGGGGTCCAGCGAAGACGTCTTGGAGGACCTTACACCTGAACACGCCACTGCCTCCCATTCCTGATGATCAAGAGTGTTGTTGCGATCTTACATTTTACTCGGTCAGCGGGTATATCCTTGAGTGGGTAAACCGAGCTCCCGGTGCTGGGTTTTCATGGCCCCTCGATTTCTCTTTCAGAGCTTCCACAGAAGTACAAGACGCCTTCATGACTTACACGGTGTATGATGACGTCATCACCATGAAGCTCATCCAGGAGGCCTGCAAAGTTCTGGGTGAGGATGAAGGGGGCTTGCTTGGGTTTCTCAGGGCTGCCGTGATGAAGTACAACCAGTTTTCATCACCCACAGTAGTTCTGTTAAGTCCCTGCCAACGAGGAGTTAGCAGTCCTGAGACGTTGCTCTGAGAGGAAGGACAGGCTAGGTTCCCGAGAGACTTTGGCCACGTTTTCGTCAACTGATAACTATTTAACCTTGTTCTGTGTGTTTCTGTTTTAAGATCCCTTGTTTCCTATATATTGTTATTAACATTGGACCCGTGGGCAGGAGCCTGTAACTCACACCTGAATGAAGCTTCTCTAACACACATCTCTAGTCTGAAAGGCACATCACACCCTTCTGGGACTTAGGAGCACGAGGCAGCACGTTAACACTGTTCTTGGGCATTTTCAGCGCACAATCACCAACAAAAAAGCACAAAAAATGTAAAAACGTAGCGCGGAATGGATCACAAAAAGGACATTTAATTTACAGTATGAGAAATGAGACAAGAACGCAGAGCACTGCCTCATCTGACCTTAGCTAGAAACGTGTACGTTGGGGGACTCAACGTAGTTGCCGCTCTGCGCCTGCTCCTGAATGACTGCGAATGCTCTGGGTACTGATTTTGGGGTTGTAGGTACATTTTAGTGAGTGGGTCAAATATGGAATCTGCAAATGATGAGAGTCAATGGTACCACGCCTGGTAACTTAAAACAAGGGAAATGTATTCCCTCATAGGACAAGGGTGGGAAGCCTGAAATCAAGGCGTCAGCGAGGCATTACTCCCTCAGATGGCTCTAGGGAAGAGTCCTTCCTCTTGTAGGTTCTGGTGGTTCCAGGGCTCCCTGGGGCAGCATAACTCCACTCTCTGCTTTCATCCTCCCAGGCCGTCTTCTCCCCATGTGTCTATGTCTCTATGTCCAAATCTCCCTCTTCTTATAAGGACCCTCATCATATTGGACTTAGAGCCCACCCTAATCCAGTCACCCACCCTTTCCATTTGCATAGCCTTAAGCTTCTTACAGACAAAAACTGTGAGTGTCACTCTGAGTTCCATCATCTGTACCACCACTCTCATGTGTGGCCTTGATAATGACCTTGACAGAAGTTGTAATACCTTTGAAATGGATCATTATGATTCCCTCTGGGTGTCCAGAGGAACAGCATTGGGAATCCCCTTAGGCCAACCACACTCATGTTTATCTGGAAATAGAGATGGTGTGCTTTGTGGGGGTGCTCAGGGCCCTTCCTCCCCATCTGCTCTGCAATGGACTGTCTTCCCATCTATCCAGACATTAAAATGTCACTGGCAGGGTCATAATGGGGGACCCATTGTGGAGGGTCCCACTTACAATGCACCTGTACTTCCAGGATGATTCCTCGCACAGAGGTATCAGCAAGGGATGGTTTATTGTATTAACTTGCTCACTCCCCAGGCCCAGATGGGAAGAGGTTCAGGACAAAGAATACAGTTCTGCCTCTTTCTTTTAATGATTGAGGATAAGTTGTTTACTTGCTTACTGTTTTCTCATTGGTCTATGCGTCAGAGTTATTTCAAGGATTAAATGAGATGATATATGTGAAAATATCAAATGTGCTATCTGGCATAATAATAAGCTCTCAAAATATATTTCTTTCTTTCTTTCTTTCTTTCTTTCTTTCTTTCTTTCTTTCTTTC